>NW_011948421.1:8734487-8895591 GCF_000503995.2 Ceratosolen solmsi marchali
CCCTACAATTAAATTATTTTATTGAAATTTAAAATTATATTCATACCGTAGTCATCAACTAAATAAACTAAATATGATTAATGTATTATGAGCATAATTATAAAATAAAATACTTTTTACAATAATATTTTATATGAATTTATATAATAAAAATCAAAATATAGTATTTATTATTAATTTTTGTCTTTGATATGTATACATTAATAATGTATTTATTAATACAATAAAATTTATATTCATTTACTTTGATAGCTGCTTCATGTAATGGTGTATAATTCCAATTATCTCTAGTATTAGGATTAGCCCCAGCTTCTAATAAAAGTCGAACAACATCTGAGTGACCAAAAGAACAAGCATTATGAAGAGGATGTAATCCCCCATCATCACGAGCTTGAATCGATGCTCCAGCTATAAGTAGGTATTCAACAACATCTCGGCGTCCATAACCTAAAAAGAATGTTTTTTATTTAAACATACATCAATGTAAATGATGTTGACGTTTTACATACAATTAAATAATTTCTAAGATAATTGCATTAATATATGCACCAACAAACAATTAAATCAACGTATAGAATTAGAAAAGAAAAGGCAAAAATATAGTACAAAATAAATAGTGTACTAATTATTGAACTAGTTATTTTTAAATTATTCATAACTTTAATATTTATATAATATAATTTAGTATGTTATTAGTGTCCGTCAAAAATAATACCAACCAGCTGCAAAGTGCAAAGGAGTGGACTTGCGTCCAGCTGTATCGCGAGCGTTGACAGTCTTCGAAGAAACGAGCTTTTTAACACGAGACAGGTCACCGGTCTTGCAAGCTTCAAAGAGTTCACGTAGAGGGTCAGCGTTGCCATTGTGACTCAAAATACCCGCGGCAAGAGACTCAGCATTTGTTAATACCGAACGACGTCCTGCCATTTCACACCGACATTTTTACACAACTGATTTACAACTTATCACGGTGAAGCACCAGAGAAAGTAGAAAACCAATCAAGGAACGTAGATATTGCACATTTCGAGGCATGCGTTATGAAGGTCTATGCTAATAACTCTTATAACCCCGCGCAATTTTTATACGAAATACTAGGAGTGCTTAAACTAATTGCAATAATAGTGAAAAAATATTGATGTATATATATAAATTTGTATATATATATATATATAATTGATGTATATATAAAATAAAAATAATTTACTATTCTAAGTTTTAAATTGAAATGGATATTTTAAAATTGCATTATTTTCATAAATTTGTTGTTGAAAATTGAATTAAAATTATATATTTGCATGTATCAACTAGTTTTATTTATTTATTTTATCATATTACTTTTATATATATATATATATAATTTTGTTTATCTATTTGTTTATTTATTATTAAAATTTTAATGTAATTAATATATTAATTCGTTGTTAAATAATTTTAATGATAGACTTTTATTTTATAATAAATCAAATGCAAATATTTCAAATATTTTACATAAAATATCGTTATGCTATTATATGTATTTTATAACGTACATTATATAATTCGTAGCTGATTCCTAAAGTAAATGAATATAAATTGCAAATAGTGTTATATATAAATATAAATATAGTGTAAAATATAGTGTTTACACATACCATATATATATATATATATAATTATATTTCATAATCCCTACTAACTAAAATATGGGCAGCTAATGTGTTAAGACCGTAAATGCTTCATGAAATCCATAAAAAAATGTAATTGAATCTATTCAATCATGCATAGTTATTATCTTTCACTAATATACAATTTCAAATAAGAAAAAAATTCATTAAAATATCAATTACAATCTTTTTATAAATGTATGATACATTTTTTGTACTTAAAACTTAATTTATGTAAATTTCCTATTTTAAATTCTTTATTAACCAAATAAGAAATTCAAATAAATAGCGACAAAATATTTTTATAAAATATTGCCAATATTATGAGTATGTTATTTAAAAGGAACGATTGTTTTATTCCAACAACTATTAAAATAATTATTTTTAAATAATATTTATATATTAATATAGAAAAACAATAACATTTGCGTTGCGTATTTGATCGCATATAGAAAGAGTAAAATTTAAAATAAAAAAAATTCTGAAAACATTTTAATTTACTGAAATTAATATATTTCTACTAAAATTAAATTAAAATATTTAGTAGTCACTCTGAAAGAAGACAAACTCAGCGACGACATGAAGAACAAAAAGTAAGAAAACAAAAGTTTTTTCGATCTTACTATGTTTACGACCACGTTCGTAAAATATAATTATCTACTTTCATAAAATGTAATAAATAATGAGATATATTCATAGAATAGTAAATAGTAAATGTAAATAGCAACAAAACTTTAAAATTACTTCAGCGAGTCATATAATGTTACAAGTTCGATGTTTTAAAAGATACAACTTAATATTTTGCTGCTACTCAGCAAAAGCAATTGGTATTCTTAAAATAAGTGAAAATCGATAATAGTAGATGAAAAAACTGAAAATACAACCCAGATATGAGTGCAAAGGTACAAATAATAGAAGAAAATATGTAGTAATAGTTTTTCATATAATTATAAATATTTACATTTATTTCATTTTTAAAGCTAAAAAAGTAAATTATTTTAATAATAAAACTTATTCGATTATAAAGTTGAATTTATAATTTTTCTAGCTTTTTTCCAATTAAACATAAAACAAAATTGTATCTATATTTATATACGCATTATTCTATAAATATTTAAAGTAATTTAAAATTTGCATTCATTTTTAAAATAAAATTGCAGAAAACTATATTTTATTAAAACTATATATTATTCATTAGTTATTATTTATTAATATAGATTTATGTACTACGTTATACTAATAACATCATGATTTGACATAACTGATAAAATGCTTCAGTAAGTCACATCTTTACTTTATTTATAATACATCACTAAGATAATTAATGTTGATAAACAGAGGATGTAAAATATGAGTCTAAATAACTCTTAGCCATAAAACTAACACTAGAGTATATACATAATATTCATTGGATACATGACAATCAAAGATTCATTTCGTTCTCTGGATATGCTCAAAAAGAGGGTGTATCAGAAATTGCTGTTTTTGTTGACATTTTTGCAAAGTGCAAATAATTATTCAAGAAAGTGCCATCATTCTATAAAAAAATTTCAATTAAAAATTTTTAATTTTGTTAGAATTGAACATTGAAACTTTCTGATTTGTATACTGCATATATATTATACAATATTAAATTGTATGTATTAAAATAATTTATTATTAATTTATAATTAAGTAATGATTAACCAATGCATTGTTTTAAAAGATTATATATTTGTTTATTATTTGGATGTATGGCTAATATTTTTGTTTTAGAGTTATATGTAATTTATTATTTACAATATCAACAATATCAAATTATAATGATTTTCAAAAAATGATACTACAAAAATATAATAAATAAATTTAATATTTGTATTAAAAAATCAGTTATTTTTTTAAATTTTATATTTAAAAAATTATACAGGCATTTTGTAGTTCTAGTCTGCCTGATTTTTATTTTATATTCATCACGTTTTTGCATATCTTGTTATAAATTGTTGATTTTATTACATATTACAATTTTCATTTTCATCAATTATTGATTCTTCACCTTCAATAGATGAAATCTCATGGAGAATTCTTCGTTCCATTATTGACTCCTGAATTATTGTCTCACATTCATTTAAATCATTTTCTTTTTCTTCCTCATTCTCTTTTTTTTTATATTCTGCACATTCTAATAATTGAGATTCAGCTTCAAATTCATTGTCTTGAGTAGATTCAGGGGTATCCTTATGTAATTCATCAGTTTTCTTTTTATGACAAATGTGATTGTTTGGCAAAAACATCTTAAATTTCTGAGGTATGTCTGTGTCATCATAAATTCTATGCAAATAATTAAATAAAAGTAATTAAATAATATAATTTCATAATTAAATTCTTATTTATCTATATTTTATATATAATAAAAACAGCTGAAAGATAATTTATATTATGAATTAATAATAAATTGACATAACAAATATAAATTGAATTAAACAAGTTCATGTTATAATAAATTATTTTAAAATGTAATGTATTTTTGTGTATCTTGATTAATCAATTTTATATATTTTTATTATGGTATGGTGTATTCAGTTATTTTTAATATTATTTTTTCATACTTATCACAAAAATAAATCACTCGAATTCTACAATTTGCATGGATCTGTAATTTAGTTGTTTCCACATAATTTGTTTTATATGCTCTTCTAGTTAAATCATCAAGATCAAAGTACATTTCATTCCAACCAGCATTTAAACACAAGGGCATGGATGTTGAGAAATGATGGATTCGATTTATTTTCTGAAAATTGCTCATTCGAAATCTTCTATGCATATTACAATCATCAAGTATCTAATAATAAGAAATTAAAAAAATTAAGAGAAATATTGAAAATTATTTTTATAAAATATTTATTTAATATTTGAATTGCTATTTTCTCATAGTAGTATGTTATTCACAAAGGAATTGGTTTATTCAAACAAATTTTTTTTATTCAATAATTATTTTTAATTCAAATAATTATTTTAAAATAATTATTTTTAAATTTTGTACACAATATAGATATAATGTTGATATAGACAGGTAATATTATATTAACATTAATATAATAATCATACATTTGATGAAATAAAATTATAAAAATTAATTTATAAAAATTAATTTATTTAAATTGAAAAAAAATCTGTTAGTGGAAATAGATAATCATAAAGTAAGTAATATAAAAATATAATAAAAAAACATTATAAATAAAAAATTTTAAATATACATGAAATAAAACTTGTAATATAATATTTATTTAAATTTGATATTTAAGAAGTATATAAAGCTATTTGAATCATTCTTTTGAAATGTATATAAGAATAATTATAAAGAAGAATATTGAAATAATATAATACATTTTTACTTTAAATATACTTATGTTAATAATGAATTATATCTAAATTTTTTATAAATAATTATTTCAGATTACAATTTATCTTAATCAAAAACAATTTTTTTAAATGTATTTATTTTTGTTATAATTTTATTCCAGTATTATATAAATAGGGAAATAAATGAAATTGACAGAATATATTAATGTATTCTTATTATTCAGTTAGTTTACAATAATATTTATGAAATTTAATTATTATAAACATATTATAAACTGTTCATGTATAATTATTGTAAAGCAATCATTATTCTTTATAAAATACATATTCTTAATTTTAACTTTAATGATTAAAAAATATAATCATAATATAAGCTTATAAAAACAATATGCAAATTTATATACTTGATTAATGTTTCTTTAATTTCAATTAAAAACTCATGAATTATTGAAAAATACCGTAATTTCAAAGGTAAAATATTTCTTCATGCCCTTAATTATCATGACAAGAAATGGCATATGGATTCCAAGTGAAATTTTTTGATCTTTTGGGCAGAAGATATAACATGTGGAGACATTTGTACTTGAAATTTCAAGAGCCAGTGCTCGTACTTGCTCATCCGTAATTCGACGTAAACTGCCATTCTGCACCTGCACATTAATATTATATTTAGTTTAAATTGTTTAACTTGATAAAATTAATAAAATAAATAAATAAAACATTAGTAATTACAGTGTTGTAATATGTAATTGTATTTTACTATGAATTTAGAATAATTACATATACTTTATTTATTTTAAAATATACAGATTAATCTTAAAATAAAAATGGTCTCAGTTAAATTTTAAAAATAAAAAATTAACCAACCAACATAATAAAAAAACATTTGTTTATACAAGATATGCTTTTATGACTATAATTGTTGTATTAAAAATATAAAATTATTTATATATAAATTGAACTGTATAATAAATAACTATATATTTTATATAATCAGAATAGTATAATAGGATTGCATTACTTTTCCAAGCGTTGATAATTATTTGTTAAAAAATATTGTTTATAACTATTAAAATTCGTTTACAGTTTTTGAATAAAAATTTTATTTAAAAAATTACTTAAATATAATTTTTTAAATCTACAATTAATTTATTAAAAAATAAGTATAATAATACTGTTAACTATGTAAAATAATTTTTATATTATTTTTGGAATCTATACTTTTATTGGTATATTTTATTGACAGATTATATTGTTTTACAATTAACCAACTTTCGTGTTCCATAATTCCAGAGGAGAAGCACTATAACTTTGAAGTACGGGAATGAAACCGCGTTGTCGTGCACCACGAAACATTTTTTTATATCATTTGAGTTATTTACATTTTTAATTAATGAACAACGATTCTGCACTAGTGTAAGTTGCTAACGTCACATTCTATTCGATATTTAATACTGCATCTTTGTTTTTATTCACTTATTATACTCACTGAATATTTATTTTGAATAAAACTCTTAAAATATATATAAATTTAATTTATCGAAAAAGCATTAAATATTTTTGAAAAAATATAATTTGAATATAATTAATAAAAATTTTTTAATTATATCTTTACTAAAGAATATTTTGTTTTAATCAATTAAATATTAACTCAAATTGAATTTTTAATATTCAAATGCTACCATAGTAAAAAATTTATGAATACAAATATATAAATAAAATATTTATAAATATATTTTAATCTATTAAAATTACTAATAATTACAAATAATAATTATTATTTTAATGTCAGATAAATACATTCTTTAAGATAATAAATTTATTAATTTTTTAATAAAATTTTCAATTTATTAGAATGAATATTTAATTATAATAAGTTTTTAATTATATAATATGTATTAATTATCCATTATTTATTTTTGTTAATATTAATTTGCAGTCAAAAATAGTTAAAAATATATTAATAATATATATTTAGTTAGCATAAGGATATGGAAAATTAATTTTTTTCAAAAATATTTTTATATTACAAGTAATTGATAGTCTTGATTTTAATTTGAGTACTTGATTTTTTGATGATTAGATCTAATATAAATATTATGTCAATAGATAAAAATAAAATACTTTTTAAATGGCAGAAAAAATTAAAAGTTCAAGTCATGTTAAACATGTTCCAAAAGATGCACAGGTTATTGTATCAATCATGAAAGATATGGGAATAAAAGATTATGAACCTAAAGTAATAAATCAGCTACTAGAATTTACATACCGTATGTATTATAAAATATGTTATTATATAATTTTACAGAATAATTTAGATACATCGTTTGATGTTGTTAATACATATTACCTTTACAGGATATGTCACTTGTATCTTAGATGATAGCAAGATTTATGCTAATCATAGTAAGAAGAAATTTATTGATTTAGAGGATGTTCGACTTGCTGTTAAAATGCAATTGGAAAAATCATTTACAAATCCACCACCAAGAGAAGTTCTGTTAACTGTTGCTAAAGTAAAAAATAATATTCCATTACCATTTGTGAAACCAAGTTATGGATTGCGATTACCTCCTGACCGTTATTGTTTAAATGGTACTAACTATAAGTTCAAGTCATCTCGTAAAAAATCTAGCAAAATGAATTTCGGAAATTTGAATATTACTAGTAACTTAGGAAGAATAAATTCACAAGGTTTTTCTATTGTAAAAAGACCTGGAACAATAACTACTATGTCAAGAACGCAAACAATTTCTATATCAAAGCCAGTTTTTAAGGTTTCTACAAGTAAGAGTACTTAAATAAAAAAATTGCTTTTTAAAATATTTATAAAGTTTATTTTATGAATTTTATAAAAACTAAAAACTTTATGTGATTTATAAATAAGAAATAATTTCAATAGTGTCTATGAAACAATATATTTAATAATTCAATAACAAAGTTTTCGCATCATCTAGATAACTCAAGTTTAATTAAGTCTCATACACAAATAAAAACAAAGATGCCACTTACATCAGAATCAGGACAAATATCTTTACCATTAGTTAAATCAGAACTTGAAGAATCTAGTAAAAGAAAGCGAGAAGATGATGATTATGATGTTCCTTAATTTGTAAAATCGAAATTATTTAATAAAATTTAGTATCAAGTTTTGTAAGTAACAAGAAATCTTATTACAGAAGTATTTTTTAATATTCATATACAATAGATTAATTTGATTAAAAAGAATATTTTTTATTAAATTGTTCTTTTTTTTCATAAAAAATTATATTTTTATTTTTAAATTAAAGACTGCCATACAGTTATTATTATAAACTTGATATGTAAACATCTTATACGACAAAAACAATACAAATGAAAAACAGTATGAATATTTGTAGAACAATTAAATAGTATTGTTTGTGAAAGCAAAAGGTCTTGGATGCCATTCAGTACGATGTAGTCATCTATGTTTTTCTGTAAACCTTTCTAAAAAATTGTTAGTGTGGCAAGCAATAATATTGATATATATTTACCAATTAAAATATATTTTTCCATTATTCTTGAAAATTATTTTTCAAATTGTTAATTAAAAAGTATTTGTGTTTTTTACAGTACAGAAAGAAAAATTCATATTCATATTTTTTTTAATACTGTCATTTGATATGTATAAATATTAATTTATCTATTTGAAAAGAAAAAAAGATTGAATTCAATGGTATGATTCATATGTATTTTCACAACACAAATAAATTTGTAATCTTACATTTTTTCTTTTTCTACTTTAAATGATGACGACAATTATGAAACTTAAATAAAAAAAATTAATTTATTAATATTTTTTGTCTTGCTATAATTAATTCAATTATTTTATTATGTTCATTTCTTCAGTATGTTGTAAAATTATACTATAATTACTATTCTTTTAACAAAAGGTATTTGGTATTTTTAAATATTTTTAATTGAATATATTATTTATGTGTAATATTATTTTTAAAGTTCTATAAATGCATATATTTTTAGAATTTTAAAATGTTTCTTAAAATATATTTTTTTAAATATAATTTAGTTTGATAATTTTAATTATTTGTTACAGTGTTTACCATTGTTAAAAATATTACTATTATAATTTACTAAATTTATAGTTTTTAAATTCTTAAATACGTTGTTTGTATTCATTTTTATTTCATGATTTTTTTTCATATTTCAAATTAAAGTACTACGTGAATACATTATTCACTATATATAATAGTATTACTTTTTTAATTTGCATATCTATAGTTCAGAAAATAAATGAGAGGTAGTAAATACAAAACAAATTACAAATTGCAAGTTGTACATATGTAGGCTTATGCATTTAATGAAAGAGTAATATATAATTTATATTTATCGACTTTTGTATATTTAAGTTTGGTCATTTAATTCAATAGGAATTATGAAAAATCAAATTATATTGTAGTTAAATGAACTTATGATATATATTTGCTTGTTTTTTCAACCTATTTATTGCTCGATGATAACTAACTATGAAAAATTCAATAAAAACATATAATTATGATTTATTTATAAATTAAATAAATCGATAGTATATAATTAAGTATACATTATAAATTCTTTTTTAAGCATTAAAAACATTTATTATCTGTATAATTTTTTTAATAGGTTGATTATTATACAATAACGTGTAATAATTTAATAATCCAAGAGCTGTTTATTTTTAAATAATATTTATTAAAACAAATGGTAAAATAGGAATAATAATATTCCTTTATTATTTTATAATGTTTTTATGCATCTTGTTAATAATCCAAATTGTTTTTTTTTAATAAAGTAAGGAAAATAATTTATTGGTATAAAAATGTTATTCAGAGAAGTAAAAATATAAGCTATCTATATTTTACGCTTCCAGTAATATAAATGTAATAAGAAGTTCAATTATATATTTTTAGAAAGGACATTTGTATTAAAGTATCAAATAGAAAGTAGTTCAGTTTACCTCTTTTTTGCAAGTACAGAATAAAAATTATATATAATATATACTTTTAAACATATATGATCTTGCAATTAAGATTTTTTACCTAATTTTAATACTTTTAAACATTTTAAACAAATTTTTTATATTAAAATAAAGATTTCAGTAACATTTAAATAATCTTATAAGAGTTTGGAATATTAAAATAGATACAAATTTTTAAAGGTTAACGTTTACAAAATTTATAATTGATTTAGAATTTAATTCCATATTTTATTACATAACTTTTAAGGCCTTCACTGTAATTTCATTATCATAATTATTAATGTTTGATATTTAAGAATTTACATTATTTATTTTGTTATATGAACTTAAAAATTTATAATTTTATTTTTACAAATTACATTAGGATTATGTACATATACTTATTATACATATAGTTTATCAGTGAATTCTTATGCATCATGAAAAGTCTAAAATAATACACTGATAGTACTTAGATAATACTTTACAATAAGTGTGTAATAAAATTTGGTAAATAAATATTAAATATATATATATTAATTTATCCAAAATAAATAATGTCTAATTAATTGAATCCAGATATTATCGACATAATAATCAAAATGATACAGTATAGTAAGTTGCTATAACTAGTTAGGAGTGTAGTTCAGGTACAGTATTGATCCTACACTGCATAATGTTGTTATTGATTAGCTGCAAAGGAACACTTTAGTTAAAGTTCCCGAATATGTTAATATGTACATCCAAATAAACATAATATATTATGTATATAGTACATTATATAATATACAGTATAACACAGTATTCTGTAGTCTTCTATATTTTTATAGATTGAAAATATCAGCTTATCTTTTACTCATGCATTGACATGTAATATAAGAAGTATGGAAAGTGAATAATGTATTCATACACATAAATACTTTAAACTTATATTTATTAATATTAAGTGTTATTAGATTACTTCTTTTATTAATCTCTCTTTATTATATAATTACATAGAAGTTTAATAAACTTAGTTTCATTGTTGCCACATGTCAGTAATTTTATACAAAATATTATAATTCACTATTTATTATTTGTTTAATTTCTTACTATTTTTTTATTCAGAACCCAGTAAAAAATTGACTTTTTATTATTACTTTACTTACAAATAAAATACGCAAATTTATTCTACAATATTTTAAATTATGTAGTATATAATAGTATCAATCTTCATAATGAAATTAAAATAAAAATAGCTGTATTGAATAATTTAAAAATTCTACTTGTCAATTATAAAATTGAATATAGTATGGAATATCAAATATTCAGTAATAAAATCAATTATTTAAGTTTGTATATTTTTTTACAAACAAAAAACAATATTCGGAAATTCTGTACAAAAACTTTATAATATCTAGGAAGATCCAAAAGATCTTAATTGTTAAAAGAAAAATTCTATGTTAGAAAGTAAGAAAGTGAAACAAAATTATTTCAAGTTTTAATGTAACTTTTTTTTTATATCATGCTATTTATTGACTCAATCATTGTAATTACACATTGAAGACCTTGAAATTAAGTAGAAGTGCTGTATTCCATGCGCAAACATATATTTATTGACTTCCATTTTCTGCGCATTGGTCGTATGCTCATATTTATTGACGTACTGAACTTGTTAACTGGCGTGATACGCTACTATCTACGCCATCAGTTCAATTCCAGTTAATCGTAATCTACGATCGGTGACGTTTTCAATATTCGGTATGTTCATATTTAGAACTCTTTGATGAAGTTGTTCAGAACTCTTTTGAACGTAAATTTCAAGGATTCCTTTCACTCTGATATATCCTTCATGAAAAATCATCTACGTCAAAAAATTTCAGAAATATAATACAAGTAAGCCCCCTTCATAATAAAAATTAATCTCAACGTATTTTCATTTATTTCAATTTAATCTGAATTGCTTTGAAATACAAAATATATCTACTCAAAATTAATTGCAACTAATGATGCCAGAAAATTAAAATAATTCTGTTAAAACTAGTACTTTCTTCTTTATTTTTAAATATTTTTAATTATTGATAATATTACTCATCATTTTATGTAATAAATTATGTAATATAATAAAAAACTACAATTATAAATATTTTTGCTTTATTTTATGGAAAAAAGTTATGAAAGAATATGAATACATTAATCATTAACATTGTTATAATAACATTATTTTAAAATATAAAGCCAAATAAAATAATTACATTTTGAACGTAATAATCATAGATTTTTTCAAAAAATATTTTAATTAACAATTAAACTTCATATGCAAAATTTAGTATCAAACGGAACACATTTCAAATTCTATTTAACATATACAAAATATTTCCAAATTGAAACATCATATGCAAATAATCATATGAATTAGTCTTAAAGTATTAAACAGAAAATTCTCAAACAGGATATTGAAACTAATTATTAGTTTTATTAATCAGGATTCTTAATTTAATGTATTTAGAAATTGTTGATATAGTACAGAATACTTCTAAATTTATTTCAATTAACTTTACTGAATAAATTAATCCATTTCAATTAGTGATTGAGTAATTATCATTTTTGATAAATACATTTTAAAAAACTTAATTTTTTGGCTTATATTTTTAAAAATATCAGTCTGAGTAAAACTTGTATATATTATCACGTATATAAAATTAACAATACTATCCTTATTAAAAGTATTGCAACAAATTCAAACAATGATTTTATTTAAATTTTTAGTATCCCCTAATTATAACAGATTCATTTATTTTTCGTTTTTTCATTTATAAATTTATAAACAACAAAAAAGAATTGGAAATTTTGAACTTATTATTATAATTTGCTTATGTTATTAATATCAATATTTTAGGTCAAATTCTATTTGAATTTTTTTTTATTTTAATAATAATTTAATTATAATATAAACATTTATAATTGGAATGCCAAAAATAGTAATTTAATCGTACAAGGAATTTTGATACAAACATAATGATAATAAATTAATTATTTTAGAGAATTTTTAAATCTTGCTTAGTAGAAATTCTGTTCAGTGATACGTCTATATAAAAATTCGTATAAATACAAATTCTGTACAACAAATGTATTGAGATTAATGATAAATAAAACAATTGGTATATGTAAAACAGTATTTGTACGCTCGATAGTAATATATGTTAATAATTAATATAATATATATATATAATAAACTGCAAATGATAAGGTCTATGATAGATTATGTAGATTTAAAAAATTTAAGTTCATATAATCACATTGACGAATTGTATTTCGAAAAACTAACTTATATTTGAATTTATTACTAAATTGTTTTTGAAATCCATAATGACTGAGGATATAATCAAATTTCGACGATTAATATTTTAATGAATTCGTTTATTTTCAACTGAATAGTAATAAAGTTTCTTTCTAATATTTATACGTGATCGATTCTAAAATATTATATAATGAATAGCAATTATGTGAATTTCGAAAATTGAAAAATTTTGTAATATTAAATAATTACATGATTGAATAATATTTGACAAGTTAAGATTATAAATATTTACATCAATACTTCAATAGAATGTGTAATACTTTCATTATTATTTTGTAAATAATCATCTTTACAACAATCTCAAAAACTACTTCCATATGGTTCTTCATAAATTAGTTTGAATTCTTTAAAAATCATTAATACTGGCTCTTTTAGCCATGATATTTTGATGTTCACTTATTATTAATGTAGATCTAACTTAAATAGATATCTCTTAAAATGTATAGTTAAATTTTTCAAGTTTTTTCTTCTAACTTTTTCTTAGTAATTTTTCTAATTAAAATTAATTCAAAACAAAATATTAAAATTTTTAATAGAATAATTATTTCCAAGGATGACCAATATATGAACAATATTTATTTCATTAATAAATTTATCAATTAATTGTCTTTGAATTAACAAATTTTTTCATTTAAAAGGCGAATATTCATTCTTCTTTTTACATGTTATGTGAATAATTACATAATATTTAAATTGATAAATTTATAAATATAAAACTAGAAATATCGAATTTATACATAAAAATAGTTTCTAAAAATACGTTATGTGTACTTCTATCAAATAAATAATTACTAATAATATTTTATATTTTATTAATTTCATAATTTCAATCTATTAAAATATTTACTTCTAATATATATAATTACAGTGTAATTTATACAATAATTAATAAAATTTTTGCACATAAAGAAATATGTATATTTAGTTAAAGTTCGTGGCAAGATTTAACTATCTATAATCACGAATTTTTAGATAGATTTATGAAGTTAACAAATTTATAATTACTTTCTTCATAAATAATACTGCCCTTTAACATATTATTTACAGTTTTCGATATCCTAAAAAAATCGATATCAGTTTTCTCTGTCTTTTATGCAGAAGCAAGAATAAGAACAGTATCAACAATATTAACAGCAATAGTAAGAATAGTGGAACGAGTAATTCAGCTGATTTACTAAAGTACTTCTTTCAATTTCGACAGGAATCCAAAGTCGACAACGACGACAACCACAATTTGAAGTCAAATATAATAGTAATATGGCCGCAAACACTGTTCATAGGTTTGTTGCTTCCATCAAATATTCCATACTTTTTATCTATCTCTAATACCGTTTAAATCTCCTTTTTGCAAAATGGGTAAAAATTATTTTTTCATCATGGTTTAAGTTTAAAGTTATGTCATGAGAAAATATAATTATGATGGAATCAAATCAGAAATAGATATTGAATTTGAAAAATGTTGCAATGTTTCATTTTTCTTTCATGTTAGTTAAGAAAATTAAAATTCAAATTCTATTAGAAAAAAGAACTTATATTTTAATTTTAAAAACGCATAATATAATGATATATGTGATACGTTCTTTTTATTGTATTTTGTTAACTTAATGGTAATATTCTATTATATGATAACGATATATTTTTTAGTGGATTGGTAAGTTTTAATTTTTAAAGTTTATTGGGGTCATTAAAGTTCGTTATCAAAATTGAATTAAACAGTTAAATATATGTTGATGAGGTTAATTATATCTATAGTTATTTTGAAAAAATTTTATTTTGGAAATATAAAATTAACTACTCAAATTTTAATATAATTTAATATAAATATTCAGAATTAAAAAAGAATAATACCATTAATATTAATTTTAAAGAATTCAATTAATATAGCTAAAAATTTGAATGAAAAAAATATATTGAGTAAAATTTTAAATAAGAATTTTATGAACAATATTATATAATTATAAATAAAGTACTTTTTAAATATAATCTTTGGTCATTTTTCTTTAAGTTAAAGTTTGGTAGCAAATAGTGTTAAAGAATTTATAAATTATAAAATATATATTTAAATAATAACATATTACTTAAATAAATTACTTAGAATTAATAGATTTTTTATCTCTTAGGAACTCTGAGTGAATGTCAATACACTATTGTTTATGAATTACATATTCAAAAAACAAAAAGTTCAATACTAAAAATTATTGTAACCTTAAAAATGCAATAATAATATAATATAAATATAGTTTTTGTTCTGTTATACAACAGTAATGGAAGTACTATATCAATTAATAAAATTTATTTAGTGGACTTGTATGCATGTATAGTCAATACTAATAATATTTTATCATTCTCTCAATAAAAAATAAAATGTTATAATTTCAAAGGCCTAAGATAAATATTATTTTTAGGGATATGTATGAGAAATCGTATTTTTCGAAAATGGTTATTTATCTGTATTCAAATAATTAAGTATGCATTATCCCTAAGTAATAAAAATAATTGAATAACATGAGAAGTATTAAAAAATGTTTTTAATGGACCTTAAGTATTAATATTTTTATTAGTCACTCATATTATTAGCAGCACAGTGACTCTTTTTTTAATTGCTTCTGGTTATTTATCTTGAGACATAATGAATTGTAAAGGAAAAGTAGTAGTAGTAGGTCTCAGTTAGTATGAATCACTTTGTGAATCTTTTAATTTTATATTTTAAATTGCTTTCTAATATCACACTTATTTTTTCTAAAATAAATACATTCTTCATTGTTATGATAAATAATCATTTTTTATACATGTATATTGAAAATCAAATTTAGATATACAACAATTATATCTATAATATTTATTATTTAATTCCGTATATTGAAGAACAAATACACAGAAATAACTATTACTATGTATTAAATTCATGAATTTGATTTTATGAAACAAAGATAAAATATATTTTAGATTACTTTTATTCTCATATTTATAATATAATATAACATAATATTAGGAAAAGAGCTAATGGCTTGACTCTATTTTATAATAACAAAGTACTAACTTTTTTTTAAATTTTATGTACAAAGATAGATTCTCGTGTATTTATAACAAAGGTACATAAATATTTTATATTCCCTTTGTTTTCATTGCACTTATATTTAACATATTATATTAAAAAAACAAATTAAGAGAATACTTAACTTTATGAATTTATAACAAAAATTTAAATAAGTATTCATGTTCAATATGTACTGTTTAAAAATAATTATAATTAGAAAGTTATTTATACAAATAATCATTTAAAATTATCTATTTTAATTAAATATTAAAAAAGAAATACCAAGTTTAAAATAAGATTGAAATATAATGTGTTTATAAAAATTATTATTTATAAAATTATTTAATATAATTTTAAAAATTTGCTAGGTTAAATTTTTTTATGAAATAACATAACACTAGAATTATATTGAAATCAAATACAATATTTTATATTAATATAGTGAATTTTTAAGATTTAAGTGTAGCTATTTAATTTTTCTCTATCATGTTTTCTTCTACTTAATCGGATATTTTTATAATTTATTTATATCTACGGAATTGCATCCATTTAAGTTTTATAAAATTATTCTTATTAAAATTTTATGTTATATATTTAATATATAAATTCTGTAATTGATGTTTATTATTTAATTTAAATACTCTAATGTAATTTTCAGAACGTCATTACCAGTGCCAGGGCATTCAGAGGTGAACATCGGCTCATTATTATCATTGGGTAAAGATTTCAGTAAGATTACGACGCCAGTCATTTTTAACGAGCCGCTCTCTTTCCTTCAGCGCATTGCCGAATATATGGAATATGCCAAACTTTTAAGATTAGCTTCACTTGAAACATGTCCAATTGCTCGATTACAGGTAAAATTTGTTTATTAGCTTATTTATTTATTAATCTATACTTATTTATGAATACATTGCACTTACCCAGTTTTATTAACGATTTTAAATACAATCTATACTTTTGTAAATAAATTATATAAAAAATATACAAAATTGTAAGTTATAAATATAAATATATTTTAAACTAATTAATTTTTCATTATTAAAAATATCTTTTTATTTCTTTATAATGCAATTTGTAAATATTAAAATAAAAATAATTTAAGCTTTTAAAATTAAGTATATACCTTTGTTTCGTATTAGTATAATAAATAATAATTAGTATAATATATAATGATAAGTGTTTATCAATGAACGTAACTAACCACTTGAATTCTACTTATTTATAAAAAAGAATATTGTTTAATTTACCTCTTAATTAAATTGAGTTGCTTAATATTTATAGTTATTTGAAGCGTCTATAACCTTTGTTTGGCCATATAAAAAATAAATCTGAATAAACGAAACATTTTTTTAACTTATATTCCGATATGCACAGCCAACATTACTTTATATCTATTATTTCACTTAAATGAGAATTGATTAGCCAGTATTTGAACAATAAGGCCTTAATAACGAGAGGTATTTTCCGTAAAATAATTTTAAATATTTTAAATAAATATAATAAACAATTTAATATACTAAAATTATATTTTATAAACTAAAATAATTTATAAAATTATTCTTGTTCAATTCAAAATTTTCTTTTTTATTATATTTTATTTTTACATTTGTATTCATTATCATGAAAAATATAAACATATTTAGTAAAAATTATTTTAATTTTTACATATTAAAGTATTGATTAATTAAATTATGCATACCATTTTTCAGAAACTTCTAATAAAAATAAGATGTAATAAATATAAATAAACTGTTAAGTTTATATTTTATATATTAATATATATAAAAATAGTAAATAATTTTTATTATTAGTACTTTATATATATTTCGTTACTTGCATTTCATTAACGATATCAGACTATTGTTTTTCAACTAATTACATAAGATTACAAATACAATTTTAAAAATAATTGTACAGTAATATATAGGATTAAAGATTCCATTTTATTAGAAAAAGATTTGTGAAATATATTTATGAATTAAAAGATAAAGGAATAAAAATATTAAAATTTTACACGTATCTGAAAAAAATTGTATATCTAAATTCATCACTACATAAACTTAATTATTGATGCTATTAACAATAAATGAATAACTAAAATTTTGTTTTTCTTCTTCTTTTTCTTATAATTCTTCTTAATTATTTTTATCATTATATTAAAGGATGCATGGTACATTTAAAAAGAATTATGGTTTGTGAAGGAAATTTTATATTCTAAGCTATTGATTTGTTGGACTCTGATGCTCAGAATTGCTATTTGAAAGGTTTCATTTTGAATTATTCATTTCATTCAATATTTAAATATTTATGTCAATCAATATTACAATTTCAACAAAATTCTATCTAAAATATGATAAATATGAGAACATTGAATTATATCTACATGAAGTAAATAGTCGTGAGCAATACTAATTGCATATATGTGTGTAATTTATTAAATACATTTAGTGGTTTCAAATTTCATTTATTTATTAAAAAATTCGATTCATTTAATTTAATAAATAATTCGATTAGAACATGCAGTTATAAAATTAAAAGCATGAAATTTTCTTATTATTTTGATTATTAATCGTGACATAAAAATAATATATACTAAGATTGAAATATATCATATTAATTAATGACATGGAAAAATGATATGTTGTAAGATTGAGTTATCTCTATAAAAGCTCCTTTTTTACTCGAATCCTGTTTGGTACTACACTCTATTTTGTCGCATTCTTTCTCGTAAGTGATAATAATCATCTCCAAATAAGTCTGTGTACCACCTCATAATCGTTGTGATACAATTGAATGGTTTCTTTATATTTTGGCTAATTCTTAACATATTTTCTCATTTTAGGTAAATCTTTAAACGATCAGAAGTCTTTAGGAGTAAATATTATCAGTATACTTCTAAAGTGATTTTAAATATAATAAAATGTATTTGCTTATTAAAGATAATTCAAGTATTATATTCTTTAAAAATGACATATAAATTTAATTTAATATATTTTGAATAATAAAATAAAATTGTCAGATGGCTGTAAATATATATAACGTTTAATTCTTTGATTAAAACGCCAAATTATGATACGTATTATTAAATTAATTTTTCTTTAGTATATCTCAGCATTTGCTGTAAGTGGCTTGGCATCTAATTGGAAACGCTTTGGAAAGCCCTTTAATCCTTTACTTGGAGAAACCTACGAACTTCAACGTAATGATTTTCGGTAAAATCTGCTAAGAATAATTCATTTCTTAAGATAAATTTTGTATAAAAATTACATTTTTGTATTTGTCATTCAAAATGTTTAAATTTGAAGAATATCAATAGATTTTGAATTTTTTATTATAGTGTAAGTAAAATATTTTAAATCATTATACACTATACTGTATGAGAACATATAGCATAGATAATGTTGTTTTTTTCTAGATATTGATTCATTTATATTTCACTGTTCTTTAACTTTATGCAAGTTCTTATAATTTATAGTTTTTATGTTTAAATGTACATATTACAAATTTTATTTTATCTTATACAATCACACATTATAATGATCATATTTAATATTTATAAATGTGCGATATATTTACCCTGAGTAGTATTGCAAAATGATAATCCTTAAAGCTATACGTTTCAAAGAATAACATATAATAACTAGATAAACAAAATTAAGTTTTCAAAAAATTAATCAGATTTAAAATAATAAGCTCTGAGCATTTTACTGTATGTAATATAAAATATATTTTTATTTATTTAAAATAATAATTAAATTGAATTTTTAAGTTTTAATGTTAATAAAAATTGTACATTTAATTTATATTTATATATTTTATATTTATATTTATATATTTTATATTTATATTTATATATTTTATATTTATATTTTTATATTTATATATTTATATATTTTATATTTATATTTATATATTTTATATTTATATTTATATATTTATATGCTTTAATAATAGTATAATTTGTGAGCAAGTATCACATCATCCACCAATTTCTGCCTTTCATGCTGAAAACGAGGATTATGTTTTTCATGGTAATATACATCCTAAACTCAAGTTCTGTGGAAAAACAATAGAAATTCATCCAAAGGGAATGGTTACCGTCATATTGTTAAAGTATGTAACAATTTCTAAAAAATTACTTATGCTTCTTTCATTGCATTTTTACACACGAAGAATTTTTTATTTAAATATAAAATAAAGTAATATCTTATTAAAAATATAATATTTTCTTAATGAATAAAAGTATAATCAATAAAATTATAAATTAATCTTTTCCCTTTTTTTTATTATAAATTTTCATTCATGATTATATAATTTAATGGAAAAAAATTATTAATAAAATTATAAATACTTATTATAACATTCATAAAAGAAAACAGTAGTTTTACAATCGTTATTGCTAATTAAAATTTTATATAAGATTTTATCTGAATATCCTAAAAAACTTATAATTTTAAATAAATGCATAATTATAATCATAATTAGTAGCCCATACATTATTATTTTCGGGAATTGATAATAAAAAAAAAGTGGGAATAATTTAAAAAATCAAATAAAGATAACAATACATAATTTTATACTTTCTGGAAAAAATGTAGCAAGTAGAAGAATGTCAAACTTGCATTGGAAAAACTCGGGCAAGTCATTGTTTGCCCTCGTATGATTAAAGATGGAACGAGACATACACTTGGCAGAACGTCAATTGTATATTACACAATTTCCTCGTGGGACAAATTTGGATGGAGCAGCAGGGAATATTGGAGATTAAACAACATGGTGGTATCAATCTAAAAGCAGAACTTTGCTTAAAAACTGCCGGTTGGAATAATAAAGATCTACACAGAGTGGAGGGCTTTATCGTAGATCAAAAGTATGTTTCTATTATTTAATTGTATAATTTTGTTATAACAACTATTTGAAAAATAATATTATTATAGGTGTAATAAATTTTAATCGTAAAACAATATTTACAACATAGTACTTAAATAAAATATTGAATATTAAAAAAAAATGTAATCAATGTTATTAAGGTAATTGTTTATTAAATTCGTCTCATTAATACATTTTAGCGACATATTTTCGTTTAACATTTTTAAATATATATATAAATATATTTATATATATATATATACATATATAATAGGCGTATGTACTGTGCTTTTATTTTAATAAATTATTTTTTTCTGAAAATATAAATTTATATCTTAAATTTGTAGATCTTTTTATTAATATTTGTAGCTTACAATTGATGAACTAAAATAATTGTTTTATTTCAAGATTTTCTGCCTGGCTAATTTTTACCCAAATCTCATTAGCAATAAATATTTTAATAACAAAAGTGAATTTTTTATATATATGATACTCCTACAGCACATCATATTTCGTATATGAAATTGGATATGTTATAACTTATAACAATAAATTAGAATATTTACTATATAATTATGAAACCTCTTAAAATATAAGAATAATAAATATTACTATAAATTTTCATCAATTTTCAAGTAATTTTAATTTTAAATATTTATTTTTTATAATATATTTTAAATATTGAAACTTTTTTGTAGTTATTGTAGTTGTCGCTATCAGAGATAGATGAATTTTCTTTTTTTCTTCTGAAACGCGTATTTCTCTTTAACTTAGTTATTGATTTATCTGAGTTTTAGATTTTCTTTATTGAACATAGAAAAGTTCGGTTTATACAAAACTCTTATTTGTTTTTTTCTAAAAATTTTTTAGGCCAATATATTTCTAATTGGTTTTATATAACGTATTTATTTCGATAATAAATTTCAGTTAATATTTAAGAAAATATAATACAGTGAAAATGACATGCTTTTTGCATGGATTGTTTTATAATCATAAATTATTAAAATTTTATCATGATATTGATTTTCACTAACAGATTATATTTTTAAAGCAGTATATAAACTTTCTGCCTGATAATATTTAGACTCTATACTTGCGACTACAAAATTATATTCCTCTACATATTTTAAATATTTTCTAAATTAAATTATTGTATTATCGTATTATGATGTTTATTCTATTTTATTATTAGTAGATGAAAAAATATTCATATACATACTAAAAAACAAGTGTAAATTTTTTGGATATATTTAGTGAGCATAACACAATAAACTTTGAATTATAATACAATATAAATATATTATGGTAACAGAATCATAAATAAATTCCAATCTAAATTTATTATAAAAACCAGCATCGAAGAAAAAAATACATAAATTATTAAAAACACATTTAATTATTGAAATATTCTTTTAATAGTGCATTATAATTATTATATTTTAAATTAATTACAGTTAGGTAAAACATTTATAAAAAAATGTATTTGAAAATTTGATAGGACATTTATTTTCACAATAAGTTCTTTAAATATATATATATATGATATATTGGGCTTAGTACACTTTGATATAAAGAAGGAAAGAAACGTCTGCATTGGAAATATGCTATTATTATTCCTACATCGAAAAAGTGATTAAATTTAAAATATCAGTTTTTAATATAAAAGAAATATATTCAGAATATATTCATTTCTTTAATTACGTTTACATGTACTCAAATATTATCATCACGCACTTATATTTTTACTCACTTATAAAACTGTGTCCTTGTAATTATTTATATTCCTATGATCATGTATTGAAAAAAAGGAATGTTTTAATTGATTACACTCCTGAAAAATGGTAAATATAATGTAAGGATATATTAGGAATAATATTGAATAAGATTTATCTCCTTCTGACTCAATTTCTCTTTTAATTTCGAAATTTTATGCGCAAAAACAAAAAATAAAAATATTAAAGTAATAATTTTTTTTGAAAAAACAATAAAAGTATAATTATTCAACAGTGGAAAACAACTGTCGTACCTATATGGCAAATGGACTGAGTACCTTAGAGCCTCCACAGCGTCTCTGTATGAAGAGATGATCGAAAGGACAAAACAAAAATCAAAGAGTTCTCAAAACAGTTTAGGGCATAAAAAAGTCTTAGCTAAGCTTAATAGTCTTAAGGTTGGAACATTCAAACCTTTACATCAAATTGCAGTTGACGAATCAGATGATTACCATTGCATGAAAGAGTGCACAACCGATGATTTATTTGAGTCCATGATTCTATGGGAAGTTACACCTAGACCTTCCAACTGTGCAGAAGTAAGAATTTTCTTTAATTTTTTCTTTAATTCATCGATCTGAATATAATCTACGATATATTTACTGAATTGTCTTAACCACCATAACAGCTTTCCCATCAAAGTAGTATAATTAACGATAAAACAAATTCTCAATTTAATAAATTAGGAACCTCTTAATTTTTTTTCACAACGTTGATTGCAAAGATAAAAAATGTATTCTCAAATTTAATTCAAGAAATAAGGATTCATTTCATTCTGAATTATTTTATTCAGTGGAACAGATTGAAAAATATTATTAAACTGCCTATAAAATCATTAAAGAATTTAAATGTTATTATCTGAGAATAATATATTCCCTTTCCTGTTGAAAAAAACTATATTTTGACGAATATATCATTTGTAACATTGTAACGTACAATCTGATTGCTTATGTACTTTTTTCAATTATATATAAAATAATTTTTATAAATAATATTAACCTTATTAATTATTAACACAATATTTTATGCATTGTAAATAATACAACAAATCTACACATATACATTCAATCCGTTTATAAATGACAAATTAATATTCTAAAATATAAGAACTACTTATAACTTTTAAATATAAAACTTTTAATAATAATCATTATAAAAATAACACTATAACCATAGATATAAATTAGGTATTAATAAAAACTATAATATTTTTACAAATATTAATTTATTTTGTTTAGTATTTTCAATTTACGGCATTTGCCATGACATTGAATGAAATAGAACAAGGAATGAAGGAAAACTTATGTCCAACGGATTCACGATTGAGGCCCGATATTCGAAAACTAGAAAATGGAGATCAGGATGGAGCCGCTACTCGAAAAGTTAGATTAGAAGAAAAGCAAAGAGATAGATGTAAAATAAGAAACAAAAAAAAAGTTTCTTCTGAATGGATTCCAAGGTAAAAAATTAATTAAACAATAAATAAATACAAAATATACTAATGATTAGATTGTAATTAATAATAAGTAATAATCGTAAACAATTAATAATAACAATGACGATTTAAAAGGTAAACTTTTATATAACAAAAACCTCAATGATATTAAAAATTGTTTTATTTATTAACCAATATATATTGGCATATTAGTAGAAAATAATATACTGTTTTACGTTTTTTATTATTTTAACATTTCATATAAAAATATTAAATCTATTAATGAATTATACATAAATACGTTTTGTTGTCAGAAAATAGTAAAAGTTAAAAATTGCAATTCTATTGATATAGGTAATATATTAAAATACATATTAATTAAAATAGATATTAAAAGATAATGTTAAAAAAAATTATATTTTTTTTAAAATAAGTATTTATATATTTTTATTGCATTTAATTTGAAATAATATAATTTTATTTTTATATATTAATAAACTTTTAATTTGTTTGATATTTACATTGCCATACATTAAGGGGTATTCGATTTATTTTTAATTTTCACAATGTATAGATAATGGGTATTGAATAAAAATATATAAATAAAATAAACAAAAATTTAAATAACGTGTACAAACTGAATAATTAAAAGCGTTAGATTAAAAAAATAAAGTTCGGATGCGATCTTAATTTAGTTACGGGAAACAATTATACGTTATTATATCATTCTATATATATATATTTATTTATTTATATTAAATTAATTAATTTATATTAAAGACATATTTAGTCAATTAATTACTAATGATGAAGAACTATCAATTTTTAATTTCATAATACAATGACTAATAGTTCAAACATAAATAAAGAAAATAAATCAGCAAAATTAATTAACAAAGTTCGCCCTCGAACTATATATATTATCTGTATAAATGTAGAAATTGTGATAAATTTAAATTAATAAGTAAATAATTGTGCGTTGTATTCGCTTTGTCTATAAAATTATTAAAAAATTTCTTTAACAAACATTAATTTCCATTATATAATTGTAAAATTATTTAGATAATTAATTAGGTGAATTCAAAAATTTAGTTGAGTATAAAAGTTATTGAAGGTGATAGGAAAATAGATTTTTGAAAGATAGTACAATAATATAATTTTTATCTGTCACATTAACGAATTTTTTCATTTTAATTTTATATTCTTATAAATTTACGAAATATATTATATATTATAATTTTATTAATAAAATTACCTTTCAATGTTCTATTCAGCTATAACTATAGCATGTCTATATGTTATCTTATTTATTGAATGTACATCTTTAATATATATATATATATATATATATATATATATATATATATATGCATGTATAAATATACACAGGCTTTATTTTGTTTTATTAAAGAATTATACGTAATGTCATATTAGATGGTTCGAGAAAAGAGTAAATCTCTACACGGGTTTCAATAATTGGACATACCTAGGTAACTATTGGGATCGCAACTATGATGGTATCGAGGATATATTTTAATTCCAAATGATGTAGGAGAGAAAAAAATTCAAGAAATTGCAGTAATATCTTACTGTCATTTTAAATTCACTGATAAATTAATGAATGGAAAACCTATGTCACTAAAATAAAATTAGAATTAAAATATAATACATAAAATAGAAACCTACCCACCAACTCAAGTATTTTATTGTGTTAAAAAAGAAGTGTAATGATAAAATTTACTTGGAATACAGAAAACTGTTTCAGAAAGTAACATAGTTGTTGTGCAGTCAATATTTGCGGAATAATAGATTTTGTGACTACTATCAAGCTACACATGTTCAAGTTGTTAGATGATTTTTTTCAAGAGACAGATTATCATTGTTTGAATCCGAAAACATGTATGAAGTATTAATATTAAATCTATTTACATAATAATTAATGTTAAATTATTTATATTGTCAAATATTTATTTCCTTACACTTCTCTACTATTGTTATAATTTCATCTCATAAGAATTTTTTTTATATTAAAAATTAAAATTGTAAAAACTCATATATTAAATTCTAAACCGATTATGAAAGAAATATTTTGAAATTCTGTAATACACAATCATAGGTAAACTAATGAATAAATACTGTTAATCTCCTGACATATTAATGAGTTTCGTATAAAACCATGGATAAGTAAATTAAAACTGTTAATATTAAAAATGTATTATTTTTCATAACTAATTTAGGTAACATAATTTTATTATATAAAATCAAATACCACACAATTTAATTATACTAAAATATTATAAAATTTGTTGAAATAATATATTCAATAAACTATTTATTAAAATTATGACATTGAACAAAAATCTTGCTCTTTTGTAATTATATCAATAATCACTCTTGCCAAAATTTTAAGTTTTAAATACTATATTCAATATATGTACTTTAAATGAAACATTACTTTAAATATTCAAAATAAATGAATAAACTAAAATTAAAATTAAATACAACAATATATTTATTGTATTAATTAGAATGTAAGAAAATAAACTAATAATGTTACTACCATATATAATGGTATACAAACACATTTGTTAACTAAAAATATAAATAAAAAATATGAATTTTATTTCTTATTTTTTTACTTGAGAATCAAGAACAAATATACATCTATATAAAAGAATAAGAATTATTAATATGTACAAGTAATTTAAAAAATAATCTCTGCTTATAATCTATAAATAAGATTAATAAAAAGGAATAAAAGTAAATTTAATATATTGGAATTAATGTATAACTCACTATAAGCTAATATAAAAAAAAATATTGCAATTCTATTATCTATTACCAAAATGATGAATAAATATTCTGTTTCTATTAATTCAACTAAACATGTTTTAATAAATAAATGTAATTGTAATAAATGCATAATTATTTTTAAGTTGAATATAAATTTATTTGAAATTTTATTTCTATGTATAATATTTAATAAAAACAAATTTGAAATATATTTATAACAAAGTTAAAGCTTGTTTAGTAAATTTACCATTATTTGATTAATAATTGCATTTAAAAAATGATATATAACTGTTATTCAAGATTCCGAGAATCTCTCGAATATTATCATTTCTGAAAAAACTCCAACTGTTATAATTACTGGGAAATCCTCCAATGGTCGTTTGAGGCCTGGACAAACAAGTTCCAATCGCAACCATTGATTCTTGCACTACAATCGCCTCCTTATTGTCAGCTAATAAAGCTGCCACATGGATATTTTAGACAATCGCACATTCTCAGCAGAGCTGTTACGGAAGGCCTATTAAAAGTTTCATACGAAGTAGAATCTCGTATACAGTGCCCCGAGCACGAAGCTGTTGCAGGTCTTTTTCATACATCATGTCCTCCCTCTCAGAACTCTCTCGTACTAATGGCACACTCTCAAGCGGTCGGTTCCATAAGTCAGAGCAAGCAACACAATTTGACGCCGCATCAAGGTATCGAACTATTTTTTCACCCTTCTACACTACAAGAAAGCTTGGAGGAGATCAGCAATCAAGTTAACACCACGTGGTACTACACGAAGAAGTGACAAGAGATTTACGACCACTCACTTCTTAGTGTAGTACTTCACACCAAGCGTACTGCATCAAGAGAATCCAGAGATTCACGACCCCTAACTACTAAAAGTAGTGCGTGCTGATACCATATGGCAACAACAAAGGAACGGCAAGATCTTAGCGATTCTTATCATCAACGTAGAACCATTATATTGTAGTTATAAAATAAACACAATAACAAGCACGAAAAGCAAATGTATTAAATACTGAATTGAAGCGTTACTCCTTCCATTTACCCACACTTTTCTTCCACCAGGAAACTGGTGGCCATAGTCATGGATAGTCATAGCCACAGGAAACCATGGCTATAAACAACTGTAAAAAGATTTCACGTGGAAAGCAAAGAAACAATATAATATTAAATTATTAATGAGTATAATACTATTTTTTTATTTTAAAATAAATGGTCATTTTTATGATTTTTATAAAATGTAACATGCTAAAATTGTTTTTAATGTGTGATTTAAAATAATCTGAGTTTTAATTAAAATATTTGTTTGTATAATTATAATTTGAATTTAACTTCATTAATATTAATTTCTAAGACAAATTAGACAACTGATAATACAATTTGTTTACAAATATTATTTTATATATAGTTGAAAAGTAATTATATGTTAATGAGATTTTAATCAGAATATAATATAATAATTACAATCTACTTTCACAAATAAATTTAAATTTAATACGAAAATTGTTTTCGAATTTTAATAATTGGTTTTCACTTCAATTTATATAGCTTAATTCATTATGGAATAGTTACTAATCAATCTTACAATTGATAATTGGCATATTATTAAAGGATATATTTTCCATAATCAATATATTGTATTCGATTAACGGAATTTACAATATTTACATATCTTTATACACTACGTTACAATTCTATTCAAATTCTATACAATAATAAAATATATAATATTTACTGGAAGTTGTTTCGGTACTAAAATGTATAAAAAAATGAAAATTGTTACGGATTGCAGTAATTTCTAAGCAAAATAAAAAGTGGGAGAGGTATGAGCGCGCGAGCAATTGTTTTGTAAAAACTAACTAACGAATTCAAAGAATACTATAACAGAAAAAATCGAATATACTACTATAATTACAAAAATAATAACAAATGAACTCTACGAGGCTATGCCCTTTTTACGTCACGACAAATATCGGCATAGCAACGATCACCTATACAATTTCAAAGCAGCTTGTTTATACAAGAATATTTAAGGAGCTGCACATGACGGTCTCATACACTTACTAGTTCAATCAAGCAATCATCAAGATCAAATTATTGTTTTACAAGTCAACGCCATTTACACAGAGATCGTCTTAAATTCACACAAATCGTTTTCTTACAAGTCAAATACCACTTATATAGAGGTCACATCCAATACACAACGATCTATCTCCACACAAGTAAGCTACGCTATTACACACGTCCTTACGTATCATCAATACAACTGAAATCGACTTCACACACATAAACTATGCTATTACACACGTTCTTACGAATCACTAACACATGACTCCGTGAACTAAGTAAACAGCAATACCAAAACCACGGCATCATTGCTATTCATCAGTGACGTCATACACCAGCACACCACTCAAGCCTCTCCAACTCATCGGTAGCGGCAACGGCGACATCAATTCTCTTCAACAGTGACGTCATACACCAGCGCCCCACTCAAACCTCTCCAGCTCATCGGTAGCGGCAACGGCGGCATCAATTCTTCTTACCAGTGACGTTACATACCAACGCCACCACCCAGGTCTCTCCAGTGTATCGGTAGCGGCAATCGGTGGCGTCAATCACGCACCATACCACAAAAATACACTTATAAGATTATCATCACTCATATTACCTGAAGAAACTGTCACTTATTTATTCTATCATACACTCATTCGATATTCATAGTATTAACTATTCATTATTTATTATATTCAATAAAAGGGAAAATCAACTCGTATAAAGGCAGTATTGAATTATTGCATTGTCAATTCCAATAGCCAGCAAGCCTCCCTTCACAATCTCAGGGAAGCATTTTTAGTCTGATCTCAGACAAAAATATTTTAAACTATTTTAAAGGAATTCAATCTGTTATTTATATAAAGTATGTATATATATATATATATATATATATATATATATATATATATATATATACATATTTAATCTATTAGTTTCTCAAATTTTTTTAAAAATAACATAACATTCTTTATTACTGATTATTAAATTTAAGTATTTTACACAATATTATAATGTAATAGTACTATTACTTTATTAATATATTACAACAATTTTTCGTACAACAATAAGCACTTACATGTGTAAAATATAAAACCGAAATGTTATTAAAAATATATAGCAATTTATTGATTTATATTGAATTATTATTATATTATATCTATAGTATAGTATTATATATTATATATTATATATAGTATAGTATTATATATAGTATAGAATTCTATTCATCCGACTCGAAGAACCAAAATTTTTAGAATTAGACTATGGGCTCCAGTTTCCTGGTGGGAGAAAAAGTGCGGGAAAGTGGAAAGGATAGCAATTACTTCAATATTTAACATATTTGCTTTTCGAGCTGTTTATTGCGTTTTACTTTACAAACTACACAATTATGATTTTTAGTTGGTGATGAAAATCGTTGAGATCTTGCAGTTCCGTGGTGGTTGCAACGTGGTATTAGCATGTACTACATACAGAGGTAGGAGATCGTAAATCTCCGGATCTGCTTGACGTAGTGTGCTTCGTGGTAAATTATTACACCGAGAAGTAAGAGGTTGTAAATCTCTCGACTCTTCTTTTCGCGTAGTGCCACGTGATGGTAACTTGTTGTGGTTTCCTCATTGGAAGGGCCTGAGACGGCCTTGTGTTAGACACATTACGGAACAGGCCAGAGACGGCTTTAGGCTAGACGCACTGCTATTAGAAAGGCTCTTGTTGGCCTTATGCTGGACGTACTATTATTGGAAGGGCCTTAGACGGCCTTTGTGTTACTTCCGTATGAGATGCTATTGTTACTCACAGCGATACAGTTACCTTGCCTGATCCTATGATGAATAGTTATTTGTGTACCCTTGACTGTTGTTCTTCAAATAGTCGACTATAACCTCATAATATCAAGCCCTTTCGTACTCGAAGGTATGTTATTTATTGTTCTTGCGTATGACTAGCTCTCTAATACTCCCATACTGCCCTTGGAGTATGGTCGATTTTACATGATAACTACCACAGAGACATTAACATGCTTCCCATATTGAGCATGATTAATTTTCCCTGTTAAGCACTGCTAACTGCCATTACCATCTTCTTATGCTCATTGATGAGCTTGGTCAACTGCTCGTGCTGATCTTTACAACGTCAGCATAGACCCAATAATCAACATTCATTGCAATTTCAATAACATCAACGACATCGATACCATTCCGAAGAAGTAACCTCACCATTGAAATAGAATAATTTTCTCTCTCTCTCTCTTACTAGAAGTAATCATCGAACTGCAATATTGTAATTATTAATAAACCAGAATAAACGATGTGTTAAATCAAAGGTACATACTGTACATGTCTTCTGCCCTTCCACATATGTTTTCCTTACGAATCTCTACGACGAGAGACTAACACACTCAACTATTGAACTGGCAGTTCGAGCCACAAAATAAATCCTCAATTTCGAACAATGAATATACTTTTAATGAAGCATTTTATTGGATTTATTATCAGTAAGTTTCTTTTACAGTTCATACAAATTTTAATATATCAATAAAATACCTGTGAAATTTTTTTGTATATAAAATTTTTTTAAATTTCTAATATAAATATCATTAATACAATCTATACCGTAATCTCACTCGTTACTTTCAGAGGATCAGGAATTTCAGCACCCTCTGGTTCTCCAATAGAAGTTTACAACAACGCCACATCATTATTGAGAAACATAAAGGTTCATTTATAACTTCATCAAGATTAATAATCCCTAAATTGGAAGCACATTGAAAAGTAAATGGAATAAACAGCAATCAGAATTACATGTGTAAATTATTGAATCAGTGCATTAACCCCTCCACTTGCCCACACGTTCTCCCACACAACATAGAGTGGTTTTTCTTAGTTAATTCTGAACATTTGCTTCTTCGAGCCGGATTAGTGGAATTAGTTCTAAACACTACTATATATTATTTACAAAACAGGTTAAATAATTTATTATCATAAAAAATTACATACCTTTACATTATTGAGACTAGCCGTAATTTGATATATATTTTCAACTCATTATGGTATTAAGTATTCATTGTATCTTAAATTTATGTATTTAAAAGTATTTTAATATAATAATTTATATTAATTTATTATTTAATTTAAGTAAATCTAAATTTAAATGTTTCTATAGCTGCTGAATTAAAACTATAGTTGTTAAAAAATATATAAAATATGATATTACTTTTAATAAGTGTTCGAAAGTTTAGTTTCTGGCTCGAACTGCCAAGTTCAATTTTCAACGTTGTACAGGTCAGTAAGAAGAGTCGACCATACTTATAAGGTAAGCATGGGAATGTCTATGTAGTAGTTAGCAAGTAGAGTCAGCCATACTGATAGGAGTATGAGAATGTCCCTGTGGCACTTATTCTCAAAAAAGACAGATGATATATCTTCGAGTATAGAAGGGTCCAATACCATGCTTTGTGTTGTCGACTATTCTCTCGAATGGTAGTCAGCCTTTGACGGATTGTTAACCGTGCGCACTGGAGAAGTGAACGAGCGTTCTTTGCAATAGCTGCACTGAGAGAGCGTGTGTTGTGTAACCTTCTTGTTGTAGGCTCTGTGTGATGGCGTGGCTCGGGCATAGATGACTGACTAGGACGAGTGACTGATTGTGAAGAATATCTGACACTATGCACTGAATGACTACCAACACTACGTACTGAATGACTGCTTTATGTTAACTACGTGGAGTCTTGACTTGCTTTCTTAAGTATAAGGCAGCAACTAACACTAGCTCGAAAAAAAGCTTTCAACTATTCGAGAATTCGGGGAAAGCAAATGTGACCGTTCGAGGCTAAGCATCCTTCGGGAAAGATCGAGAATCCAAGCTTTCGGCTATATGAGAATCCTACGAAAGCGAAGCCTTGAAAGATTCGAGAATTCAATCGACGTTGTTACGCGAAGGCTAAGTAGCCTTGTAGAATGTTCGAGAATTCTAAGCTATTGACTAGTCGGGAATTCGGCGTAAGAAAATGTAAACTTTCCGAGAACCGAAGGCCTTGAATAATAGCTCCAATTCTGAACATTATACTTTTTTACACTATACTATAGTATAATATTACAATAACATTATAATTTTACTGTAATTAATTTATACTTTTAGTTCTGATTCCTTTTTATATTTTAATGTATCTGTGTAATCTTAAATATTTTTTTGTTCATACGAAAATGTACTTATGGAATAAGAACAAGCAAGGAAAGGAGTTCAGTCATTCAAAAATACACTACGTGGATTTAAGCTTATTGGCACATAGAAATGTGCTCAAGAGAAACGCGGCATTATATAAAATATATAAAATCATATAATATAAATAAATTCAATAGTATTTATAAGTATCTATATATGATGTATTTCAATAATATTGTGATGAATATTTTTGAATATAATTAAATAGACTTTAATGAATCTTATATTTTAATAAAAATGTTACATCTATTTTTTTTATTTTTATTTTAAAAATTTAAATATTTAAGCAATTAATGAACATCATTGTCCATAGCATAAAATTGAAGAAATTAGTCTTTGCAACCAAATGTATTTAACATTATTTTTGTTGTTCAAATCGTAAATAGAACAGGTCCTTTTGATTGTTGAGATAACATTATTTGGGAAATTAAAATACAGAAAAAGAAAACAATAATAGTATCAAAAGAAATTTTAAATGTGAACATATGCGGTTAAAATTATAGTAATAACATTAATTACAATAATATATGTTAACAATATTAGCATTTGATGTATAGTCTGTATAGACTGAATAAATTAAAAAAATTTTGTTATGTAATGCAAGCTTCAAATGTTTTTATGCAATTTAATTAAATAAATAAATAATAATAAATAAATCGTGAAATCGCTTGAAGCATGCCAGTAGTGGTATAAATTTATTAACTTAATATATTACTCCTATAATTAATACTTAATTATTAAAATTACTTAATACATTTTAGAAAACTATACATAAAATTGATATCATTATAATTAAGATATTCACTATTTTAACATTTGGATGAAAAATATAAAAATACATAGGAAGAAGATTAAAATTATTTATAAAACAAATTTTAATAAAAGTAAAAAAACAATTTTTTATTTTACTAAAATTAATAAAATTAAAAAAACAATGTTTTATTGGTATAATAATAATGCTGTAATTAATAAATGTAAAAAGTTCTATTTTTTTGCTAGTGTTATATTGTTATTATTAATTTTTATTTGAACAGCCATGTGAAGCTCCATATTCAAATTATGAGTATTTATAAAAGATATCGAGCATGCGTAAAATGGATCACTATACATTCTACCGTTATACTCTAGTTTCAATGCTACGACATAACTAGATATAATCATGTTTAAGTACCATTTTATATTCTTTATAGCCTAAGATTTTTTTCGAATTTAACATTATAAATTTTTTTGTACTATATTATCTTATTTGATTATATAAGTTGTAATTTTTATAAAAGTTTTTATAAAGTTATTACACAGGTAAATTTATTAAATTTTACTAATAAATATTTAGTCAAAATGTATAAATTGTATTCTTCAAAGCCTATAATTGTAGTGTATTTCTTTTTATTTAGTTGCATATAAGGAATTTAATTTTTTGTAATTTAATTCTTCTAGATACATTTCTAATAAAAATGTCATGGAATAATACTGCTAAATTAAACCAAAATACTCACAAAGAACGTCATCAACCACAATTTCGTAATCATTTAGGTTTTTTAGAAAAGAAACAAGATTATATTATAAGAGCAAAAGATTATAATAAAAAATACAATGCTTTAAAATTATTAAAAAAAAGAGTTCTCAATAAGAATCCTGATGAATTCTATTTTCATATGATAAATTCTAAAAAGGAAAATAGTATAACTTCTGTAAATGAAGGAGATGAAAAATATTCTGATGAGCAAATTAAATTAATTCAAACACAAGATATAAAATATGTTAATTATAAATGTATATTGGATACTAGAAAAATTGATAATCTCCATAATAATTTACATATAATTGATGCAGTAAATAAAACTAAAAATAAACATATTTTTTTTATTGATAAAAATGAATTAAGGAATTTTAATGTAATTACAAAACTCAATACACATTCTACTTTATTGAATAGAAGAATAAATAGACCAAAGCTGGATAATTTAGAGATAATGAAATTATCTGATTTTAATGATTACACACTTAAAATAATTGAACAACAAAAACATATGGCTTACAAAACATTATCTAAACGGGTAGATCGTGAACAAAAATTAAATATTGTACAACAAACATTAGAAGTAAGAAATGCTTTAAAAAATACAAAAACAAGAAAACCAAAAAAAATATCTTCTGGATCTAAAAATTGTGCTCCAATTTACAAATGGATATTTGAAAGAAAAAAATAATTGCGTTAATATTTTAAATTAAATATAAATTGTAATGTTGAATATTGTGTGAAATATTTTTGTATAAATTAACAAACCCAATGCATATAATGCATTATATAATAAAGATTGAAAATATTTGCAACTGATTTCATAAAAATAAATATATAAATTTTATTTACTTTCTTTTATTTCAAAACTTATTTATGACATTGTTTAAGTAGAAATTTTATAAATAAAATATTAAATATTTTATAAAATAAAATTGTAATGAATATAATTGTGTTCAATCAATTATTAATTTAAATAACTGAACTATTTCTTTAATTAACTTTGCTATTTTCTACAATTTAATCTTCTAATTAGAAGTATATGAAATGAGTAACTAGGAAATTGATGTTATTATATTTAATATTTGTAGAACATATTCTGTTACACAATTTAGTTTAGAGAATAATTTTTAATTATCAAAAACTGGTAAAACTATTATTTAAAATATTTTTATTAGATTAAAACTTAATTTCTCGTTAATAAATGTCAATACGTAATAGTTTTATATAATAAATTAATATATTTTTTAATTATTCTGGTAATTAGTTAAAATAAAGCTAGTGCTGGGCAAATTATTATCCTTTTTTTCTAATTGTTTTTACTTTGAAAGATGTGTGAATCAGAAGTATTATAGTAAGAAAAGGAAAAAAAAATTGGTTTAATATCTGTAATTACAAATCAATATTTTTTAATTAAATATTTAATTAATTTATATATTTTTTTTAATATTATTTGATTTCAATATAATATTATAACTTCTTGTTTTCATAATTGCATAAATCAAAATTTATTATAAGTAAATTTATTCATATTCAATACATACATTGAGTATAATTAGAAATAAGCAAGATATTTTTATTTTTTAACTTATTTTTATATTCATTATCTTTGTTTAAAATAGTCTGTCCAAAAGGATGTTTTATTTTTGCTCATAGATTATTTTTACATATTGTTTTAAAATTTGAGAAATACATATTGATTTATGGTGATAATTTTATATATATGTATGTACACACAGCTATATAATATAATAGAATTTAATAGAATAAAACATACTATATAGACATTTTCAATATTTAAACTACAAAGATCAATTAAATTGGAGTTTTATTTTATGTATATAAATATGAATCTTTATTCAATACATATAATACTTAAATGTATGATTATATATAATTATTTATATAAACTCAATATATTATTAGATATTAAATAAAAGATTTTCATATATTTATGATATATATCTGTATGTAGAATTTAAGTATCAGATAATATTCTATTAGTTCTATACATCATTATTTTCTTTCTGGGGACCATTCTTATAGTTGTAATAGATAAGACATTCGATATGCTGCTATACACACAAAAACATTAATGTTCTATTTTTATGAACACCTCAAAGTGTAAATATTCTATAATACGTTTATTATAAATCATAATAGTTATATAAAATAAATAGATATTAGATGTGTCATGTAAGGGCTAAGTTTTAAATCTATATATACATAAATTAATACATCATTTAAGTGTACAGATTATGTATTACATAAAAGGTAAATAAATAACTAATTTTGAAATACTGCCTTACATATGTTTCTAAAGTATAATCTTCAAAATTACAATGGATATACAGAGATGTTATACAATAGTTATAACACTACATATTGATATGAAAAGCTAGATAGATTTTAAATAAAGTGATAAATATTGATTAAGGAGTTTAAAGATGTAAAACCCTACCATACAAATTAGAATTAATATTTCCTATATTTACATAAATTCTTTAATTAGGAAAAAATACAAATGATGGAGAATTGTATAACATTATTTTTCCAATTACTTGTTTATTTCGAAGATTTACGGGTCATTTAATAATTGAATATGTACCATTGTTCGGGATTGGAGCAATTTCCAAGAATTTAAAAATGGGAAATGTACAAGCTCTCTGACGCTTATGTTTGTAAACATTGATTTTGCGAATTCTCGAATAATCTACGCCTTATTTTCTAGTGTCCTACAATGTTTCCGCATAGCAACATCGATTAATTCTCGAATCTTCCAAGGCAGTGTCCTTCTAGAGCTTAGTTTCTGATGTCATCAAAACTTTCGGCCTATCAATAAGCCCATGCATTATTACCAGCGTTGTAAGCTTCCACGCGAATATTCAAGAGTAGTTCGCCACGCGAATATTCAAGAGTAGCTCACCATGCTTCTGTGCTCACTGTAATTTTCTCAATCAATCAGTCATCAGTTATTGCTCATACAGCCACTAAACTCCGCTATATACCAGTCAATCAGTTTTACTAATACACACACATAATTCAGCCAGACTCTGCAAGAATAAGATCGTAAGCCAATATTAGCCAAATTATTTATAACTAATTTAAGTGCGCCACAGTTAAGCAGTCAAGAGTGCTGATTGCATTTCAAGAGTGAATATTAAATACGAAGCGTACCACCTACGCACTCGTTACATACGTGGGTTAGACATTAAAACTTCTGTATTAAACGTCGCTGTATTCGGGTCTGTTCCCTGGATTCAATCACTAAGCCGTCACTGATCGGAGCTGTATTCCTGATTAAAGGTCATACATGGCACTATACAAGGAGTGTCAAGGATTTATGCCCTTGCATTTCTCAGTTTAGTAAATGCAGCAAGCGTACTGCATCGAGAGGACCCGGAGCTTTACAACTTCCAACCTCGACTTGCAGTATACGCTATTTCCACGTGAAAACCACAAAGGAACGGAAAATCTAACAGATTCTCAACACCATCTTAGAATCATATTTATTGTATAGTTTATAAATAAATAAAGAAAAAAAAACAAGATACGCAATGTGTTAAATATTGAATAAATACGCCATCCCCTTCCATACTTCGAACTGCCACTGTTTCGATTGCTTTATTAATTTGCCGCCCGCTCTAGCAGATGCTTAAATAGGAGTCAAGTGGAAGGGTTGTATAGAGTTGTATTATGGGCAAACTTCTGTAACATATAATTTATTAGCAATTACATTTACAATATGTAATATTGTTCTATGTAATATTGTTATTGTGTAATATTGTCGTGATATTGTTGCTATTATTGATGTTAGCAAAAGATGTTGAATGTTGGGTGTGTGCTGATGTTGTAAGGATCTGCATCAGTAGTCAACCATGCTCATGAGATAAGCATGGGAAGATGGTAACGGTAATTAGTAGTGCTTAGCAGGAAGAGTAAACTATACTCAAACTTTAGAGGATCCTAAGGTCTCTGTGGTAGTTATCACGTAATAAATCATGCCTCTAGTGAGGATGGGAGTAGTTGAAAGCTAGTCACACGCAGAAACAATAAATGATAAGCCTCCTAGTTCGGAAGGACTTGATAAAATGTAGTTATAGTCGATTATTTGGTAAACTATAGTCTGGCATTGACAATGTAATTTAATGTATTGGGTGCTTATTAGCCTGCGAGAGCATATTGCGTCACTTTTGTCGACTGTAAGGGGGTGGACGTAAGTTCTCCGGCTTGTTAGCCTAAGAAAACGTATTGCGTCATCTGTCGACTATTTCGACAGACTTTATATGAAACGTAATTCGCGTGTGGGTGACTAGTTTGTACAGATAATAAAATGTATGTACCTTATGAACTACGGATAGGGCATGCTGAATGACTACTAGGCTGACGCATTTTATTGATTACAATTTTGATAGCTTCACTGTTTCTTGTTCCCCTTTTCTTTTCTAGCACTGCTGAGAGTGTATGTTTTATTTGCACTACTGGTGGGACAATTCACGTATTAGGCTGATTTGCTAAAATTAGTAGTCGTAGGTTAAACTGATACTAGATGGATTTGAAAATGCACTGGTGCTAATAACACATGACCGATAGATACAGAATGAGATTGTAAGCCTGTTGAATACGCGCATGAAAACCGAAGTCTTGATCGTTCCGTGGCGGCTCTGTTGAAAATTACCGATCGTTTCATGGCGGTCCTGCTGATGGCAAGCGGAGACCAGTGTCATGGCTTCCTGTCATAGAGGGTTCTCTGTTAGATCGGTTCGCTGTGGTTGGTTCCCTACGGTCGGGTCACGGAAAGAGGTTCGCAGCAATAAAAGTTCAGCAAGAGATATATATCCACGCGGCGGCTTATTCAGCTGGCAATAAGGCATCGTTGTTGCTGCACTGGAATATTACATGAGGCGCAGAAAGAAAAATCTAGAAGTTTCGAGAATTCGACGGAAGAAAACAAGGCATAATAACTTGAGAGAATTTCGGGCGATGTTATTACTCGAAGACATATAAACATTGCGAGCCATTTGAAACCAAAACATAACAAATATATGAAAATTCTTTTCCAAAGTGTTTACAGAAATCTAAGATCTAAAAAGCCGGCGATGCCGACAATCAGCGGTTTTAGAAATTGCTTCAATCCTTTTTAGTTAGAGTTTAGAGTTTAGAGTTTTTTAGTCTAACTTAGACAATCATTTTATATATATATATATTTACAATAGTTTGCGAAATTTGCTTTCTTTTTTATTTGCAGCTTTCAAATTACATATCAATTTTTTGAATAGTTCAACAATTTGGATTAGTAATTCATAATTTTTATATACATTATTAATAAGTAATATAATAGAAAATATATTTATATTTAGGAATTATTACAAATATTCAACGGAAGTTTATGTAATTGAATAAAAAGCATATTTTTTATTAGAAATAAAATGATGTGTACTATACTTAATATTATTATGAATATTTAAATTAAAAAATTGTATATCAAATTACTATCTAATAAAAAATACGAAAAAAAAATCGAAAACCAAAACATGCAAACTTTGTTCTTTTAATAATTAAAAATATTATCTTCATCTGTATTATTGTTATAATAGTCATCATAATCGACATTATCATTTACTTCGCCATTTGTATTGTCAAGAAGAAATTCTACTTCATGTAATCCACCACCATCTTCTGGTTTTACAAGTGCTATCCCATTAAATCCGAATCTCAAGCATTCCATTCCAACCTAATGGTTGAAATTGATTTTTTAATATTAATATTAAAATAATTAATAATGATATTAAAATAGTATTAATATCCAGATTTTTCTTATTATATTTACAAAGTAATTAGAAAATATAACTTGCAAAGTATAATTATAAATTAATTCGAAATAATTTTTAAATACTTTAAATTTTTTGAATACTCAATACTATATTAATGAATTTAAATTTTACTATTTTTATATAAACAAATATAAAAAAGTTATTTATGAATATGTTAAAAAATTAAAATTTCTAAGAAATAATCTAATACGATATTTACAAGCTCCAAACTTGAATTCTTTATATTATATTTATAGAATTTAATTTAATAGCATATACTAAAAACATTTCGTTGTTTATTCTATTGTACTTTTAAAAATATTTTTCTTTAATTTATCTATATTTTATTTATATTTTTAAAATCTAAGTACTTAAATTAGAATCGGATAAAATTTTATTAAATTAAACACTCGTGTATATCTCAAATTAAATAGTAGAGAGCAAGAATACCAATTGATGTAACCAAAGAAACTATTGTAAATTTTAGAAAATTGACAGGCTACTTTACATTTATAAATTTATAGGGTAACTTACTTTGAACAGAGTTATATCTTGATATTTACCCACAATATTAATACAAGCATGAATATTTTTTCCTTGAAAATATATATTATAAAATTGTATACAAGCTCGAATCACTGGTATTCTTGGAACAAATATACATATAGGTCTAGGATTTTTACCTGGAACAATTTAGTAAAATATATTTACAATATTTAAATATATTATTTTCCTACATTGTAAAATAAAAGTATATTTTATAAACATATTTTCTTTTTATTTGAATTAATAACTGATTAACAGTCTTATAATTCTTTTTAAAATTTTATTTAATTTAAAGTTACAAAAAAATTAAAAAAAAAATATTTTATTTAAATTATAGTATGTTTTATATATTTTTCTTATCCATATATTGTATATGGAAATATTTATCTGAAGTATGCATATATGTAGATATTTAAGATTCTCTTCATGAATCAATTTTTGTAGAGTATAAAATTTATAGTATAAATAAAATATTTATTAAATACGTAAGTTTATAGTTTAAAAATTTATTGACTTCTAAATCTTAAAGTCGCAATTATCCCAGTGTTCGAATGTTTATGTATTTGATCCAGTTCGAAGGATCAAATGTATTTAATTTTGTGGCTCTAACTGCCAAGTTCAATAGTTCAGTTTATTTGTTGCCCACCTTAACGATGCTTAGGAAAGGACATAATAAGTGGAAGGGATGTAAGTATTTACAGGGTATAACTTCGTTTAGAACATCCTTTATTTTGTTTTATTAACAATTACATTATTGTAGTTCTATGTTATGGGAGAGGGGGGAATTCTTCTATTACAATGATGTAGTTGCTCCTTGATGATGGTGAAGGTGTCGTCGATGACGTTATGAGGATAGCAATGGATATTGTATGTTCCTTGAAGGGGAATATGGCTTGGTATCTTAGCATAGACCTCAACTATGCTAACGCTGTAAAGGTTAGCAAGAAGAGCCGACCATACTCATAAAAGGGAGTATGGTAATGTAGTCTGTGCCAAAGTTGGAAGATTCGAGAATTTAATCGACGTTGCTATATGAAGGCTATGCAGCCTTGCAGACGTTCGGGAATCTAAGCTTTGAATTAATCGAGAATTCTGCTTGTTAAATGTTTATAAGAATTCAAGGGATAGAAGGCTTGGTGAATTTCCGAGAATTGAAGGACTCCAAAAAATGCTTCAATTCCGAACCCCAGTGTTAAAATTATTCATAAACTAAAAATTCATATTCGGTAATTGATTTTAAAATGTTAAATTAAAATTAAAATGTTAAAATAAAATTAAAATGTTAAATTAAAACTAAAATGTTAAATTAAAATTAAAATGTTAAATTAAAATTAAAATGTTAAATTAAAATGTTAAATGTTAAATTATCAAAAGATAACTATTTACGAATGTATATAGATACCTTTATCAATATGAATGTATGATTTTTTTTAAGTCATACGATCATATTATCAATACGATTATTAAACCTGTTTAAATAAATAACCTATCGAGAAATAAAAACATTTGGTTTTATTTTTTTATATTTTTTTAAATAAAATTACTATTATTTACGAAAATTAAAATTAATAAATATTATGTTAATTAAATTATAAATATTTTGTTCAGTTAATTGATGTAATTTTATGAGTTTCATAGAAATGCTATTGTAACACATGATTTTTTAAAGTTAATGTCATTTATAAAAAATATTAATTGTAAAAATACCAGAGATAGTCCGCATATACAAGAGTTGGTCATTAATCATTACTTTAGCAGTGAATTCGAATTCGTCTGGATTATAACTAATATTGGTGCAAACTTTATGTTGTACAAAATTGAATCGTATATGTAAGCAGCAATAACATAGGCCACGACTGCAGGAGCAAAGCTTTGGTGTAGTTGCAGATACTATGATCCTATCAGCTTTAGCTACACTGGTAATTTGACTAATCATCTGGTGCAATTTTCTCCATGATTCTTGTTTCAGTGGAAGATTTTTATTCTGTCTTTTATTCTTTTTCATAGGTTTAGAGAGTACAATACAGGTTATTAATGCTATGATTACTATCATTCTAATTTGAATTTTCATATCTTGAATAAACCCTTTTAGGCAGTAATTATTGGAAGCCTCTAAATTAGAAAACATAATTTTAGGATTATGTATATTCCTAATTAAGTGATTAAGCACAGACACGCAGTTCATCATTTATCCATATTTGTCGTCAAAAAAATCATATACATACAATTACAGTTACATTTTTATTTATTTTTTCATTTTTATATTAATATATTTAAAAAACAATTAATAGTAATTTGTGTTATTGAATGTAATAATATAAATCAATTAAATAAGTATGAAATACATCATCTTATAGTCAAAAAGAAGTACATGGTTATTAAAAATCTGAAAAAAATATTTATCTAGCTCTAATGTAAGAGAACTAATTGAAATTTAATAATAGTTTTAGTAATACAAAGTAAATACAATATTTTAGATTAAAAAAAAATTTTTTTCTTTGAAAAATTGATTTTTATGTTAAGTTAGTTATAAAGAGCATTATGAAATTAAATTATTTTAACAGTAAAGAAAAAAACGTATATTATAATAACATATACAGTCAGATGTCTTATAATGAAATTGATTAATGTTATAGTTTTTAAATATATAATCTTAAAAATATTATCTGACATTTTTAAGAAAATGTGAAAAAAATTGAAAAATATAGGCCGAATTTTAGAAATAATCAGACTTAGCATTATTATTACTTTAAGAAGTTTCTATGATTTTTTTCTATAAATAATTATAGTACTTATATCTATGTATATATATGTATATTTGTTATATCCTATTTACATTAACAGTAGCTTCTTCATATTATTTTTATTAATTAATTTTCTACTTAAATATTTATAAAATTCTAAAAATAATTTTAAAGAAGCATTATTTAATTCTTATCATACGTGATGTAAACATTTATAAAACTCAGTCTTACAAGAAAAAATAATGAAATTAATAAGTCCTGTGAATTTTAAATAATCAAGAAATATAGTTTTGGTAATGGTAAAGATATATTTAACATGTGCAAATCTTGCAATGTATTTTTATGAAAGATAGTTTTATATTTTAAAAACATGTAGTATTGCATTTAAAAATATATGAATCCAAATAATTTTTATTATAACTTTAACAAAAGTTTTAGAAGCCCATGGATGAATTTTAAACGAAAATATATTCTATTCAATAACAAATCACAATTGTACTCCAGCATTATTAGAATCTAGTTCATTAGAAAGCTTATTTAATAACTTTAAAATAAATTACATACTGTTTTATAATTGAATATATTTTAATAATGTAGCATCAATATAATATTATGCGTTCTTAAGGTAGTGCACTGATTATTATAGTTGATCAGTAAAATACTTGATATTGTTATTATATAAAATGAATAGACAAAGGCTTTAATTATTAAATTTAAAAAAATTGCATTATACATATTTAGTATATGTATCTTAATGTGTCAGTGTTTTTTGAGTTAGAAATATTACTTGTCCATTACAAACATTAAAAAATAATATATAAATGATGTTAAATTATGATACTTCGGGTAGGAGTCGGGACGAAAATGCTGCAAATTCATTTAAGGAATTTGGAAGTTAAATTGTGTGAGTTAATCTACCGAATCTGATCGAACTCAGTTAATTTCATAAATATAAATTGTAAATTAATTTAAGTTAAAACATAATTAAAATTCAGTCATCCTATATGTGCTTCATATATTTTATCAAATCGAACTCATTATTAATGGATTGATAGAAAAAATTAATTATGTAATATTGTAAAAGAATGATACTTATATTTTATATATTTTATACTAATTTGTCAGTAGTTTTCGCAAAGATTATATGATACTTATTAAGTAAAATCTACCAAGTTATAATATTAATATAAATGAAACATCATGAGATTAATATTTTTAGACAAACTAATAAAAACTCAGGAATACGAGTAAAAAGGTTTACGAATCTTCGATCTTGGTCTGATGTATAAATAGCCGAATTTCAATAATTTACTCTAGATTGTAATACATTAAAAATAGACTATTTAAGATAATATTAAATTTAAGTATTTGCTAAAATAAAAATTAAAAAAATTTAATATTATTATTATTGTTATTCAAAATTTCTTTAATACGCAGAATAATTTTATCTACTAAGTAATTCATAAATTAAGAATATAGATTTCTATAATGAATTCAATTATATAAGTAACTAATATTCATTTTTATAAGTAATTGGTATAATATTACTATTTTAATCTACTAAAATAAAAAAATATATACTTTTTTAAAAATAGTTATTTTAATTAAAAATTATTTTTAAGTACATCCTTTTGTAAAATTATAGCCAAAATTTTATGCAATTTATAAACTAAACATTCATTAACCATAATTATTTAGGATAAAATTTTTGATACATTTTTAACTTCAAACATTATTGTTAGTTTTAGAAAGTTTAATGTGAGATGATAAATATTGTTTATCAATTATCATATTGAATCAACGAAATTTTAATAAAATGAATATTGTATTTATTGTTGTAAATTCTAAAATGAATATTGTATTTATTATTGTACATTTTAAAATGAATATTATCTTTAATTATAAAATAAAAATTAGGGACAAGTAATACACATTTAATAAACAATATGATTCAGCCAAATAGTTTTCTGCTAAAGTTCAATTTACTTAAAAATCAAATATATTAAAAGATACTAATTTCACTATATTAATAAATATATTAATGTTAATTATCTTTATACAAATTTTATGATATTATATAAAACCATATGTATGATTGTTTTAAATGTCTAATTTACAATCCATTCAAATTCATATATTTTAATAGATTAATTTGAAAATAATAAAGTTGCTTTTATATTTCAACAATCTAAAGAATATATTATGAGTGAGAATCATGCAAAATAAAAATAAATGAGTAAATTATATTTCTTGAGTGAGATATCATTGTCAACATTATTTATTTTTAGTTATCAATATTAATTTATCTCCAAAAATAATATATATATATAAGTTTATAAATATATTAGAAAAAGAAACTGATGCATTTAAAAGTATTCTGAATTACATTTTCAGAAATTAGAAATTTGTAAGTTTTAATCTTACCAATCCAATTTAAATGTACTAAGTAATAGAATATATTTCATTCAGTTTTGAACGTTATAAATAAAAAACTATTCATTTTCAAATTTTATTTCTGAAAAATTTACTGTCATTCTTTGAAATTATATTTAAACGATTAAACTGTAATATAAATTATTATAAAAACTTAAACCCGTTTTTAAAGAAATTACTTTCAATTATATCTACAAACCTTTTCTAAAGTAGAAAATGTATTTCTATAGTTGAACAATTCAAGATCTATCCATAAATTTGCGTAATTATTTATTATAGCGAGGATATAATACAATAAATAAATATTAACTTATGATGCTTGCAATACACGACTAAGCTTCACTGTTTCTCACGAAATAATATTATAACAGATGTAATGAATCGACCTCATTTTTCCACGATGAGAAAGAAAATGTAGGTTTAAAAAACTCGTTTGTTTCTTTTATAAAGTTGCCACTTATACTAGATATTTATATTTTTGTAATGTAGAAAAGTACAGTACTATCAGTATATTCAATATTGTGAAACATATTTTCTGTTTTAAAAAGAATTCTGTATAATAGTAATTAAAAGAACAGTTCATAAAGTAGTTTTATGTTTTATACTAATTGTACGAATTGAATTTCAAATAATCATCAAAACGTATCTATTATTTATTTTCCTATGTTCTTGAACACTATCATTTAATTGAATTATATAAACATATAATAATTTATATTGATTAATATAACTATAAATTATATTTCAATATTTAGTATATTGTTATCTATAAGTACTGAAATATTCTTTAAAGTATTATTTTATTAATAATAATATTCATAATAAAATAACTAACATTAAAAATAAAAATTTACCACTATTATTTAAATTTTATTCTTTTCATACATATATATATATATATATATATATATATATATACATACGTGTGTGTGTGTGTGTGTGCGTGCATGCGCGCGCGTGTGTGTATATAATGTTATAATAATAAAAATATTAAGAACTCCAAAAAGCTAAATTATTTGTTTATTCGTAATAAATCAAAGCGCATACTTAAAACATAGTCTAAATAAGATTTTAATCATTTCTAAATATACTAAGGTATATACAAAATCGAATGTATACATACATTACATTAGAGATCTACTGTCTGATAATTATGAAATATTGCATATTAACAATCTTTTTGTTAATTACTTAAAATTAATTTTTAAATAATTTATTTTCATAATCTGATTTTGTTTTACTTTAATTTTATTTTACTTATATAAATAAACATAAAATAATTATGCATACTAATATAAATATATAAGGAATTTATACTTTTTTGATAGTAAATAAAAAGTCAGTTAATAATTGTCATTTTGTGTTGTTTAGTACGAATATATGTAAGGATATTGTACAAAGTAAATTTGAGTCAGTACGCATCTTACAACGCTGTAACCAAAATATACGGTATTACAGAAATAGTCATGTAATCTAATCCAATTAGATTTTCATATCTCTAATATACTGGTATTATCGATGATCAATCATTCATAAATTTTTAGTAGCAAATTTAATAGGAGAGAACTTGCTTAAATATTACTAACGTATTATGTAGTTAATATCTTTATATCCATGTCTTTATTTTTTATGAAGGTACAGTTATTTACAAAAATAAACAATAAAAAAACAAGAAATATGTATATAAATAAGTATGTATTAATATTAATATTAATTGTCTGAGGAAAAGTCTTTTATCACAAAAAAATAAAATAATATATTTTGTTTTAAAGTAAAAGGTAAAAAGATATATATACTTTTTTAATTCAATCTATATTATTATATGTATTAAATACTATATTATTATACTAATCTATCTATATTCAGTTAAAAAATTGAATATTTACAACATTTGTTTAGATTATATGTAAACAACTTTTTAAAATTTAAAATTATTAAAAACTTTTTAATATTTAATATAAAATTAAATTAAGGTTTGAAAAATAATATCTTTATATTTTTTTTAACCATTACAAATCTTATCTTTGTAAAATAAATCTATTTTCTTTGTTCCTCCTTTCTAGTTTATTTTTTCTTTATTAATAATTTTACGGCATTACAATCATGGATGGTTTTTTTTTATTAATAAATGATTTACATAAAAAATTCCTCTTTTTTTTATTTGTATTCAAATTTTAGTATCAATGAATAATTTTTTTTCTCTTACTATAAAAGTTTCTTGGTAATGTTTATATATTTCTGTATATGCTTTTTAATATAAGAATAATCAAATGGTAAACAATTTTTATCTATATGTTTTATGCAATTTAAAAAGTAAACAAATGACTATTGATTGAAGAAATTGTACTTGTCTCGGCATTAATATGATATATAATGAATACTTACCAATTTAGATGATGATTAATCAGATATATTATATTCTGTATATATATAATAAACAAAAATAATTTATTTATAATGAGTTATTTTACTTTATTTTTAATTTTCTTTTATTATTTAAGGTTTCACAATATATATTAAATAGCATTCTTTACTCTATCAATTATCTTATTAACACTAACGTTCTACTTTTAATCTTTTAATTTAATATTGACAATCAATTTTTGAATATCAATGCGTGTATATTTTTTCTTATAAAATTTAAAATATAGAATTGAAAATAGTTTGAAAATATTTGGAATATTTATTTAAAAAAGTTAAAAAAAATTGATTTAAAAAGAATGCATATATAATTAAAGAGGTACTGAATCTCGAGAAGTTTAAATATTTTCAATCAAAACAGTGTGATTTAAAATAAAGAATTATTTTTATAATTTTGTATAATGAAACCGATTTTTAAGAAGCGTTTACTCATATCAAATTTTTTATAAGTTTAAAATTATTATTGTTTAAGAATGAACATAGCTTATTCTCTCATTAAAATTATTGTCTTATATTTAATTAATGTTTGATAAATTATATATATGTCTTATCTTAAAATTATTAGAATATTGGGATTTGTAATATTATTCATGTCGTTTGATAAAACTTAGAATACACATAATCTAATGAACAAATCAATTTGTTTATTCAAAAATTGTTTTTTTTTTGTTTACGTTTAATTTTTACATATATTTAATTTAAGTAATTTAATAATTTAAGACTTTTAAGTAGAATATTTAAAATTATATGTAAAAATATTAAATATTCTTAGTTAATAGTGTGCATATCAAATTTATTTAGTTATCAAAATTATATATAAAATAATATTCTATATTTATACATAATTAAATACATAAAAATTGTCAATATTTATATTATTTAAATACGAGATATGTCAAAACAAAAATATAGAAATAATCCATATTGACTAAAGGGCTCTAGTTTTGATGAAATAAAAATAACACATTATTTTGGTTTATAAATTATTACAATAATAAAATTATTAATTGTATGATTAATGTAGAACATTATTAAAATAAAAAATAAATAGTATATATTTAATTTTATCATATAATAATAAATAGATACAAATATTTGTACATTTTTTTATTAAAGTAATTCGAAAGATTCTTTCTATTCTAATTTCAATTTTCAATACATTTAATTCTGATTATTTGCATTCATTGATGATTGCTTTTTTTAAAGGTTCATATTTTATTTTTGCAATTTTGCTTTTTATTTTCATTATTTCAATATTCTTTGCATGAACATTAAGACATTTATACTAATTGTTTGGTACACGCATTTAATTGTTAGTATGCGTCTTAATGCATATTTTTAAAGTCGTTTGAAATATAAAACAATAAATTTATAGCATATATGATTATTTTTTGTAAATAATCGATAAAAATGGTCTTTAAAACATTAACAATATTAATTATTCTGATTTTAATAACTATTGATGTTCTATCTCCTTTAATAATGATTCATTAAATAATTTTTAGTCAATATGTTACAAATCTTTTTGGATGAATTCAAAATTTCTTGTTTTCCCTATTTATAGTTTATGATTTATTATATAGAAAAAATTCTGCTTTTGTTTGCTCAAATATACAAATTATAAAATTGAAATAAATGTTTTTATATAAATAAAATATACGGAATAAATATAAAATTTCAGTGGAATAATACTAAAATTGTCCAGAATATAGTTATTCTTTGATAATATATTATTTGCTATATTATATACTTAAAGAAAACATACTTTAAAACTTCTATTAATTTTTTTTAATTTCTTTTAATTCTTATATTAACAGAAATCAGATGCTGCTGATCTTTGACTAGTTGAATACTAGTTAAATATTAATTAATCGATAATTCAGATATTCTAAGTTCATACGCATACAGTTAAAAATGCGTAGATAAATAGTTTGGTATAAAATGACTTAAGATCTATCTATAAATAATAAATAAACACTTTTTTTTTATCTAAACCATTTACTTGCAGATGTTAAAATATCTTGACAAGGAAATTTCTACATATCTTAATATGTTATGTAAATAGATTTAATTCACATATTATCATATACAGTCTATCAATTTTTGTTTGGATATATAAATTAATGACATCTACAAATCAAACTTTCAGAAAATCTTTTTAATTTAATTATAGATTAAATTTTATGTAAAATACAAATTTTCTGCACAAAATTTATAACCAAAAATGTTATAAATATTATATAGTATCAGTCTATAGTTTAAATATACATTACAGATATATATGATTCAAGATACAATCATAAAAATAAAGTAAAATGAAAAAAATATATAAATAATTTGAAAAGACAAAATCAAATTTAAATAACAAAATTTTTTAAAGAAATCATCTCTATTTTAATTTATACAATACTGTATAATTAATAGAAAGTAAGATATATTTCTTTGTTAGAATATACATAAGCATAAATTTAGAAAATATTTAACATAGTTTCCAATTTTTGAATAATCAAACTGTCGATAAACTATAACTACATCCATATATGTATAGTGCCTATAGATTTAGTATACACAAATGTAGACAGTTTTTAAATTAACAATTTATGTTTTAATATCTAAAATGAATGCGCGTACACATGCAGATAAAATATACGATACTATTTCTTATTTCAGTCATTGCGAGGAAACGGTGGTTCATTTCGATACTTATCAGATAATACTGATTACTTCATTTATCATATTTATTTTGCATCTAATATATGAGTTTGTGCGCAGCAAAAAATCATCGAATATTTCATTTCGAATAGGATAATGTTAGTATTTATTACGTATAGAAGTACAAAGATCTTAAATATTAATTACATTAATCAAATATATATAGAAAATGTTACCTACTATTTTTTTATCTTACGCATCAATATGTTATCTTGATAATTTGATTGTCATAAAAGTCTGTAATAAAATACTACAGACCTTTGACAAAAAACACATTTTTTAAGTTTTTTTTTTAAATATATTTTTTAATTTATATTTTGAAATGGCTTGAAATAATTTAACAAAACTATAACTGATAAATTTCGAATTTGAACCATTTTCTCTTTTCAATTTTATTTATTTTTCAATTTTAACCTGTATTTTAAGCATTACGAATGTAATTTTTTTTCTTCAATATATTATCAAATATCACGTTCTGATGTCCTATATAAATTTTTTTAGAAGTGGAACAAAAAGCTTTTATATAACTGTTGAAATATACCTTCATAAAGATAATACCAATAATTGGGATTTTGGACTAGACATAATGGGGTAGGAGGTATTGAAGCCTCAATGAGTTTGATCAGGATTTTATACTATTTATTTCATCTAGTCGTCTGTCAGTACCTACTGTTAATAAATTTTGAAATTCCATTTCAAGAATTTGTCTTGCCTGAAATAAGTATGTTTTATTCAATTATTTAAATACTATATTACGTAATAAATTATATAACTAATATATAAAATTATACAAGTTATAATGTTTAATTAATTAAATATTATTAATTTACTTGAATATTTTGAGTAGGTATTTGCAAATGCAATGCAAAATTATTAGCATCAAAACTTTCATCTAGAGCAATAAGTGCACCATGAACTCCTGATTCAAGAAGACTATTTGCATATTCCTATAAATAAAAAATATTATTACAAAATTTTTTAACATTTTAATAATTTCTTTTAAGAATAATGATTCTTCAATACTTTTAATCCAATTGATTGTATCCATCTAATACAACGTTCATTACTCCATACAAGAACATCAACATTTGTGCTATCAGCTATACGTCTTCTGTCTTCTAATTGTTGTCTATCATAATTTAATCTTTTTAAACAGGAAATACCAAATTGCAAACTTGTTCTAAAAATAAAAGAAAATTTATCAAATAAGTACGATTTTATATAATTGATGTTCACACATATAAAAAACAATGATTTATAAAGCACATAAACATCATCATCAATTTATACAATCATATTAATATTTAATTTTTTATTTTATTTTGTTGCAAGACAATTCCTTTTATTAATCAAAATTTGTTTTATAATAGTAAATTAAATTGTTAATTGACAATATACATGAATAACAGTATTAAAAGGTAAATATTTTCATTCCTATTTGTTAATACTAAAAATGTAAAAACATGAATTATTTATAATCAAAGTAAATAATAGTAATAATAAATAAAAGTATTTATTTATTTATGTATCTATTTGTTCATATAAAAATATAATATGAATTACCTGTGAAAATTATCCACCATTCGTAACTGTCCTCGAAGGTCTTTTTTTGTTAAATGATCTAACATTCTTGCATCTACAAGGCACTCCATAAACGTAGACCGGTATTGTGGTAAACCTAAACTCAGCAACCAAATATTGCCTATCCATTCGTGATTCATATCGCCGAACGCTAAAGTTGTTCTTGACGTCTTCGGAGCAGACGGACTCGTAAGAGAAACCATCTCTTGAATTGCAAGTCGTAATTTTAATCGATGCAATGGATTGCTAAAAATTATGCAGTCACTTATTTTGAAATAATATGAGAAAATAAATGCTATCATCAAAAAATTATTTTTATATCACATGTAACAGTTTATATCAAAACAAATATTATAATAGATTTTTTATACAAAATTTAATTTTTTAATAAAAATCTGCTTTATAATCAGGTACTGTTTAAAAAGAATTATAATTTTATCTTAATAGTTCATGGGTCTTTTATAGTGAATTCATTCAACAATGAGAAATACCATTATATATTGAAAAAATAATTAAAGTATTAATTAAGTAGTTAAATTTTACAGAATACTGAATTAATATTATATTTTAAAATAATTTTTCAAATACTATTCAAATTATATAGATGCAACTGCACTCATAGTTTTCATTATGTAAATTATATAAAAAAATTATTTTATTTTGATAAAACTTTACTTTACATAAAATTTATTAAATTTATAACATTACCGATGACAATGACGACGACAATATATGAAAATTTCATAAATATATTATTTTGTATATAATGATTTATAGAACTTTTTTTTTTATTTTATAACAAAGCTATACACATATATAAAAAATTATATATCTTTTACATGTTGTATTTATTTGAAAATTTTAACTAAGCTTATAAAAGTCAATTTTTTTATACAAAATAATGTTCGACAAAACACTATTACGGATATTATTTCAAAGTATTTTACAAACTAACTTTTGGAATTAAAATTCAGAAGAAGAAGAAGAAAAGGCATAAACAAAGGAGTCATTTAATATATAGATAAATTTTCTTTACCTAATACCAATTTCGCGTTGAATTTCTGTGTCGCTTAGTGCGCTCATAATAGCACCACTTTTAACATTGGCCCGACAAGCAGCTACATACCAAGCAGGCATACCTACCCACAATTCTAACCAAGCAACTATCGTCGGACCATTCCACAAAGCGAATGGTGTACCAGCTTTCATTGCCTCCGTTAATAGTTCGTGCCTCGACGTATCCAGCATACTTGATACATAAATTGAAAATATGAGGGATAGTATAAATTAATATATTATTTATATATATTTCTTGAATGAATATTCATTTTAATATTTACGAAAGACACTCAATTTAAAAACAATATTTAAATAAATTATTTGATTGTTATGTTATTTAAGATATTGTAGAACTATATAATCTATTTAATTAATTGTATTTCATTTTACGTCTGTTAAAAATTTATAATACTAGTAGTCATAACTTAAACAGCAAAGTGTATTTTTTAATGAAGGTGTAAAATATCGGAACCAAGTTACATTTTTAAAATTTAAACATTTATTTTTTTCTAAAAGAATCTAATTTTTACTATTTAATTCAAATAGTACTTAAATATTTAACAAATTCTATTTTTGATTTTTTAAATATGACTAATAAATTTTGTGTTACATGTGAAATTTCAGAAAAATAAACTTATTGTGAAACTATACATAGTTTACTTAAAAGTTAAAAAACTAATTAGTCATAAAGACGCGCGCGTGTGTAGAACAATCTACCTTTTCTTTTTTCTACGATCAAAATCGTTTTTATTACAGAATGTACCAGCTACTGAACCAGTTGCGATCTCGCCATAGTCAGAATCAGAAATACTGATACTTGCCAATCCAGAAATATCGCCAGACATAGTAACATCCTTGCCTTTATTAACCTACAAAATAACATAAATAATGTTCTTAAACAAATACTTTGATGATCATCTATATGATTGCTTGAGTTAATAGAATTCATTTTTAAATTCAAGCAATGGTTTGAATTAGTCAAAACAGATGATGCATATCTCCAAATGTAACTTATTTTTTCACTCAATATATTATAAAACAATTCTATATTATAAAAGAATTAATTTGAAAATACTATAATTTATTTGATATTCTCTGAAACAAATTTTATATATATACAAAAATTATACAATTTTTGAATAAAATATTTTATTACTTAAAATGCAAGATTATTTACTTGTACATGCGAAGAGATATTTTAATATTAATATTAATTTAACACTTGTAATATCTTAAATTAATTTGTTTAATATTTGAAATATACTTTATTAACTAATTTGTTTATAATGTGTATAATAATATTACTTTTTTAATTGATTCTGCAATAATACTATAATAATGTAAAACTTCTAAATAACAAAACATAATATAATATAATAAATAATTATGTAACATGCAATAGTAACTATTGCATTCATAATTCTATTTTTTTATTTTATGTATAGAAACTGAGAAAAATTATATATTTTAGAAATTTTTTTAAACTACAATTGTTTGCTATTTAAGGAATATAGTTTATCTAATTTTATATTTTATTCGTTATATAATATTACATATATTGTACAATATAATATTTTATTGAAATGTCACATAATCAAATATCAAATATAAAGCAATAATATTATATTACATTAGTATATTTTATTAAAATTAATTACACATATTTCATTTTAAGTCTTAAAGAAAAATGATGTAATACTCACTTTTTCTTTTTTACTGAAGAACCTGCCAAGGCTACTTTTGATACCCTTCTTTTTTTGTGCAGCAGCAACCGCAGCCGAATTCATAGCCGCCTGCATGTGAAAATGATGTGATCCAGCATATTGAGTAATCGGTAGACCGCAGGCGAGGTTGTTTTTATGCAAGCTGTCCTGACTGCTGTGTCGCGAAGATAATGGGGACGGAGTCCCAGAATTGAGTGCTCCGTTGTTATGTTGCCCATGCCTGCATTGCATGGTATGCTAATCTAATCCACTAGTTTCTACTTCTAGGTTTACAATTCAGGCATAAGGTAGAGCTAATACTACCTTCAGACTATTTTGCCCTCCATTGTATATGGTATTTTACAAGCACATTAATTATTTAATTATTGTCTGATTAAAATTTTTGTGAATTGTTGAATTTTTTGTTTTAATTCAATAATTTTATATTGTTTAAAATTAAAACACAATTAATATAATTCAACATAATTATAATTTAGAACACTATTTAGATCCATTATATAATTTTATATAGTGAATAAATTAGCCATAAAATTAAGTGACTTCATTATTTATATTTTTAAATAGGTTTTATTAATTAAATAATTTTTATGCTTTATCAATTAGAAAAATAAAAAAAAAATGTTAACTCAAGAAAGTGGTTCAGAAATCGCTAAGTAGTAGGAATTGAATTAAGAATCATGGAAATGGCAAACATATTATCATTGTCTAATCATTAATAATAAATAGGGATTATACTATTTTATCACAATCAGAAAAATGAAAATATAATAAATTAAAAAAAATTAATTTACAAATTATTATTTATATAAATTATAAAATTTATAAAATCATAATAATTGGTATTATTGCTTTCATACAAATTTTTTTTATGAACGTTATGAAGAACTTGATACTAATTAATAATACTTAATTTAATAATAAATGATAATAATTAATTACTCTAGAATGTTTATAAATACATATATATTTCTTTATCGAATAATAAATTATAGTATAATTTATGATTACAATATACTTTTCAGAATATACAAAAGATGTAAAAATACAATATTTCTTCATAGTTTTACTATTATTTATAAATAAAATTTATACTTTATTAATAAAAGTTCATAAAATAACAAAAAATTTATTTATTTCAAAATAAATTGGAATAAAATTTTCAAATATAAAAATTGATGGTTAAAAAAATTCTTAAAATTTATTAATCGTACAAAATTATTTATTACTTCTTAATAAATTTGTTAACAATAATAATTAGTAATGGTTATTATTATTACTTTTTTAATAAAATGTTAAATGTTTTTCAAAATTAACAAATTATCAAAATATTTACGATAATTAAATTAAAAATATTTTATCACTTTAAAATTTCTTATAATAAAACTTTTGGTGAAATTGAAGCAATGAAAATAACGTTATATATATAAATACATAACATTGTATAAGCAAAGAAAATTAAAAATAATTATATAATGAAAAAAAAAAAATAATAAATTTTTAGATTTTATTTATCAATTTTCTTCTATGGATAATCTTAAAAATAAATCTTTAAGCATTACCAAATTAAAAATTATCATTGATTTAGAAATGTAAAAATCAATAAATTTAATTTTTGTGTTAAAGCTGATTATATCAAATTACTTTTTCATAAGATTGGTTTGACTATTTAATTTTGATTGTTGACCCCAATTATAAAATTTAATATATCAAATATAAAATAGGAAAAATGAAATTTTAGTGTAAATGAATACATTATATTTTCAAATCTGAAAATAAATGATCTTATACACATTGTTTATATGCATTATTACTTTATACATATAATTTGTGCTCAAAATATTAAATGTAAAAAATATCAAAATTTACTAAATTATTAAAAATCTAAACAATCATTGTAATGAATAATAAAATAATGAAAAATAATGAAGAATCAATATTTGTTAGAAAATACAGCTTGCAACTTACATAAGTTATTTAATAATCGGATTTTCTTAAAAGTATTTGATTAAATCTTTTATAATATCCATTTCATGATATAAATTTCTTAAATTTTATAATCAAAGAAGCATTCCAACTAAAAGAAATAAAATTTCATAAATAAAAATCCATTATTTACCAAATATTAAATGAACCAAAATTTAAATAAATTATAGTTACAATTATCAATAGTCTTTAAAATCTAAATATATTTCATTTTATTTACATTTAGATATATAAATCGAAATCTAAGACAGTCTATACATTAATTAAAAATAAAAATAAAAAATAGATATTGAAAAATAGACTATAGATATTGTCGGTTTGATAAGATATTTTGAAAAACTCATTTTTATTTTATTGAATTAGTATTCACTATTCAAGATAATCCTATTAAAATAACTGTGGTTAATATTTTCTATTTGTGTAACAGAAACTTTAATTAGTATTTCATTATAAATATTTTTTATATACTTGTAGTATTTAATTGAATCATAAAAAACCTATCTACATTTTTTACAAAGGTAGCAATATTATTTAAATTTAAGTAAATTCGATCACTATATATTATTTCTATATTATCTTATGCTTTGATTTAACTTTAGCTGATTATTTTATATACTTTATAACTAGAAATATAATTAACTTGGATAATTATTTAGTTCGAAACTCAAACTGTAATGCATGAAACTTGTAAATAAATACTACCTTATCCTTACAAAAATCTATATATAAATTATAAGAACAATAAAATAATTTAAAAAATTGTAAAATAAAAAATTGTAATAAATTCCAAAAATAAAAATAAATATTAAAAACTGAAGTTTTATCAATGTAATTTTGGTAATTCATTAACTATACCTTAAACGTAACAATATTTAAAATTAGAAAATTTGTTTTACTTTGTAATAATAAATAATTAATACATAATTATAACAAGCTGTAATTATTTTGTCTGGAAGAAATTTGTATTTTTTTTGTATAAGTTTATTTTCGTAACAATAAAGTTTCGATGATTATAACCACAATTAATTGTATAAAATTTTATTTTTGATAATGTTAGAAATTGATAAATATTTTTTTTTCTAACCATTAGTTAGATACATTTGATTTTGGCTTAAAAAACTTCCATAATTATAGAATTAGAGTAATAATGTTAAAACGTTGCAAATAAAATTATTTAATTGTGATAAAACTTAGTTATGAAAGTAAAATCTCAAACAGTATTCAAATGAAATAATCGGATATATTAGAATTGCAAGTAATATGCAAGTAAGACTTATGTATTATCTACAACTTTAATATTGGAAAATAATAAATAATTATACAACCTACATCTATATTAAATATTTGTATAATGAATCTTGTATTAATATGAAAATTTTTTTATAATTATACATTTAGTAGAATATAGAATATTTAGAAATAACAAACCATAAGATAATCCTTTTTATTTTATATTTGATAAAATAATAGAAAATAGGAATGGAGAATTTTAATTTTATTATGATGATATAATGTATACTTATAACATGCATCTACTTATAGATAGTATTCTTTTACATTATATAATCATATGCTTGAACACCTGTTTATATGATTCCCACCTGTATATAAATATGTATATCCTTTTTCTTATAACTGTTATAATTTTTATAACTCCATAGGTGCTTCTAACAAAATATCATTAACTCCCCTAAAATTTCATGAGCTATAGATCATCAATATAGATTCCGATTTTTTTTTAATTTATAGATGTATAAAAATTATAAATTTTATTTTAATTATTTATATCAAAGTTCTTTTCTATTTCTGTTGTTTAATTTAAAAATAAACAATAATCACAACATCAAAAGAACATTTTTGTTAAGATTTTTTCATATTTAATTGCAATGGTGAAATTTATAATTTAATTACAAGCTCAAATTTATTTAAGAATTTATTATTTATACACGTATGTAAGAATAACAATGTTTGCTAGTTTTACTATCATTTAGATGTTCATATTTTTTAATTTTATTTTAAATTTAATAACTTTATAATGTCATAGAGATAAACTCTTTTATTTCAATTTTTATATTAGTATTTATAATGATCTTAATTTTATTATTTTTTATTAATTGTATATTTTTGAAGAAATTAAAAATGGATTTTTTTATATTGTGGTTTTATATGGTTTAAATCGGTATATACATACACATATCCCAGGCTCTCCATTTTCTTATTGTAAATGCTGTTTATACCAGTATATAACAAAGAAGAATTAATATAGAGCATGCAATTTTTAAATTCATTAACCTGTTTATAGAATAGCTGCCAGTAGGGAATCCGCTTTGTCCGCTACGTCTGCATGCACATAATATGAAAAAAAAACAAACAAATAAATAAAAATGCAAAAATATTTATTTTGTAAGTACTGAACTTGCCAGTAATAGATAAGAAAACATCCAATCGGCAATTAAATAATTTTACCTGAGTATTTTATATTACTGATTTTAAATTAATATGATTGAAATAGTATTCAAAGTACTTTTTAATTCATATAATTTAATGTTAAACTTTAATTTTTAATCTTAATTAAAGTTTAATCTAAAACGGTGAATATATTTACGATACTCTTCTAATCTAATATTCTTTGATATAAATAAAACAATTTTTGATAATTTTATATATGTCTTTCTTAATATAACAAAAATGTTTAAAAAATTTTTTTCTATTATTTAGATACAAGCATTTTTAAATTAATAAAATACATTTTATATCAATGTTGCATATTTGCACAGAATATCAATTTGAGAAAATATTTGAACAATGTTCTACTACCGTCTAATTTCCTCTTGGCCATTAGCTAGTGCCTGCACAACACGTTCAAGTCCAAGCGACCTAGCCGTAAGTGGTGAAGTCGCCTCGCTACTGCCACTGCCAATACCTCCAGTGTTATCTTTTTCTGATATTGTGTGCAATTCTTCGATCGAGAGCTGCAACTACCATAAGCAGAAAATATTATTCTACAATTGGATCTCTTTCAACTCGAAGGCGGCACGTTATAATTTTAATATTTCTGCATTTCATCAAAATATGTACTTGTAAATTATTGACAATTTAACAACTTTAAAAGAATTAAGCATCTAAGCTACGTTTATTTTTTCTACTTAAATTTGTTATCATTCTTTTACATTTGGTAATTGTATAAAGCATCGTAATGGTCAATATTCAGTTCATATTGAAATATTTTGCCTTAAAAATAATACTCATTATTTATTATTCATTAAAATTAGACTAATTTTTTTTTTTTAATTAAATATATAAAGAAAATTTATATAAGTCATGAGTCATTATTTACTTCTTAGTATTAATTACTTCTTACTAATAATTTTTCATATACTTTTAAAGCTGGTATCTCAAAATGTTATCCATTATCTCAACCATCTGTCGTTTGATTTAGTGAATATTTATTTATTTATTTGATTAATTCTTAAAAATATGCTATGAAAATATAAATTTAATAATATTATGAATAAAAAAGAAGTTCATAGCGCAATTCAATTGCACTTGAATAAACGAATGAAATATTATAATGAAAAAGGTGTTTCTATGAATAATTTTTATAGATTTGACGTTAACGTCAACATGACGTTAAATCGATCTAATAATAAGCCGTAATATTTTTGTGTTATATCGTAAAAAATATAGTAATATAAAATTTACGTCACTAATACTAATAATTGTTATTTCAATAGACAACATATGCTGCTTTCAAAGAGTATTTATAATTAATTCAGATTTTTATTAATTCATTTCTAATATGTAACAATAACTTAAGTTTTACTTAAAATGATACGCTTAAAAATAATTTTTTTAATTTTTACACAAAATGATTTTTAATTAAATATTAGAAAACTGATACCAGCTTTGTTAATAATACTTAATATATTAATAATATTTAATTTATACTACTATGATAGCAAAATTCAATAAATTACTTATTAATCTTTTGTATAATAGAACAGACTTACCATAATAGTTTTTGTTTTGCAACTAATAGATTAATGTTTCATAAACAAGTTACTTCAAATTATTTAAATCAATTCACCCATATATGTTAAATTAACCAAATATTAGGAAAATTGTATCGCTTGAATAACTTCAAAATATTAGAAAACTATTTAAACATACATATTTTTATTAATTTTACACTAAATTTAATTGTATTATTACTCAATGTGCAAATAATAAAGAAAAGCAAAGCATCATAAATATAAGATGTAATCTTTAAAATAATATTAATATAATAAATATAAAATTATTTTTTATAATAATTTAGTTCCAATTTTTTAAATCTTTCCTTTTGAAAAACCAACGAACCTGGCTCACAGGAAGTGACTCGGACAGTTGACCCGGACTAGTCAAAGACGCGGCATATTGGTGAAGATGTGCTGGGGACATTGACGCTGGTGCCTGAAACACCAAGATCAACGTCCGCCAAACCATTCGATCCTTAATTTTCAATAATTTTCGATATACACTTTTAAATATGCTTTCAAATTATGATTGTGAAGATATTCTAGAAAATATACATTGATTTACATAACTCTTTTATTTTTAAAATGTAACTTTTCTTTGTCTAAGAAACTATAAATTAATTTATAATTAATAAGATATAGTCAATTGCAAATAATCTTAAGTTCTTTTTAATTGACACATTTACTAAACATTTACTAGATCAATTAGTTTATTTAAAAATATATTTAGTTCGATGTTGTTATTATTATTATTATTATTATAATTAATAATAATAATATTTAAACAAATTTGATCGTATTATATCTGTAAATTTTATTAATAACGAGTCATTTTAATTAAAATAATTCTATAATTATGCTTTCTACATTTTAAATACAAGATACTTTTCAATATCTATAAATATATCATGTGTATATTATGCATAATACAAATAGTAATAATACATTGTAATCATAATAATAGAATGTATGTAAATCAAGAAATAAGAATTGGAAGAATAATTAAGAAAATATTTAGCTTCAAGTTATTTAAAATTAATTATGTTGATTAATTATAAATATTTATCAATTAAAAATAAAATTAAATAACTTGATAAATACAAATTAAATATATACTATTTCTTAACACTAAACAAGAGATAAAACTAAAAAACATAAATATGAGAAGCTTAACATGAACAATATATATAGTAATCGTTGTAATCATTTGTAATTATCTTGTAACAATAAAGATTTAATCTCAATTGTGGAAATAGATATGATTTATAAAAAAGTTTTGAAAAGCAATTGTTAAGATGAAAAGACTACTTACAGTATGATACTTATGCAAGTAATCTCGATTGGGGCTGTGATGTGATTTTGGGGTAGATCTACCGCTAAGTGGAGGTGAAGTACGCTCGAGACTTCGGCCTCGCGCTAATAAATTCATATGTTCCAAACTACCCACTCGTGATTCCAATTCTTCTGCTCGTGCTTCTGTACTTTGCTTTTCCTCCTAGGACCATACATTAAAAAATATATTAATAAATATATGAAACATGATTGTACTATTAAAGATAAAAAAATTTATTTTTTGTACATGTTAATAATATTTATCAAAATGGTGGTAATAACATTTCACATAATATTTATTTAATTTTAAAAGTTTAAAATATTTTTACTTAGTTTTATTCGTTTTCTTGAAAAAATCATCTTTATTTTACAATGTGTTTGAAGTATTAAAATATTTATGTACATTATAAAGCCTATTTAAAAAAAAATAATTTAATCACATGAAAATGATCACTCGATAGTTTAGTTATTTAAAAATATAATAATAAATAATATATTATAGAAATAAAATAATAAATGTATTAATAAATTTTTTTAATGTAATAAATATGTAAAGACTTGATCCTTTTTCACATAATAACTATTTCATTACAGTATACTTTATTATTAAACCAATACATATATATAAATTTAAAAAAATGTATTTCGAAAAATTCATGCAAATACTATGAAAAATAAATAAAAAAAAAAATTATTGCATGTAATGTATGTAATGTATTGTAATGTATGTATGTGATAATATGTATAATTTTAGGAAATTTTATTCTTTAATTATTCTTTTTAATTAGTAATATTTAAATCTTTGTTTATTATAATTACTTAATTGTAATCAACATAAACTCACTTGTATAAGTCTTATCTCATTATTAATAGCGTCAAGTTGCTCTTGTAGCATAAGTGCAAGGGTTTGGGCATCAGCATGTCCAGATGGACTGATGACATCAGCAGCACAGCTCAAGAGACTTTCTGTATCACCATCACCCTCTGCATCACTTGATACATCGAAGGCTTGTTGAACATTTGCAAGGACATGAGCTTGCTGAAGTTTCTCCCATTCTTGTTCTGCTAAAGTTCGTGCAATATAATTCTATATAAACAAATAAGATAATAATATATATTATTATCATGATATTTAAAAGTATTTATCATTAAAAAATGTTGATATTAAAAATAATAAAGATTTTCTATGTAAATCAGTTCATTTAAAATGTATATAAGTTGATATTTCAAATTTTAATAACATTTAAAGTAACTGAATCACATACAACAATTCAATTTGTTCTATAATTTAGGGTTTTTCTTTAAACTGAAAAAAGATTAATTAATTTTTAATCTGTCAGTATTTCCAATGTCATTTGAATTTAATATTAAAATTTTTATTAATATGAGATGTAAATCTAAATTATCGCAAATATACCATTAAAAAACATTCCATTAAAAAAAAACGAAATAATCAAATATCGGTATTTTATCTAGCAACAATTTCTTCTAATTTTACAAGAATGTGCATATAGATGCACTTCTATTTGTTTAGATAATAAGTAGGTCAAAATGTGATTTAGATAATACATTTAAATATATTTTTATTTAATGAGGGCATTTAACATATTTTCTGAAATTAAGTAGAATATATTTTGATGAGACTTTATGATATTTTATATAATTAATAAATTATTTTCTTCTATATGTTTGTACAAATATATGCCACATTCTTTATGCACTTTATTATATACTTTATTATACTTCAAACATTATTTTATTAGGCTTAATTTTTTAATTTAATCTCTTAAAGAAAAATTAATTATTTATACATACATTCGATTCATCTTCTATTCTTTTTACTGTTCTTCGAGGTAAGGAGTGAGTATCAAAACTACCATTGCTGGCACTACGTGAAAATGATCCTGGATCTACAGCATTAGGTGAAAGACTCCTTGTTAATGCATCTGTTTGCTGTATATTAAAAGCTATTTCTTGTTGAAGCATTTGTCTTTTAATGTTGTCGATCTCAAGGTGTGCTTTATCAAGCTGTTTCATAACTTCTGCTTTTTCATTCTGCAAATCCTCCGCGAGCTTGCGCATTTTTTCTAACTCTTGAGTCAGTGCATTTTTTTCCTCTAAAGCGTGCATCCGTTCTTTTAAATGAACTTGTAGTCGCTCATTTGATTCTACACAAAAAATATAAATTTACTACTTGGCAATTATCTTCAAGATATTAAACGTCAATATTCATTTTATATTATATAACTTTCAATAAAAAAAATAATTCTAATTTTTTTCAAGATTAAATTTTGTATTATATGTAAATTAATGTAAATTAAAACATTTTGTCTTTTTTATTTAAATGAAATTTCATGTCAATCAATGTTTTATATATTTTTAATAGATGTATGTATAATTGCAAATTTATGTATATAAAAATTGTATAAAAATTAATCAATATAATCATATGCAATTTGTTTTCTTTGAATTTTGATTAAAAAAATATAATTATTTTTTAATTTAACTATTAATTTAGTGATGGATTAAGAATGTTAATAATAATATTAAATATTATTCAAGTTTTTATAATAACCAGTTGTAATATAACATAGATAATCAGTTAGATTAATTACAGAGAGATCTAATAATAAAAATTTGATTTAAGCATATTTATTTGTAAACGTATTTTTTTTTAATTATTAGAGTAAATATTTTGTATAGTTTATTTATATGGCAATCTTTAAATCAAGAAATAAAATGAAAACGTTACATAAAATTGTAATTGTATAAGCATAATAATTAAATTAAATATAAATTGTTTGTAGTACATTGAAATTTCGTTTTAAATTGAATTTGATTTTATAACTTATTATATAATTCTATTATTAATTTTTACATGGTTTCAAAATATTTGTTAAACTAGTTCTATTATAATATAAATTATAAAATAGTGTATAATTTATCCAGAAATAAAAAATGTTTGCCTGAAAGAAGTTTATCTACGGTGGAGCTGAGCCTAGTATTATGTTCTTCGTTCATCTTTAGTCTTTGATTTAATCTCATTACTTCAGCGGCTTTTTCGTCCAGTTGAGTTTCTAACCTTTGAATTCTGTCTTCAGCACTTCCGTGTCTTTCTTGAGCCTGCTCAGTTAAAACAGGTATAAAAATTTCATTAAAAATCAGTATCAAAATTCAGTCACTCACTCATTCATTCACTCAAAATTACAAAACAAAATATCTGAAGCAGAATAATTTTGTAAATACTTTTATTGGTAAATAAAATTTATTAGATAAAATAATATTAAACTTATTTCTTTTATAATTAGATTAACCAAAATTTTAAGTTAAAAAAAAAGTTAAAAATCAGACATAAACTATGCATTTAATTATTTAAACTATAAGAATTAAAATATTTCAAAATGCAATAATACACGAAATAATAGACTAAATTTTTTTATGTAAATTATTAACCTAACAAATATGTAAGTCAATTCTTGCATATTCCAAATTATAAATAATATGTACTTTTATTATAGTATACAAAGTGTTAATATATAGATATTATTTAAAATAAATGAAAATAATAATACAATTAAAAGGAATACTTAAATCATTAATACATTCCTACAAATTTAATAATTAAAAGAGCACAGCAACGGAATTTTTTTTTATAATGCATTAGTAAAATATATGTTGTTTGATTAAATGTAATGGAGATTATTAGATAAGGATTAGATATCAACTATGTATTTAGGCTGGAATACTGTTCAGTGAGGATCGATGTACATGACTGTTACATATCTACATATATAAATCAATAACTGTCATAGATAATATAATAATAGTCATAAACATAAAGCTGTTGGAATTTTTACAAAGCACACATTGATTAATATTTAATATTAATAACGGTACAGAGTAGAAATTAAATAAAGATTAAAAACTAAAATTTATAAAAAAACAGAAATTGACTGAATATTAATTATAACAGTTAAGCAATAGCTTCTACTGTGAATTTCATTTCGTATGTAAAACGAAAATATTTTAAAATAAAAAATAATTAAATACATAAAAGCTAAATAAACCAAAAAAAAACTAAGATTGATTAGTAATATTCAAAATGAATATTAATAACATTAAACAGTAATAAAATTATATTATTAAATGATATTTCAAATCTGATAAGTGACAGCTAATATTTTAATCTAATCATTTTTTTGCTGTTAGCCATTTTTAAAAATCCCTACTTTAAATGTAGTGTTTAATGACAAATCTTATATAATTTAAAGTATACTCATAATCTGGCGGTAGACTGGAGTCACGTAAAGATAATATTCATGTACTAATAAACAAGCAGTTGCTAAGAATAATATCACATTTATCTATTATACAAATAAGTTATAATAATTATTTATTTTAATAAATTATTTATATTACAAACTCAGCTTGTTATCATAAAAAACAAAACTAAGACTTATTAAATTGAAGATTACATAAATATTTAATACTTTTTTCTATATCATAGTAAAAATGCACCACTATTAAGTTTGATAAATAAGTTAGGGTTGGGGTAAATATACATTTTTTTCGTAGCATACCTATCTCTGGTATTTGTATTTTTTCGTTCTTTGTCTTACTTTATTTTCATCAATTATTTTTCTATTTTACCATCGTTCTCTGATTTTTTTTATTAATTTATGACTACCTTTTATTGTCCTTCATTTACCCTCATTATATTTTTTATCTCTTCGTATTTTCACTTTTTACTTGTACTTTTCTCTAATGAATTACCCTATCATCATCCACAAAGTAGATTATTGTTATTACATACTGCATTATATTCATCTCAATCAGTATTTTACGTTTTTAAATATTTTATTTCATATAATTAGTTCCGAAAAAAATATTAATTTTCATTGTAAATTATAATTAAACATTTTCTTATCAATTTTTACCTCATTCTTGTTTATCGCTATCGTTAAAACAAGCATATTTAATGTAATTTCAAATATGAAATAGTTAAATACTGAACTTTTTAATTTTTGACGACCAAAAATTCTAACACAGCAAATTTATAAATGAAATACTATAATCTAATAATAATCTACGTAATTTCTTACAACATTTTAATTTTATTAAATAGTATTGAACTTAACGTATTTCTGTAATACTCGAACTGCTTTCAGATAAATAATATATAATGGTGTAAAAACAATATCTACATGTTTTTTCAATCTATAATGTCTGCATCGTAACATTCTTGAAGCAAAGGGAATAAAAGTAATTATGTAATTATATGGATTAAAAGTAATAAAAGTTGGCAACTATTTTAATAATTTATAAATAATTTAATTATTCAATCGAAAATATTTTTCTAAATAACAGAATTTTATGATTTCTATTAGAATTGTATTTTTGAATTCTTATCCATATTAATTCTTTCAATAATCATATAGTTTATTGAAATGTAAATTCTTTTTGTTTTAATAATATACTTATAAAATGATATTTAAAAATCTGTAGAATAATAAAATATAAATATATATAAATAAGGATATATATAAAAAATATAATATAAAGAATTTTAATTATGTCTGTCGATAATTTTCCTTATCCACTAAACTTTCCTACTTATATACCCGATTCCTACATTTTCGTCTGATTATTTTTATCTTTGAATGAAATTTAATGCATATTTTTAAATATCAATAAGATATTTGAATACATATAAAAAATCTTAAACTGTATTACATTGAAAAATCCAATATCAATCATTTAAAAATAAGCAGAATAGATTATAAATATTTTTATGATGATATTTCCATTTGTTCTACATTTTTTAACACAACTATTGTCATAATTAAGTTGTTAAGTAAATATAATATAAGAATTTTCAAAGATTAGTCGGCAATGTCAAATAATTGCAATTTTTTCAAAAGAAATAATTTAAACATAAAAATAGATCTATGAACATAAGACAAATTTATATGAATATAATGTGACACATAGTATCTAAATTCAGTGTTTGGAATAAGATTATTTGAACTTATAAAATTTAGTATATTATATACACGTAATTGGTTTACAGTGAATTGCATTAAGTAAATGCTTTAAATGCATGAATCAGAATAATTCTATTATCACAATGATTTAGATGTTTGGTGATTATTGTTATAAAGTAAAGAATTCTATAACATATAATGCTCATTTATCGTAATGTATATATATAACAAAAATCATAAGTTTGTTTTCGAGTAAATTTGAGATTTGATGATTCGCTAAGATAATTTTTTATTTGTATAAACGCGAGTAGATAAAATAGTATAAACATTCTCTCAAATTTTGAGTCTAGGGTGAACAGAAAAAATAAATGAAAAAAAATCTTCATTAAATATCGATTCAGTTTAAAGAAAAACTAGATTTTATAAGTATAAGTCTTAATGAAAGGTTGTAATAAATAAATTATTTATTTTTATTCTTCTATTGTACGTTTATTTATATTTTTTTTTCTAATTCTATATCACTTCAACTTAAAAAAATTAAATAAACCTATTAAATATATTTAATATTTATAACTTGATACACTTTATTAATCGATAAATATATCGAGATTATTATAGCATTTTATTACACAAACTGTATTATATATCTTCATTTAAGTATTGTAAAAGAGATAAAAAAATAAAATAAATCATTTAATTACTTGATTTTTAGATTAATGATATAACTATTAATTGAAAATTAATTCGTATTTGAAATAAAAATTTTAAAAAATTGAATTGTTATATAAGTTTGAAGTTCACTTAATTTTGTTCTGTAGGAAGATCTTTAACACCGCCGGCATTCAGTACCATCATTGTTTGAATGATCAAATATAACCTACGTACTATTTAAATGGATTATAAAATTGTTTTTACTCTGATTTGGATAAGCAAAGTAAATTTTTTTTAATTTAATTTATATATATTTCATATACATGTAATGGCGCACTTTCATTTATATATATTTATTCGAAAAAAATCAAATGTATGTCAAAATGTATGTTTTTTCAATAACTATTTGACAAAATTATGATAAATCTTTCTTGGTATGTTTTGATCAAATAATAATAGTTATAATTTAATTTTTTAATATGATTCAGCCAAATACATAAAATTAGATTTATTTCGAAAGCAAATACGTGCATACTTGTACGTTTAAAAACAAATTAATTTATTTGAAAAATATTTTTAGCTTATACACTTGAAAAAATGAATATTTATAATAAATATTTAAAAAAATCAATTTATTATTTCCCTTTATATATCCTTATTTCAATTTTGTAACTTATTATACAAAGAATGTTAATTCCATATCGCAGTATATTATATTTTCATTATGTAAATTACGTTTCAAATATCAAACAATGAAATTTTCAGTAAAGAGTCTTTACTTACAAATAAAAAATTAAATAAAAAAAAAGAGAAAAAAGAGAAGGTCAATGTCTTATATAGGAAAATTCTTGCTTGATGTGATGACAGAATTCCCTGCGTACCTGATTTGGTCTCCTCACCTGCGTCAGAGCCTCCATCCTCTGCTTAAGTTGTTCTTCAATTTCTGGTAACTTCGAAAATTGTGCTAATTCTTGTTCAGCATGCTCTAGCTTCGTTTGTAACGCTTCTATTTTTTCCTCTTGCAACTATTATATAGTACATTCAACAAATATTTAAATATTTAAATTTTAATAAAATATTTAAAACATATTTGTATTAAATAATTTAGAAAAAACATTTTATGGATAAGAATAAATATAGTTAAAGTATATCTTCCACATTTCATGCTATAAATAAGTAATATGATTTATATAACTTTTAAATGTTTAAAGATAATTTTTTTAATACTTAAATATTTAAGTTTAATTTATTCATTTTTAATTGAAAGAATAAAATTTGTAAATAAAGTAATGGAAGTTAAATATTAAATGAAATTTAAAAATTAGTAGTATTAATAAAATTAAATTACTAAAACTCAGCGATTTCAATGACAATAGTGTGTTACAACATTTATAACAGATTTTAAAAAATCCGTTAAATTTCCTTACACGTAAAAGGAAAGAACAAAAATAAATAGACTACCTAAAACTCAAGTTTCAATTTCATATCAGAGGGTAATTCAATTCCTTTCACCGAAATACATTTCATATTACTATAAATTAGATCCTAAAATCTGATTGAATATCTGATATAGCTTTTAGTTATATATGTAACCCTTCTTTCATTAATTACATTTCAGTATTTATAACGTAATAGATTACGTGATAGAATGATAGGTACTATAAAACAATCGTTACATAACAATATTATACATATTTGGAATGTGTATAAACAATATTTTCAAACATTTTTTCATCAAATGGCAATTTTTAGTTCTATATTACAATAGCTATTCAATTATGTAAAAAAAAAAACTCTAAAATTATTTAGTAAAACAATTTATAAAAATTTTTAGAAAAATTGTTTACATGAAATAGATTTAATCACTTAAAAATTTTTAATCAAATAGAAAATATTTTTTAATTGATCATTTAAATTTCTATTTATTTAAGTATTAGTTTCATAATTATTTCCGACTGACTTAAATTTTTTGATAAAAAGCTCTATTACAAATTTAAACAATAAATTTCTCCGCCATCACCTACGTATACGTAATTATAAAAATTAATATATTTTATTGTTATATTTTTAAACGATCATATTAGATGCATATTAATCTAATATATATATATATATATATATATATATATACTTTTTAATGTATATTATTTTATAATATAATAAACAATTGAGTTAAAGTTATCATTGATTCTTTATAAGAACTGCATATACATCAATTCATATCGTTGTTATTCTTTATAAATTCAGTCTATATCTTATAAGTAAAATATTAATAAATTAATTTTTTTTCTAAAAATATTAAACCTTTTAATCACCTGAGTGCAAAATCAGGAATGTTTTCAAAGGTTATTGAATATATCAAGTGATCATTATTTTTCAATTTGGATAACTAAAATATCTTCAATTTGTAAATTATTAGTCATTATGCAGATTTCTGAATATTCACACATAAAAATATAGATATATTTTTTAATTTCATAACAGTCTTATTTATCTCTTAAAAGAATTTTCATAATGCGCACTCCATTTTGAATTCTACACATTCATATTGAAATTGAAAAGTATAAGTATGATTATTTTATTAAAATATATTAACTATTTTACTGTGATTTATCTATATAAATATTAATTATACAAAATAGGCTAATAAAATTTTATTATATATTTTATTATAAAAGTTATTATGACTGATTTTTTCTTAATTTCAAATAATAACAAAACTATTTAGTAAATCAAACATTAATAATATGCGTAAAAATTAGGTTGAAAATTAAAATAAAAATTTTTTGTTTTAAAAATTAATATTGTAGCGAAAATGTATATAACATGTATAATTAACAAATGTAAGTAAAATCATATATACAATACATTATAAATTAATATGTTTTTCTATGAATTATTTAAATTCATATAAGAAGAAATTATTTAAATAAATTTTTTAAATGTTGACATAAAAATAATATATATTTGAACCTTTTCTTATTTAGTATATCAAAGAAATTTTTAATTACGTTGAGCCGTGCTATTTTCGAAAAATTTCATTTGAAATCGAAATGATTATTTGTAATACATTATACACTATTGCATCTTATTTTAAATGATTGTATGCTTACAAATAAATATAGTAAATGAAATCAAATTGAATATATATATTATTCTATTATTCTATAATTTTATTAGTTTTATTATTATTTGAATAAAATAACTTATTTAAAATAATTCGTTTGCTTATGAGCAAAGAACATTGAACTTTTTGAATATGTCTATTTCGGTATAATATAATTGCTTTGGTTATTTTCTCGTAAAAATGAAAACATTTTTCTTTATATAATTATCTTATTTCAGACGTGGAATATTCGTAAATTTATAAATTATATATAACTACTCTAAATCAAATTTAAGTAATTATATTATATAATAGTTAAGTAGGTTTCATTATATACCATAAATAAAAATATATAATAAACTTATATAATAATAATACACAATTATATGACTTACCTTGATCTGAGCTTCCTTATGTTGCAATTCTTGTTCGAGCTTCTCATTGAGATCATGCAAACTAATGGATTCACGTTGAGCATTCAGGTAACGCTTTTCTAATGTAGTTATTCTCTCTTCCTGATCTTCTTTTTGAGCCAAATTTTCACGTAAATCACGTTGCAACTTTACATTTGTATCCTGTGACTTTAAAAAATCTTTTTGACTCTTAGAAAGAATTTCCTCGAGCTCTGTTACGCGACTAGTCAGTTCCGCAACTCGACACTGCCAAGTGTTTATTTCTACACCCTATAATAACAAAATTTTACTGTTGTATTTTTCTATATGTACATATTACTTTATAATAATGTGTATAATTATACGCGAATAATGTTGAAAAATCCTTCTGATTCTATCAATTTTCTTTATAAGAAATATGATTAAAGACGCATTTGTCAATACTACTTAATACATTTATAAAATAAAAATAATGAATTTATTTGCTATTCTCAAAGATTTTTATTTTAATTTTTACTATTTTATAAAAATATGATTTTAGACATTTTTAAACCGGTTTAACATAATTTGCTGCACTTATATAAATATTTTTTAAATAATCCATGCAATTATTAAAAAAAACTTGTAAAATGTAGCAAATCTTTATTTTAAAACTTCTAAAGATATTACTTTTATAATTTATTACAATTTATGGTTATTAATTTACTACTTTTCAAATATTGGTTTTTAAAACAATTAAAAAATCAGAATAATTAAATTAAACATTTTACTATTTTAACAAGAAAACTGATTTTGGCCTTATATAAGCATAGAACTTTTACGTATAATATAATTCTTGTGATTTTAGATTCACTCCAGTTTGTTACAATTATGTATAATACTAATTAATCTCTTTTTTACCAATTGTTATATGTTTATATATGTATAAGAATTAATAATTAATAAAACTATGAAGTATTACTACAAATAAACAAATTAAGTAGTTGTTATTTTAATTATACGTATTTATTATTATATAATTAAATTAAATTACAGACTTTGTGAAATTATGACTAAAGATGAATATTAAAAATTTAATCATTATCTAAAATATTTTTAAATAATTAAAATTAATATTTATAATTATAATTAACATATGGCTAAAAATTATAAATATTTAGTTTAGAAATTAAAAGTATGAAAGCATAAATTGTCATACTTGTGTGAATCGGAAAATTGTAAATATAATATAAAAATATATTTATCTTGAAATTTGAATTAATTGAACAATTTTTACGATTGCTTTTATACATAATAATAAATTTAGTTCCAAAAATTAATACAGTATTCAAAATCCATATAGAACCCATTCAAAATTTATACTATACAAAATTGGTTATTTTATTTAAATAATGTAAATATTATATACAATATTAGTATAAAGAATTTTAAATAAATATTTCATTTAATCGTTTTGAAAGATTGAATAAAAAATTGTAATTATTTTAAAATTTCGAAAAGCCATTGAATTTTTATTAACAGTATTTAATTTTTCTACAAATATTAAAATAATATTTAATTAATTGTAATAATATTACTTCATAAAGATTTTTAATGAAATAGATATTAATAATTTAACATAATTATTAATATTTTTATTTTTTATTTTATAATGATGTCCAATACAAAATGTATTTGAATTTGGTATTAAAACATACTTTAGAAAATTTTGATTTTGATTGAATTGATTGAATTATTATCGATAGAAAGGTTTATCTAGTAAATTAGTATAAGCTTTTTTAAGCAATATACGTATAAAATTTATATAAAGAATATTAATCAAATGTAATTTTATTTGTTAAATATTTTAATTGAGATATGCTTGCAATCCAGGTTTTTTAATACGATTTATATGTATTCTATATAAATATTGATTTTATAAAAAAAATAGTTAGATGAGAAACACATTCAACATTAAGATAAATAGAATTATATTTTTACAATATTATATATTGAATGTAATAAATGATATATATTTGTACAAAAAAATTGTAACTAAATAATGAATTCAATTTTTTCTATAAAATTTTATAAATATAAATTTTTATATGATGTTTATATGAATATATTGAAAATCTCTTTTCATCCTTGGAAAGTAATCTAAAAATTAAAAAGAAAAAACCTTTCATGTTCAATTGTTAATATTAATAAAAATAAAATATTGTTAGGATCCTTTTCTTAAAATAATTTTTATAAATGTCCATATAATTCCAAAATATAATTCGATACAACTGATTTTTAGAATTTTAATTAATAATAATAAATTGCATTATATAAAATTAAACACTGTTTATGGCGAATTTAAATATATATATATATAAGTTTATATATAGAAAGAGAGAGAGAGAGAGAGAGAGAGAGAGAGAGAGAGCGAGAAAGAGAGAGGGGACATGAATTAGTAATTTGTTTGTATAGACTCTTAAAGTCGTACTTTTTGAGAGCGGTTGAAAGTTGAATTAAAATTTCTTAAGATAAGCATAAGAATATCAAATTTGCTTATTAACAACCAGTTGTCTTTCTAACCTTTATGATTGCCTTCTAGTAAATGGGATCCTTCTTCAATTTATTTGAATATCTTACGATCCTTAATAATAAAGTTATTGATGAGTATTTTATTTATTATCTTTTTAGAACTATTCGTCATAATGTATATGATATTATACAGTAAAACATTTCAAAATGTTTTTCATTATTCTCTACTCCTTGCATCATTGAACCAACAACCTTTTACTCATTTATTTTGTTTTGATAGAACACGATTGCGAATAATGGTTTGATTTTATTTGTCCGACTTAATTTATATTCAAAGAAAGTACACATAAAAATGAAAATTGGTGGCTACTCAATGCGATTGATTGTTGAAAGTGTCAACATCTATTTTACTGATATCTAATCCTAACATATAAGTGACAAAAATGCATTTTAAAAATCGAAGTTCTTGAATTGCACTAAGAATCTAATGAATTAATTAAAATAATTAAACTATTTATTATTTTATATAAGCTATTATAAAAGTCTTAAATTCTTTCAAAAGATTGTACCAAATGAATTACGTAATTGAAAATATATTCTATAAAATAAAATAGTAATAATAATAATACTAATACCACTTACTTTAAAATTATATATTATAATACAATATATTCCATTACCAGATATTACTAATAACTTTTGGCTAATGCAATATACACATATAGAAATATACAGTATATTTACTTGTAACTTTAAAAGATTTATACATGAATTACTTACTTTACTTTGTAGTTGTAGCTGTTGGCTGTCTTCTGGTTGGCCGTTTTCCTTTGGTTGATCCTCCAGATATTTTGTTGTATGACCACTCACCTTATACTGTTGAAACTACGAGCAAAATAACATGCTCCAATTAAATAATAAATTTATTTATTATTATTATTTATTACGAATTATTTTGCATTTGCAATTATTTTGTCAAATATTAAACATTTGAGTTTACCCATTTTCAGTTATTATTATCATTATTGTTGTTGTTACATATTACCATTCTTAATAAATTATTTATTTATTATTGGTTTTTATAGTTAAAAAATGAAACTATAAATATATAGCATGTTTACTGAATAAATTTTCAAGTAAGTAATTAATAGTCAACAGAAATTCACTATCCTACCATAATATCAGTAACTAATATAAAATTGCCGTAAAAGGTATGTTAAACATATTCATTTTTAATTATAAAATATACAAATAAATAATATTATTACGTTTTAAATAATTGTTTTCCACTTAACGATAATGATTTTTTTTTTAATTGTAAAATTATCAAAATTTTATCGGATTATTTCTTAGTAAAATATTATGATTTTTATTTAATAATATATTTTTACAAATATTTTAATACATTAATTACTATTTATATAAAATAGATTGAATTGCATACATAGGTCAATTATTTATTTTAAAATCTTTACTACAGTAATTTATACTTTATAAAAGATTTATTTTCTTTTTCATTCTCTTAAACTAAATGTCTCTTCATTTATGTATACTATTTCTTACCTCTTCTTTAGCATGGCTAAGTTCTTCTTCCAAGTTTGTATTTCTCTCAAGTGCGACACGTAATCTTTCACGAACCTGCTCACATACAAATTTTATCTTAAATATTACTATTTACCTAAATTATTTCTCATTTTTAATTATATTAAAGTAAATTACATTTGTGTCTTAATTATATTATAACATTATATGTAACAGAATTCATCCCTAATTGTATTATTGTGAGCTGAAAAATCATAAACTTTAAATTAATATTGATTCAATCACATTAATTTATGTTTAATACAATTATATTACTTAAGAAATAAAGTTGGAGATAGAAAATGTCAAGAATTAAAAGTAATTCTATATTTTTAAATAATAATGTTACAATTTATAACATCTTTAAGAAATACAAGTTATAATTAAAATTAAATATAAATTAAATAGGTTCAAAAATTAAAAATTCATATATGAAATTTATATTTTTTTTATTTTTATTCCATTTATAGCAAATTTTTAATCATAAATGTATGAATATGAATATGTATAATAAAGTACTATTAAAGATAACTTTTGATATCAAACTTATAGCATACAATATTTAAGAATAAATACTAAAATTTAGAAAAATTAGATGATTATGTAAACTGCCTTTAAACAAAGATGTTTTACGATGCTAACTTGAATTTGAATCCGGATTGTCTAAAACAAATGAAAGAAAAAGGTTTAGTTTTTATATTAAATTTTTATTTTTAATTAAAAATTTTAAATATGATTTTAAAATTTTTATAACTAAATTTCTCTTTTTTATTATAAAATTTAACTCACTTCTATTTATGACTATTTTATTATATTTATATTAGAAAAGATCATACCAAACTTTAACATTGATTGATTAAAAAATTGTGTGAAATTTTAGGGCTACTAATTAAAAAGTAGGTTTTACGAAAATGCATTTAAAGATTAAATTATTATTTTACATAAATAAAAAGTATATTTTATAACTTACACAAAATGATCTATTTCAGATTTTTACCACAAACTATCAACTTACATAGCCGTTTCTGAAATATTAATTTGATGTTGATGAAAGGGCCGTTTCAATCACAATCTCAATTTTTACGCATAAATTGGAGGTATTTGCCCTGATATTCCGAATATTTATATGTGTAGTATAGTTTCATATAGTATTATAAATATTTTGTGATTCCATTGTGTTATATTCAATATAAAATTACTAAAATATATAACTATGTTATAATATGTTGCGTATAATAAATTATGAAATACCGTTTTTCTGCTCATTTTCGTAATATTTGATTGTTTTTTTAATTGAAGCACTTATATTTTTATAGTAAATTACAATAACGTGTGGATTCAAAAAAATTGATAACTAAAAATTTTTTAAGTAACATTACAGCAGACTCTAGCAGCTATACTTTGTATTTGTTACTTATGGCGAAAATTAATACTTTTGCAGAATTAAAAACTGAAAATATTTATTTCAACATAAATAATAATTGAATATACAAAATAAACATTTAACAATGATGTGTGCGTTATATTTATTATTAACGGTATATACACGCTAAGATTTATTTAGATGAGTGCCTAAGTAAATCGACAGTGTACATACGATGTAAAAAAACAAATAGGAATAGTACAAGTTTACATAAAAAATTTTGTAATTGAACAAATCAATCAATTTAATTGACAAATCAATCAGTATCATTATATTGTCGTTGCAAATCCAAATGATAACGTTAATAATATGTTTTTGTAACAAGCTGTTTTTTATAATGTAATTAATCATACTTGAATTATAACGATGAACATGCAATTAAAATATACAATTATATGGAATACTACAACAGCACGTAAAACAGACCTATCAGAAGTGTCATTAATATAAAATAACCTATATTAATTATAAAGTATATAAAGTTAATAAAAATGTTATAATTAATAGTAGTATTATATAATCTTATTATTCTTCTATAATGGAATATTTAAAGTTCGAAGATTAATATGTGCTTCAATTTTTGGATTTATTCTCACTTTTGCTGCATCATACATCCTTTATCAGTAAAAACGATAAAACCATTTAATCAAAATTTTTATTTAAAAAATTATTATAAATTGCTTAGTTTAATTTAAATACGTGAAAAAAATTGATATTGGTATTAAGTAGAAATTGTAGATTAAGTTATGTTGATATGATATTTAATTAAAAAAAAAAGTTAATATTTATATTTGTATGAATTTAACTATTTTATTTGTAATAATACGTTTAATCGTCTATGCATTTCATATTTATCTATAAATTTTTATTATTTTGTACGATTATAATATTATTATTTACTAAACTAAAATAAATGGAGCTAATTTAGATTATGTATGGAGCATGGAGGATCGACACTTTGAGTCTAGCTATTTAGTTTTTAAAAATAACAAAATTGTTTATTCCAGATCCATTAATTGTACATGTATTTAAGTTATTAGTACACTGTCTAAGTTATGAAATTTAATTAACAATCAAGCTTCAGAGCTTCAATATTTTTTCCATTTATTGTAAAATCCTATTATATTATTTATTTAATACGGTTAATCTTACGGCTAATCTATAATCTGTAAAATAATGAAAATTTATTACTTAAATTTACTCATTATTGCTAATATATAAGAAAAGCATATAATCGTCATCAAAATTATACAAAAAAGTTATTAAACATTAATATATTTATTTTAAAATACTATTATCTGTGTTCTTACGACAATTCTAACAAAACTTAGACTTACAATGAACCTAATTCATTATCAAAAGATTCAATCTTTTGAATTTGAATTTGAAGATTGAATCATTGGGTTACGCGGCATATAGCATAAATGATTTTGTTGTCGGTGGAAACATTATGAATAATTTTTTATTTTTCTTACTTGATACTGAAATCAAGCACCTTAGTCAATTTTAATTTTTCATTAATATTATAGGCATACTAATATAGGTATACTAATATCCACTCGTTAAAATAGTTATTAAAAGTTATATTAAAATTACTATAAATATAGTTGAAATATTTTAAATAACGAACAAAATTTTAGCGATTTCGATGTTTAAATTACTTAGTTCCAAAATTTTTTTAGTTGACGATATATCGAAATCTATCGATTATTTAATAATTTTTAATTTTAAAAATTTGTAACGACTTTCGGTAAAATAGTTAGTCATTATATCTCCAATTTGTTAAATGTATTATTTAATTATAAAATAGTTATATAATATTTGTCTCTTTTATAGTAACACGAAGCGTAATTATATTAAAAAATATTTAAAATGAAATAATTTTTAATAATCCTCTATTACAGAAAAAAAATCGTAGTTTAAACGAACATGTATGTTTTCTAATTCTCATGAAACTCGAACTTATCTCAATATTGTATACGCGTAATTACTAATACACAAAAACATAGTTATGTACCTTTTCATCCAAAGCTTTATGATGTTCAAAGAGACTCTTTAATGCCTTCAGTACTTCAACTTCAGATGAAACCCCCGATTGGGCGACTGCTTGACGCTTGACAACAGTCGTCCTCAATGAACGCTCATGCCTTGAAACTAAACATTCAAGATGCTCCAGCAGAAGCTACAAAATAAAATAAAAATTACTTTTATGGATATATTTTACACATACTATAAGCTTCATATAAGCTTCAGTTATATTGTTAAACAGTATTTTTGTAAATTCTCTTACATTCATATTTAGTATGTATAATAATATACTACGTTAATTATTCAAAGCTTGATGTTACTTTTTAAAAACATACTTTTAATTTTTTACAAAAAATTAATTTAGAAATAATAATTTTAAACATAATTTAAGATAAAACTATATTCAGGTTCAATATTCTAAGCATAAAATTGTCTTATCGATGCTTTATAATTATCATTATCAAATTTATTTATTCAATTCATTTAAAAGTAATTTTTAGAGTCATTTAAATAATTGAAAATTCTGAGATCTTAACATTATTCAAAAATTTTCAGAAGATCTTAAATACGAAAATGTTTCTAAAGATCTTACTTTTTACTGATAAGCTTAAATATATATTAAATGTATAATTTAATTTTGTTAACTACTTTATATTTGTGTTAAACTTAATTTCATTTGATTTTTATTAAAATAAACTTATGATTATAAGTTATATATAATATATATAAAATTATAAAAAAGATTTTAATCTATATAAAATGAAAAATTAAGCTATAGTATATCTAAAGCCTAATTTTAATTTTAAAACAGTAAAAACTATTATGCTAAAATCAAATAACTACATAATAAATATTTAAGCATGTTGATAAAGTTTACTGGAAATTTGTTAGATTAAGTTTTGTTAGCTTGAAATTTAAAAACGCTTGAATTTCTTTACGTAACGTTGTTTTAGGTTAATCTTAAGCATTCTTTAACATATTTTAACAGATTTCTTAATTAAAAAAAAAATTCTATTAACTGGTTTCAAATATGCTCTTAAAATAACAATTCTTAAACAAATTTTTAATTAAAAAAATATATAAGGAAAGTATATAATTGACATAAAATTTCTTATTTAACTAATGAAAATCAGATTTTAAATATAATTTTTTATTATATCATAACTTATATTGGAATTCATGGCTAAGAATACTCTATGATAATCCTCATACTAATCTACAGCTGAACTAATTTGTACGCAACGACTTTGTCCTCATCGATTAAACAACCCTTATAGTGTATATGTTCTATGCTGCATATTAGATGAAACCAAATTAAATTAATACATATAAAATATTATATGAGTTCTAATCAGTCCTTAAGAGCAGATTTTTAACAAGTCTTTCTACCCAAGCTCATCTTCAAAAGTAGCCGAATTACAAATCTTTATCCTGTAATTAGAGTTCTCGATCCTGTAATCGAATAATATTATGCAATATATCAACTGTAATAACTACAGAAATAATAATTAGCGCGCTATACCTTTTTCAATAATGAACCTTAATTTAATTTCGTATAATACAGACCTTTATCGAATAAGCCGAATAACTTCGGCTTGTCAAAATTGTCAAAATCTAGTAGGAATGAACCAGTTACTTTTATTACTCGGTTGAACTTTTATAATAGAATGATTTTAATACTTAACAAAGTTTTTACTCTTATCGATTTCAGGACTAATACGCAGTATGTTTCTGTGTTGAATAGAAATTCTAATAATAAGTCAGTGAACATAACTATTTAAGGATTATAAGGTCCAGTAAATCGAAATCAGTTGTAATAACAATATAGGTATAGTTTAATAATGTAGTATAATTGCCGTTAGTATAGCGTTATATACAGTCTTTTCAACTGAAGCAAATACACTGCCAATTATATTTATATACTAACACCAACCTTGGATCGATACTTACACATTCCTAGATAACTACAAAATATTATATTTCCGTCATCAAAACTTTGTGGCAAATGACTGTTTAATGCTCTATATATCAATAATCTTTTGTCCTATCGACTATCTCGATTCAAATTATAATTGAATAATGTTCGAATACTTATTTCTAGAATTAAGTAAAAATGTTGATATTTTTAGACATATAAATTTTTACTTTGCACTGAAATGTACCCATATACTTTATTTTATAAATTATTTATATAAATCAATAAATAAAAAATGTTCCAATATCTAGATGAATGTAATAATAAATAATATAAAGTAGATATGTTTAAATTATAATAGATAATAAATGTGCTTCATTTGCTAAAAAATAGAAATAAATTTCAATACAGAATGTCAGCTTTAATAATGCTCACCCTCGTATTGTTACGTTCTGCTTTCAATTCAGATATTTCTTCTGCTTTTTCATGAATACTCCTTTGTGCTGCAGACAATTCTTTTGTAAGTTGTGAACATTCCTGTAAAACATACATTCAATAAGAATCTCGTGGACTATTAATAAATTTTTTATAATGATTTTTAAACATATATTTATAATTGCTTCGAAGTTTTAACTATAAGTAAAATGCGTCATTAATTGATATAATCAATAGACGAGAGCGATAACTTAATTTTTTAAAGTTGTATATATATATATATATATAAAGCTATGTGATATAAACGTATATATTATATTTATTATTATTTAATATAAATTATAAAAAAACTGTATTTCTATTTATTAAATTAACATATTAAAATGTCTAATATTTAATGAATTTCAAAATTCTGATTGTAATGCTGAACCATTATTTTGCTACTGTAACAATTAAAAAAATTTAGTTCTTTTTGCGTTTGGATCATTGAAAGACAGGGTTTATAAAAACTAGAGTCTAAACTGCAGTCGTTATTAAAAGTAGTGATCTTCCAGTAAATTTTCAATATTACAAAGTCTTGCAATTTATGGATTATAACGTGCTAAATAACTTTTTGAAAAGCTATTATTTTAATATAGTTTAAGAAATGTTTTTTCTCAGTTTTTGAATAGGGTAATTTGTGTTTGTATTTCTTTATTATTTATTTAAAGTCAAATTTGATTTCCCTCTACATTTAGTCTTTTCCACTTTTTCTGGTTTTCTGATAAAGCAAAAGTAAAATAATTTATTTAATCTGCTAAATTACTTTAATATAAAATAAACTAATTGTTCATTCCTACAAAATATAGATTTCATATTTAGATTATGTAATTTATTTGTTACGAAAATCGTTTCAATTTACATCAACTTATCTCAAAGGCATTCATCATTAATATTAATATTGTTTTCATGACTTTACAAAGTTTTAATTAAAAATATTTTATAAATTATCATTTAGTTTTATAAATTATTAAAATAAAATAAAATTTTATTATAAATCAGAATTTTTTTTGAAAGTTTTCTTTTGTATACAAGTGTATGTATGCTAATGCTCGTTATACCATGATTTAAGTGAAACTCTATTTAATTGGTAATATTACTATTTAGTTATGATGGCCGATCTCTCGATACCAATATGATAATAGTTGGAACATCAGAATCCATATAAAATGATATTATTTGATGTCCGACAATTTAAAATAAACACTTAAATACACCATACCTATAACAGGTAACGTAAGTTTCGACCCTTCACTATTCCACCATTTATCATTACTGAGTTAAAAAAAATAGATGTCACTTAAAACTTCGGTAGCACAAATTTTATATATCGTATATTAAATAATACATTAAGTTTGGTTTTCTTTTTCGTTTTTTCATCGCCTATGCTACTTATTAATCATAATATTTTCGTAATGCTTAGATCGTGGCTGAAATATTATTAGACTAAATTTGTATCATAATATTGATTATATTGTAAATAATCTTTTGTTATCTTATTGAGCGAGTAAATAAACGATCTTATTATTTACATATATATTTTTTTTCTATTTACCATAGACTGTCTCTTGACGTTTCTGTTACATAAATATAATTTATTTATTTTCCCTTTAAATTAAAAGCTTTATTTACTGTTAAACTAATATTTAGAATTTTTTAATTTCATTATTTTATTACTTTATAATACTTGTTCCACTAAACTAAAATATTTCAAATATATAAAATATTAAGCAAAATATCTCCATTTCTAAAAATACACACGACTGCACTCACACATACATATACGTTAATTTTATGTTTATTAGTAAATAATTTATGACATAATTTTATAAAATTTATTTGTAAATACTGTAAGAACATACGAATTAATTAAATTAATTAATTAAAGTTTAAATATTTATTAATTTATATTAAGTATATAATATGTGGATATGTGTACACATAAATATTTAACATTTCACATAAAATTTTATTTTGTACATCTATATACAAGATATTTTTTATTTTATTATAATCTAATAATAATTTTACATATATACAGTTTATACACTTTATAAATGTATGATCTGATACCTTAATATTATTTTTAAAGATATATATTCTTTTGTAAAAATAAATATATATTTAGATATACATATTTATGATATATATTACGGCTCGTTCTTCGGATGTTTATTAAATACCGTACTTTTATTCCATTAAAAATAATAATACTTCCATTTATAAACACGTTATAATGAACAAATTATAGATTAAATAATTATTTAATTACTCCCTCAGATTACTCCTTCAAAATTAATTATATATATTATATTAGAAAAATAATGAAACGTGATACAATAAAATTTGAAACTACTATTTAACGCATATAATTTTTAAACATTTTTAATATAAATATTCAATAATAATTTGTTTTTAATTGATGATAAGTAATACGTACTGAGAAATTTATTAAGTATGCATCAATGCATGATAGCAAGTCAATGACAACTAACGTCTAATACCAATAGGATGCCGCTTAAAATTTATGAAAAAATAATTTTATTTTTACTTTTATGAGCAAATAATGCGATTATATACAATAGTTACATTCATAAAATTTTGTATGTTTTATATAAATGCTATTATTCTCTCTGCTTACATTTTATATCCTTCTTAGTATTATGTACTTTTTCCTTCTGCATGTAAGTGGAATTTAGTCGATTGATATTGTATTGCACAATGTGTAAAATCAATGAAAGAACTATCAGCTACGTCTATATTTTTGTAATAGCACCAATCAATAATTTTTTTTTTTATCATTCTACACTCGTAATAACCAACTTAGTACATCATTCATCATGTTTACCATACCCTTGTTATGAAATATGTTCATGTACATTCATATGCCGATGAATAAAATACTAAAGGTATTAATTATATTGTTAAGAAGTTTACTATATTATATTTCGTCTATTATTAAAATAAATCATTGTGATCTTCGTACATATCAATAATTTCCATCGCCATAAACAACCAACATGTTATTTTTCAAATAGACGTACACTATAATACTATACTAATACAGTTTTATTATAATTTCAATACAAAGTGTAAAAAATTAATACATTATCATTACCATATATTTTTACATAATTATATTTATATAATTTTTATAAAATATAATATTCTAAAAAAATTTTACTTTTAATATACTAATAAAAAGTCAATAATTGACCTACTTACAATATTTATAATGTTTTGTAACTATGTATTATAAAGTAGTCTGATTCTATAGGATCTATAAATACTAATATGAATATGTAAATGATTAAGGATAGTTAATAAGAGTGATGTAAAATTCTGTTACAGGATTTCTCAAAAAATGTCAATAATTTCTGATTTAGGAAATATATCAACATAAAATATGAATGATCTTTTGATGACTTCAATTTTACATTTGTGCATTTCTTATTGTTTAGATAAGCAGTTTCACTTTATGTAATATTTTATTAATTATTTATAAACTTCTTAAAACTGAATATGATCTAACTCTCGAATAATAATTATTTAAGAATATAAACTGTTTAAAGAATTATTTTGGTAATTACAAAATTGTAAGGATTCTAAACTTATCAAATTTTTAGTTATTATTTCATTTTCTTGAAACACTAAATTAATTGCTAAAATGTGTTATTATTTATTTTTTCTTTTATTTCTCTTAATTTTATATACTATACTTATAAGTTAAAGAACTTATATTTAATCTTTTATATATTTTTTATTCAACTATCAATTTCTATAGTATTGATAATACAATATATAAAACTCTGAACTAATGTAGTACATATTATCTGATTTATTTTAGGTTTAAATCAGTCACAAATATTAAATCATTAATTGAACAAGTGTTTATATTATAATTAAGAAAGATTTTTTTTTATTTCTAGTAATTTATGTAGATTACAAATGATATATTTTTATAATATTAATATTGTAGTTTACATCAATGTAACAATACAGTCATATAAAATTAAAAATTACATGAATAATAAATAACATTTTCTATGCCTTTAATTAAGTTTTTATTTAATTAAATATACTGATCTTTATTGATAAAAAAATTAATTGTTATAAATGATAAAAGTAATTAAACAGTTTGTCGGTTGACTTTATATTATTTAAAAGAGTCTATTTAAAATTATAATATTTATTAAATTAATTTAATATATAAATATTTATATTATTTATATTTTATCATATGATAAATAAATATCAAAAAATAAACCCAATGAATAAACATTAATTCTATATAAAAATAATCATCAAATAAAATAAATTATTTCTATTATTAATAGTAATTATTGGAAAGAACTTTGAGATATAAAAATTGTTAAAAATATTTGATAAAATGTTTTTTATACCAGACTGAAAATAGGGTATGGCTAATTAATATATAAATTTTATTTTGTCTTACTTTGGGTATGTTAGTATCAAATTGACGATTTATGACATCCCTCTCTTTTTCAAGATCCTGTAATCTAGATTCAGTCTCTTCGAGACGTTCTTGACTTTCTCTCAATGAGTCCATGAGTTTGTCTCGTTCATCAAGTACTGAAACCATTAGTTCCTCCAAATTAGTTTCTTTTCCAGAAAATTGAGAACTCTGTTGACTATTATTGTCCTCTGCAATGGTTGGCATCACATCACACATCATATTCCACATATTGTTCTGGATATAGTACAGTTAATTAAAACTTTTTCCCAACTTTTCACTATATTAATTTGTAACTATTTTTAGTTATACAGTACTTTATATATTCAGCAGCTCTTCTAAGTTAAACTAAAACTAGGTACTGTTATCCTGTACCCAACAGTCATTTCTTAGTTTTCACAGAAAGTTTTGTCAAAAAACTTTTGTAATGCTTTATCCACATTGAAAATTTTGCAATTATGAAATTACAGGGAAACATCCTCATTATCATAGTTGATATTTTCTTCCTAATATAAACATTTGTATACATTATTAAAAAATTTTAAATTAAATAATTATATTAATTATATTTTATTTCTGACTTAGTTTTTAAAAACTAGATAATTATTTAAAATATTATATATAAATTTCTTTTGTAAATAATTAATTTGTCAAACCATTGACAAATTGTTTGTCAATGGTTTGACAAATTAAATATATATTAATTAAAAATATATTTTTTTCATTTTCAACTTTAACTCATTAAAAATGAAAAAATCAAATAAGGCATAAAATATCAATTATAATTCATTTACTTTCAGTATATTAAGTATAGTTGATAAAAGAATGTTCCTTCAATTATTACAAAAAATGGATAGATTTATAAAGGAAAAAAACTGAAATCATACAATCTAATATAAATTTTTTTTATTTATAAATAGTTTTATTCTTTATTTTATTGTTTTTTTTAGAAACAATCATTTATTTATTTCTATAAATATTATAACAGTGATCTAGATCCTATTTTTATTATTCATTATTCACAAGTATAGAATCAATACCTAATAAATTTACCTGATTTAACATGACTTTTTAATATATTTTATTACAGTTTTTAAATAAATGTGTATCTATTGTACCGACTATTTAAAAATTTTTGTTATTTATAGTTTATTTAAGAAAAAATATTTTCTTTTATGAATTATATTTCAGGAAAACTAGAATGAAAAAAGTTAGAATTTTAAGACTTTAAAACTAAACTTACCCTATATAATCAAACATTAAAATTAACAGTGGAAAATTTCTAATATAACAATAATAATAATGTTGAGTGTTAGTATTCTACAGTCAAGCATAAAACCTATCCGTTTATGAGTAACTAATGTGACGACAGTGTAAACTCGACATCTCAAATGTGATCATTTCTTTTGCTTATGACCACTGCTTATAAATGTAAGGTTGTAATTTTTACCTCGCCCATCACAATCGCACAACTTCTGACTGTAGCTTCTTCTCTACATACTAACGATCAATCGACGTCACTACTTTTCTCACTTCCTCTCATCATATCTCTCATTGCATTGTCTATATAGCTTATTCGCTCACTCCTGCAAATTTTTCAACTTATGTAGCGCTTTTGAGCATTCTATTTTGATATTCGAAAAAATTTTAAAAAATAGATATTAATTTTTACACTTATAAAAATAGTGAAAAATACAATGAAAAGGACAAATAAGCACATTAAAAAGTACCGGCATATTGTTTCTTATTCTTTTTCTGTTCAAGAAACTCTCCTACGCGGTATTTTGTCTTTTTTTTACTTTACGCTGTCATAGCAAAGTTGTATTATTCTATTCTTATTACTATAAAAATTGCGTGTAGATATTTTCTCATTTTTCTACAAAGTTAAAATCGTACTCGCATATTTTTTCAATCTTATAAGTAGAGGGGATAAGGTTAGTGAGTAAGTGAGTACATATGTGATTACATGATAAGGAAAGAATATAATAGAATGAGAACAAGTGACGCAAAAAAGGGAAAGGTAAATAGGAAAATTATGTAGACCTGGAAAAGGAGAAACTATGAAAAAAATCCGTTTTTTTTCTTTTCTTCAAATTATGTTAATAAAAGCGCCCAATATTTAATGCGCTGTATTTGTAGTAAATACATCTTATTTAAATATATGGGAAATGTACCTATTTCGTTTATGAGCACAAAAAGCTAGTAGAACAAGCATTATTGCGTATGGATTAAAGTATTATTTATTACGTATAAAAGTTTATTACTGTGCATTTATAGAAAATGTTTATTTACTATATTGTTAAAAAATTCCAGACCAAAATCTCTATTTTTGAGGTTAGCTTCTAATTAAGTAGGCAAATCTTGTAAAATATCATTGTACAAGATATTTGTATAATTATATATATAAATATTATATAAATATTATATTTAAATAATCTTAATAGCATATATTAACTTGAGTAATTAACAAATAAAATTTCAAACTTCTAAGTCTCCAACTTCAAGTATGCAACTATTATATTAAATAATTTTATTCTATACAAGATTTATTAAATATTTAGAACATTGTTTTATATATTATAAATGTATTTAAGTTGTTGATCTAAAAACAATAATCATATTTTGCTTTAATTGCTTATTTATTAATAGTATATTATAATATAAATTTATAAAATATAATTGTTACAATATTTTATTTGGTAAAAAAATTTAAACAACTATTTTATTATTAAATATTGAATTTTATTTCATTTAACAAATTATAATCATTTTATAAATCTATAACAATAAAAAATAATGAATTATTGAAAAAAAATTAACAGTTTCAATCAATGAAAATAATTTGTAAATTGTACAATATTTTGTATTATTAAAGCATTCACATAAATTAAAAAACTATTTCAATATATTGAAAATATAATACAAACTAATATTAAAATTTATGTTTATAAAATTAATATTTAAAAAATTCATGATTTATCAGAGTTTGAACATATATGTAAATAAATATATTATAAATCTAAATTTAAATAAATAATTTTTATTAAATTATTAAATTATGAATTATTAAATTAATATTAGAATATTTAATACATAGAATAGTTCTTAAGCTTCTAATTAAAAACTTACTGAATTAATTTTGATAATACTATTTTAAAAGAATTCTTTATTTATATTTAAAATATTATTAATTCAAATAAAAATACTAATATATCAGTTTTATAAAATATTCAAGATAAATCTAAAGTTAAACCAAATTTGATTAAAATAAAACAGTTGTACTGTATAAAGTTAAATTATGATTATACTATTTTTAAATAAAATTTATTTAATATAATAAAATAGGTAGTTAGGTTACCTTGGATTGTCAAAATTATTAAAATATTTAATAGACATAATTAATTTAATTTTAAGTTTTTTTATTATTAAATTAATTATTTCTATGTATTCAGTAAGTTGTTAATTTTTAACAACTTAACTTTTAAACTAAGAGTTTTATTTTATTTATTACCATAAAAACTAGGTACTGTTAAAATTTACTGATATGCGTACAAGTGAAATATAATATAACCTCTAATCATTAAATTAATATAAATGTGTATGCATAATTGAAATGAAGTAATATGATGAAGAACTGTGTAAATTATTAAAAAATATTAAATGAATTCAATTATGATAGTGAGACAACAATTTTAAATTTGATTTATTTAAAATGATTTAAAATAATATTTAATAAGAAATACGATAAAACTAATATAAATAAAATGCTTTTATATTTATGAAAACTCTTTTCATAAGATATATTAAAGTATAATTTACAATATAAATAAATGACCTAGGTTTTGGGTAAAGTCTTAGTATATAGAAAAGATATTGAAATTCAATTGTAACAGTTGCACATATTCCCAAGAATAAATTTAATATAATTTCTGTAATCAAAAGATATGAAAATGTTTTGTGATCATGTACAATAATTGAAAATGAAACATATTTATATATATATATAGTTATAAAATCCAGTAATATATTAATCATATGATTTTACTTTACTGTAATTTAGAATTATAGACATTTTAACACCTAAGCTGCCAATATTGATATGGTATATTGCTATTAATTTACAACTATAAAATTATAAAAAACTGTATATAATATATTATGGTTTTATATATCCTTTTTACTTTTTTATAATATCAAATGTATACATTTTATGATTTACTTTAAATAGTATCTAGAAGTTTAAATTAAATAAAATTAAACAAGATCTTCTAATTATATTACTAGAATATATGAAGAATAATGATCTCTTGTTAAAAAAGGTTGAAATGTCAAGTTAAAAACACAAATATATAAAAATATATAGGATTATTCATTAGGAAATATGTCATCACAAATTAAAAAAAAAAATACAATTACGTAGTAAAAGTGTATTTACCGCAATTTTCAATAAGCTTCACAGATAAATACGATTAAGAAATAAGACGCATGAATTGATGACCTTAATAACTCGTTACAATTATATGTTTCTATGCATTCCGCTTCAGCGCAAGCCAACATTGCATAAGCTTATCATTTACCGATGTGCGCTACTACCTACATACTTTAATTTTATTCTTCTCTCCCCCCCCGGTAAAATTCACACAAATGCGTATAAACTGCTTATAAAGTCAGCATAACTAATTGAATCATGGTAGAAAGCAAAAACGCGCATTAATGGTCTATAAGAGAAGATGAATGCGCACATTATTTTTAGAATCAATAAGGTAAAGGCGAGGGAGAAAGATAAATTTATATTCGGGCTGCTGTAGGAACGATAATGCAGTAAGCCAACTTAGTGCAACATATTGTAGACAATCGTAAACAGCAACGACATGAAGACGGAAACACATACTTGTCCGCCTGAGGTTACAGGTAAGCTAATATTATACCCTATTTTTGCAGCATTAAAAATGATAATTTAATTGCCTTATTCACATTTATTTTTTCGAAATTCTATATTTTAACAGTCGCATGTCCGTTATCGGTCAGGTTAATAGCGCCATCCTTTTGATAGTGACGGCAAGGGAAGAAGGGATTCGAAAATATTTTTTAAAATTATTAAAAGGAGAGAGGAATTAAATCTTTTCGACGCCTGTATTTATATATGAATTTAAAATATTATCAAATTTCGTTTTACAGCAGTTAAATAATTGGCACAAATAAGCAACCCTTATAATGTGTTATAATATGTATATATATATATATATATATATATATATTTATGCATGTGTATATTTTATATATTTGAGAGCAATTTATACTTAATTCATGTTAAAAAAATTATAAATATTTTTTATTTGATTGGTAGACTATTAAAAAAAGTTTAATTAAAAAAAAATTTTTGTTAATCTAGATATTTTCTTATTAATAATAAAAAATTAAATAAATAATAGATATAATATAGCACAAAATTAGAGGCATTAATTGTAATAAAATAAAACAAAATTTATTTGTTTTTAACTATTTAATAACAATATACATAATGTTTGTGAATAATATATTGTTTATTATATAATAATACTGTGTGTACGACAGATTATATAGAATAATATTACAAACATTATTTCATATAATTAATTCACAATTCCGTTCCTTAATTTGGAATAAAGTTCTGGTACTTTAAATTAATTAAGTCAATAGGTTGATAATATATAATTATATTCAAATCATTCTTCTATTAATTTCATTGTATATTATTACACTTAGGATTTAATATTAATTAAAAACATTTCTTGTTTCATGTAGATAATATATTACATCAGAAAATAATTTACAATTAATCTTTAGCATGAAAATTGTTGCATATCAAATTTTACAGCAATGATTGGAGAGCTGTCAAATAACTGCGAACGAATGGAGAATATATCAGAATCTGTTGACGAACTGCGTGAGAAACTTGCCAACATGAAGCGATTGATGGAAGAACGCAAGGGAATAACACTTGGTGACATAAGTACACTCAAACAACGTAATAAATCTTCCAACATTATAGATGGCAACTTTCTTTCTTGGATCTTTGGCACTGCTCTTGCTGTCATTCTCAGCGTTACTTTTTATGCTTTCTACAATCTTTATAATGCTGTGCTAAAAAAATTCCCATCGAAACATACTGAACTATGAATTTGATATTCAACTGGTTTTATTAATATTTTATTGATTGTTCTTTAATAAGAACATTTAGCAAGTAAAACAAGGAAATAATTCTTGTTTTTTAAATTTTTTTACTATTAGCATCTTATTTGCTTAATATTTTGTCGTGAATAACATTACTTTCTGAATATAGGTAAGTTGTAGTTATACAAAAAGTTTACTCTTACTTTACATATAAGAGAAATCTTGTTCCAGTTTTGATCATAAAATCTTTCTCAGAATTCACTGTGAAGTTACATAATTCTATAATTAAATGAATTCTCTATTTATTTGGAATTAAACGTTTATGCATCACAAGATTTAAATAAATTTATTTGTGTAATATACCTTACAAACTGAATTCATAACTACATTGAATTGTATTATTGATAATATTCCAAAATTTCTTGTGGTTTATCTCTACATTTAAGATTTATTTTGTGCCTAAGTACATAGTTTTTAAACCATGTACAAAATACTAACTATATACAGTACAAAGAATAACGGTATTCAAATCTTAGTAAAGATAATTTTGTATCAATGTATACCATGGTTTCTATAAGAATTTCCAATAATTTCAAAATTGTATTAAATAATATTAAATGTATTATTTCTATTAATTTTCTAATAATTAATACTATAAATTAAAAAAACTTATAAAGAAATTATTTATTAAAAATAAATCAATGTAACTGTATTTTAAAAAATTAATTATTGATTATAAGTTCTTGTAATATGTGTTTATTTCTTTTTTGGTTTATTATTCTAGAAATAAGTTATAAACATACGTTTTCTTAAAATGGAAAATATAAATAGAACTATCAAGAGTACTTAAAAAATAATTTAATTATATAATTTTATATTGTTTAACGCATAAATATATTTTTATAAATTTATTTAAATAATTGGAAAATAGTTATTAGGATGGCAGTTAATGTATACTAGAAGACTAGATGAATCTAACCGAAGCGTAAAAATAATAGTATTTTTCTTTCAATTCTTTTCATCTTTAATAACCCAATTTTATTTCTATTCATCTATTCATTAATTTCTACATTCAAATAGCATCTACGAAACAAACTACAAAAAAAAAACGTTGTAAAATTTGTATTTCAAATTTAATTTCTAAACAAATTTGTTTAAAAGACATTTGAAAAATTAAATTTTTTACCAACGAGTTCTGTATTAATTTCACATGAAAATAGTATTCGGCAAAATATGCCCCTGAATTCTAATGGTCCTAGCACCAAACAATTCATTTTTAATAATTAATAATTAATACATGAATGTGATTTGAAATATTTTAATAATATTAGCATTATTTACATTGATTCATTAAAATTTAATAAATTGCTTATAATATATCAATGTACTTAATCAAATTTTAATTTTGATTTAAAAATTGAAAACGATTCATAAAAAGTTTATAAAGTTATTTATTATATTTAATACATTTTTTATGTGTAAAAATATGTATACCATATATAATGCTTCTATTTTTATTTTTTCTTCTAATTATAATGCATTGTTTATCTTTCACATATGTGTATTGATACATTTCAACAAATTAATAACTTGAATGATAAAAAATATTTTTGAAATATTAAGTTTGATGGCTTCTTTTCTTGTTACTAAAGATTTTATTTCATATTCTAAATCTGCAAGCTAAAATAGAATATATTTTTATTTTTAGATATAATACAATAATTTTCTATTTTATATTATCAAACAGTAATTATTCACTTATCATTTCTCCTCAATTGAAAGTTATTTAATTTGTTATTTTTAACACACATTTAAAAACATTTCATAATAAAAACTGATATATATTAAATGTTGAAATTATTGTTTAATAATATTTGTATAAATTGAATACAATACTATATAAAATATTCAAGTAATCAATTATCATACCTTTGTTTCATTGATTTCTAAGACTTCTCTGAGGTCATAAATTGTTTCGTGTATATTCTAATAATAAAATTATTTATAGTATTTGTTATCACAGAATTAATAATATATTTATCTTTAAATAATAACTAACCTCAAGTAAATTTGACCGTAAAATCTGAAAATTTATTTCTAACATGAGCTCAAATAATTAATTTTGTAATTAATAAACAATTAATTATTAGTTAATTATTGCAAACTAACTGACTTTTTTAAATCTTCTTTTTTATTTGTATACTGAAATAGTACGAATATTTTTTAAAAAGAATAAATGAATAAAAATGAGGTATGATAAATTAAATAATTATTTTATGAATATAATACAATTAGTTGTCAATTCATATTTAAATATAATTTGATAACACAAATTCACCATTATCATAAGAAAATTAGAAATGGAAATAATAGCAAATAAAAATATCCACAATGTTTTCAATGCACAGCAATGTAAAATATACGGCCAAATAGCACTATAAATATGAATACTCATTTTTAACTTGGCTGGGTTGTAAAATTTATCATGAAAATTAAATATTGGAAATTCAAATTTTATTACTATAAATACCAAATTTAATATCGTCTTTGACAATATTCACTAATATCTTATTTTTATTCAATTTGCACGTTAAAAACAAATAAAAATCAATGCACATGTTGACATATGATACAGTTTGTAAAAATATTATTATTAAAAAATTTTAATTTATTTTTTAACAATGTTTTATAAAAGATATTGACATTTTATAATTTTTATTTTTTAACTTAACATCTTTAAAAATAGCATAACTATTTTATTAAACAAATGTAAACATATTACACAATAAATATATTTGTTTAAATCATTATCTTATAGTTTTCAATTTTATGGTCAATTATATAATTTAAAACATTTCATTGGTTTATGATAGTGTGGAAGGGATAATTTCGCTGAAGATAGAAGAGTGCTTCAAAACGAATAATGGCTTATAATGTATCAACACCATTACATAATTATCAAATGTGAAAGAAATCAAATTAAATATTAACATAATTATCAAGGAAGTATTAGAATAGTTATATAAGTTACATGATCAAACATTATAGAAAATGCTTATATTTGGATCTAATAAATTAATTAAAAATTCGAAAGAATATTACTTTTCTTAATTATTCGAATTTAATTTACTTATATGCATTATTTCTATTTTAATTATGACAAACAATAATCACTATATGTGCTAAAGGTTGTAATAAATTTGCTTATATAATAAATACTTTTAAAAGAAATTAAATAAAAAACTGTATTGATAAAATATATTTAATTTTTTTAATATTGAATAAATATATGATTTTGTTTTAATATTTTTTCGTGCTAATATCCACACGTTTTTATTCTAAAATATTTAAAAAATAAAATATATAGTTGAGTTAAAAAAAAATAGTAAATAAAACTTATAAATGAATTTATATTTATTTGTTCATATAACCAAATGTTTAATCGAATACATTTATAAATTGTGATGTTTATTACTACATTTTATTTTTAAAGTAGGAAACTCTATATTCAGTATAAAAGACTTATAAAAAACAATTTGTGTTTATTCAATTTAAAGCAGTCTACTTTTTAGTTATAATTAATTACATTTATTTAATTTTTTCTAATATCTTTATAAGCGCAAAATGGCTCAATTATGAGAAATTTTTCAAAATCAAAGTTCTTTGATGGAATGAAGAATTTCGAGCGTGCTACGAAAGTGTCGGATCATTGATATACGTTCTATTTTAAATATTTAAATTAAATTAATTTATTATTTAATGGCTAGGTAATAAATGATTTTTTAATGCAAACTCATTTTTTTTAAATATTAAAATGTATGCTTATTTTAACATTCTATATCTATTTTTATTAATACTTCAAATAATATTCACTATTTTTAACATTTGATTTTACATATATTACAGCTTATTTAATCGATAGATTTAAAAATATTTAATTACCAACAAAAACTGTGCTTTAATAATACTAATTTAGTATTAGACAACACAATTTAGACATAATATTAGAATATAAAATGAAACAGGTAGATACATATGAAAATGATTATTTGTCTGACATTCAGAAAACTATTATTTATTAGTTTTGCCAACATTAAAGTAATCATTCATCTGTGCATGTCAAAGTAATTTCAAAATATCTCAATTTCTACCATAATTATTCTTTTTATTAAGTTTTAAAAAATATCACATTAATATATTCAATAAATAATGTAATTTGGCTAATAAGCTACACAATTACAACTTTCAAATTCTAATTTAAAACTATTATCGTTTTCTTAGAAAATAGAAGCTGTATATATGTACATATATATATATATATATATATATATATTTTTTAATAATTGTATGAAAATGCATTGCAAAGTATCTCTTTATCATAAAGATTATTCAAATATTGCAGGTCAACATAACATATTCAATAGTATATTACAGTTTTTTAAGATGCTGAATACTATTTTGTATTTACATTATCTTTGTCACAACAAAACGTAATGGTAATGGCATTTACATATTGGTCAGTATGGATATTTTTTCTTTATATTCATATGAATACAGTGATTACAACATAGATCTACTTACTTGAACTTATGCATATAGAAAAATTGATACTATTTAGATTGAAGGATTTATACCTTATGCTACTCCATACAAAGTTGACAGCAATTTCAGAATAAACCTGTATATAAGTAATAAATATAAGTATAATTAATTTTGTCAACGAATCTTCATTGATTATACAATTTTTATTAAAAAATATAGATATCCTTGATAGTCACTTTTATCAATATGAATTCTTACACGATAATAAATGCTTCTATTTGAAAAAAGTACTTTATTGGAACATTCCCTTTACAACATCAGAAACAAAAAGATATTTATTATTCATTATAAATAATCTTGATATCAGCAAAGATGTGTGAATGTCATTGGATGTAGAGCCTTTTTATCTTAATAATGAATTCGTTATATCTGTTGGGTAAATATATATTTTTTAAATTTCATATTTTAATTTCAATATAAATTTGTAAATAAATATAGTTTTTGCATATAAAAAAATTAATACATGAATCATATTTTATTATATAGTTTTTCTATAAAAAAAAAAATCTACATAGAAATTGATAACATTAAGCATTAATTTAAAAATATTACCTATTTTCAATTAAATAAGTATTTTTTCAGAAATTATATTTTAAAACACTTAAAATAGATTAAATTACCATACTTTAATTATTATAAAATAATCCTAATTAAAAATTCTCATTTCTTATATGTGTAAATTTTGTTCAGGTATACATTTAACAATCAATCAAAATGTTATTTCATACATTTTTATTTTATACACTCAAGAAGATAAAAGTAAAACTGTAACAAATAAGTTTATAATGAACTCGTCAATTGATATTGTTAATCATAGTTTTTTTGTATCTAGATATTTGCTTACCTTTTGTAACAAATCTAATTGTAAGAAACAAATGTGATTTGTTTTATTAAGAAAGCACATTTAGGTAAGTACAGTTTAACATTTTGATAATACCCCTTTACATTTTATAAACCAAAATAATCAGTAATTAAATTCTAATTTTATTAATTTATACGTAAGTTAGTATTTAAACAATTTTAATATGAACACTGAAATATTTAAACAACAATTAATTGAATATACGAAATTATTTTGCACAAATGAGAAGTTTTTTTTTTGTCAACATTATAAATACCATATTCATCACAAATTGATTTATATTTCCTTGATTTCTGCATATGATAACCATATATCAACTATTTTTAATTTATGCTTCTTAATTATATATTAAATATAACTAGTAAATTAATACATTTATATACTAAGTATAAAATCGTATAAAAAATATAGCACTTATAAAGATTCTTTAAAAGTATTTTTATAACTAAATAACTAATACTAATTAATCGTTACGTACGTAGGTGATTGATATTTGTTATTTTTTTAATAAATTTTGGTACTGACAACTATTGCGGTTCGGTATAAGGCTGGTGCATAAATAAAAATTTTAAATATATGAATTATAAAAGATAGTTAATATAATTGATATAATTTATTTCTGTGAAAGATCAATAGACTAATAAAATATTGTAACTTATAATTGTTTATTTTTTAACTTCCAACCTACATACCATTCGAGTTCCAAATGCTTTTACCTTAATTTATTGTTAGTAATCTTAATATCTAAATAATTCAAATAATTTTTGTTAAACTAATAGTTACTGATAATAATAATTACTATTATTATTACTTAAATCAAATTCGTTATTATTATCTATATAGAGTGTTTTGAAAACAATTAACAAGCAATTTTATCATTTTAAAAATGAATTAATTATAAATCCCTTTCTCAATAGTTACTTCAATTATTATTAATTTTTTTAAAGTATTTAAAGTGATTAGTTTGTATTGCATTACTGTAGATATTAATGTCAAATACAGTTTTCATGAACCTGTATTATGCTGTGATTTTGTGTGATAATATTTATTAATGGAAAATAGACATTGTAAGGAGCTATGAAATTCCATTTCATATTTTATGGTGAGTTTAAAAAATTGTACTATAATTAAAGATTTCATATAAATATTTAGTAAAGTAACTATTAACAAAATTACTTACACAATTACATATTAATACTAGAATATATAATGACATAATTGAAATTTATTTAAAATATTAGGTATTTAAAATATTGTGTAATATTAATTTATTCCTTACTGGCTTTTTTAAAACATAAAAATTAAAAATAAATATATAAATTAGTAATACATTAAACAGAGTTTTCTGTTACAAATAAACTATATCATAAAACAGGAAATTGTTTAAATCTCAATATTTTATATCACAATATTGCATTGAAGTTGTTATACAAGACTCTTTTTAATAAATTTGAGTAAATAAGTCAACTAGGTTATAAATTAAAATTTTTCGAACAGAGTATTCTTTGAATACTTATTACTGGTAAATATATATTTATATTCAAATTTGTATAAACTTTATATTGTTTCAAAATTTTAATTATTTAAAATTTTAAATAAATAAAAATAATTCATACATTTTACACAATTTTGACAATATTTATTTTACTACAAGTATTTTTTATTGATAAAAAATTTTGTACATCATATCAAACTGTATGAAAATGATTAATATATTTTCATATTTCATAATTAGGAATAATAACGAAAAAATATATATAATAATATTTTGCTTAAACATTTTATTTCAATGATTAAATTATTAAAATAATAATTTTAATCATTTTTGCAATTGTTTAAAGTATTAATTTAGTTAAATACGTATATATTTAAATTTATTTATGTGAATAAAATAAGTATGTACTAAAAAAAGTAAAAATAAATTACAGATCAATCGTAATATTAATTAAAATTAAAACGAGAATATTCTTTTAATTATGATATTGAAATGCATTTATTGAGAGAGAAACTTTAAAAACTTACTGTAATATACTTCATGTACTATATAGTTTTAAAAGTCAAATTTTATTTAATGTTTTTTATAATTTATTTTTTATATAAAAAGTTGATAAAATATTTATGCATAGCTAAAATTACTTAAACGAGTTTTTATCCAAGTATCACCTGTATGATGGTTCTTTAAATTTAATATTTTGTCTAATAAATGAGTTATATACACTTCTATTTAAAATATAATATTTAAACTTTACTCAATTTTTTTTATCTAAAATATCATAGGTAGAAAAGATATATTATAATACAGTAGATTTGTAATATATTGTAAATAATTATATAAAATTACCATAAAATTACTTAAAATACAGTTTTTATATTTCAAAATATTATGTATTTTATTATAATTAGTATATATCATTTTTAAACTATTTTACGGGTAGTGTAAATAAACTAAATTTGTTAATTAAGTAAAATTACAAAAACATATATATGTATGTGTTAATTTTTCAATTTAATTTTACATTTTTAAAAAAAATAAGTTAAGCTTCATCATATACAGTCATAATTAACTTTTTATCAGTTACAATTAATTTGCATCAATATTTTCCATGCAATTTATAATTTAAGCTGGATTTTTTTTATACAAAATTTATTGCTATTCCTGGTAATCTTTATTGTTTTCTTTCTTCATATAAATCTTATAGTTCAAACTAATTAATCAATCATCCTTACACCTTTATACAACTACCAACCATAATTTATAAATACAGCAGGTTAACGTTTGAATTTAATAAATTTAAACAGAAAATATTTGCATCACTTAACATGTACATCTATAAGTATATTTAAAACGAATTTTCTAATAATAAATCTTTATTTATACCAATAAATGATAATTAAAACATTAAATTACTAATCGTGAAGTAATGTATAATATATGTAATGATCACTAATTATATAAACCTTATATAATTTATTAGTTTTATATATATATTTTTCATTAATACATAATGAATTCTTTGGTTAGTTTTATAATTCTTATATTAAAACTATCTAAAAATTTAATCTCAAAAAATCTAATATTTTCTTATACAAATTCTAAGATTAAACTATATATTGAAACTATTTAATAGTTTAATATTGTATAATTTTTTAAAATTATTTTAACCATGAAGATTTAATTTTCATTCGTTAATCGATTCGTTATATTGATATTTATATAAATTAAACCCTAAATAATTATATCTTTGATCATTGCATATATAAAAATATTCAATCAAAATATTTTTTGGGAAATCGTGAATAAAAATATTTTGAGCACATAATACCTTACTACTATTAGGAGAAATTTTATAACAAATGCTAAGTCAATTTATGCACTTCAAAAAGTCATGTATTATATAAAGATATACTGATAAGTATGCAAAAATGTGAATAGTAACATTTATTAATATAGTTCAAATCATATATAATAGTATAATAAAATGAAAAAAAAATTCATCGATAGATAATTTTACTTAAATGTATGTATTCCCTCTTTAAGTATTTCAGTAAAACATTAAATATTTTTTATTTTTTATTTTTTAATTATTTTTATTATTTTTATCATTTGGAACATACCCATAAAATTATTTAAATTTAAATCGACTCTCAAAATAAATGTTTTCAATTGATTTAGTCATTTTATATAAGTTTTTTAAATAAACTTATTTCCAGCTTATATTTTTTTGTATATATCTATTAGATAATTTTCATATATTTCTAATGTATTTCAAAATATATTCTATGCAAACGTGCTATTTTGGATTCTTAATTGCATACATTTTTTAAACATTTTTATTCCTAAAATTATATAAATTTTTATTATAGCATTTTAATTACTATTAATATCTTATTGTATTTTCAATAATATTTGACACATTCTGATACTGTTTAACTCTTCATTAATATATGATGTAAATTGCGATTGCTATCATTCATTTTATAATTTTGAAGGAATTAGTAAAATACCTTTGAACATGTAATAAAATGCTTTTAAATAAAGCATGAAAAATAAATAATTATATATTACTGAATATATTTTTATATTCAGTTTTAATATATGATATATACTATGTATACATTTAAATATTATATTTACAAAATAGTTATGAATATGAAGTTCTTCAATAATATTTATTAACAAGAATTAAATTATTATTGTAATAAAAAAGATATTTTGAATATCTCAAATTTATTAAAAATCAATCAAATGTAAAGATGTACCTTGTATTAATACTTCCAACAACAAATATCCAATGTGAACAAATATGAATGTTATGTTTCAATAATATAATATTTTTATTAGATTATATAAGAAAAAAATTTTTATTTTTTCTTTAAAAATGATTTTAATAAGAAATATTTTCTTCTATTTAATATTTACTTTAATTTTTAAAATATGACGGCATAAATTTGTAAAAATTTTCTATATTTTCTTTAGTAACTTATAATTTTTTCTGTATAAGTAAAATTAAATTGTATTTAAAATTTATTTTTAAAAAATCTATATTTTATTATATATTTTGATAATTTGTTCATTCTTAGCAATATATTTACTCCATCACGTTATATTTAAAAGATATTTTCTTATAATAAAATAATTGTGTATTTTATTTAGAAAATCTTTTAAAATAGTGTATAAAATTTGATATAATTCTGACCTTACGATGCCCACTGCTCTAACTCTTTTAAATCATCGTCTTCTTCTTGTTTTGGTTCTATAAATTTATATTGATTAAATATTAAATATAAATTAAATAATTAATTCAATACTTTATGAATAAATAAATTACTTGTTTTCTTTGCAGGTACATTAGGAAAAGTTGTTACAGGAACTGTTGGTAATTCATCTGTATTCTGTATACCCAATAATTCTTTGTCAAGTTCTTCTTGCTCTAATTCTTCTAATTCTTTCTCTAGTTCATCTTCATCAATATCTTGACCAAAAGCAACAGGATTAGAGATTGCATCAGATATTTCCTTTGCCACATCTTGTTGTTCAGCAATATCATCCATCATATCATGAACTTGATCAACATCCCTAAAATTATAATTTAATAATAATTTTTTAAATAAAACAAATATATTAGATTTTTAACGTGAAAGAATTAATTAATAGTAATTTTTTATCAAAATTAATTTATTATATATTATTAGACAAATTTTCTCACATATGTTGATGTGCAGCTTTTAATGCATCTGCTGCATTTTTCATTGTGGTGAGAACAGCGGTATTTGTGTTGGCACTTTCTAATGCTTCTCTCTGCATTTCAATCGTTGATAATGTTCCATCAATTTGTTGAAGTTGTTTTTCATATCGTTTTTTTCTTTTCAGTGCCTGAATAGCAGCTGCAATATACAATATATATATATATAATTTATTAATATTAAGCATTAAATTTATATAAAAAACCATAAATCAATAAAATCCAAATTAATTTATCTATGAACATTAGAATTATGTGTAATATTTTAAATTAAAAGATAATTATAAACATTATAAATGTATATTATTTTAATTTATTTAAGATAATGTGATAACTTATAACAATTACAATCTCAAAAATTTTAAGTAAGGATTTAAGTAATATATGTTTTCTATTTCAAAATATAAACTGGTCGATTAATAATTGATTAGAAAACTATTTGATAATTACAATAGTAATGATAATTGCAGAATAAAAAATTTTGTTTTAATTAAAATGAAATATTAGAAATATTTAATGAAATTAATTTTTTTATAATTAAGCATCATATTTAATAATATACAAAATGGATACAAGAAACTTTGTAAATGATCATAACACACATTAAATCTGTAATATAAATATTCTCAATAAAATATTATTGTAATTTGTTATGAACAATTTGATTAAATTAAGTGATTATAATTTTGAGAAATTTTTAAACTCGTTACAATTGACGATTGATGATAGTGAATAACACCACTAACGTCGTAAGTCCCAGTGGTAGTTAGAATCAGTATTCTCAAGATGATGACAACAATGGCAAAGAGAAAAAGTTCCTTCGTGTACCTCGCTTGTTTTTGGTGCCGTTCTTTCTGGCTGTCAGTATCTCCTGCTCAATTTTGCTTTCAAGGAAGTCTTGCTTTTTTATAAGCATTTCCTCTGTCTCTCGGAGTTTTTGTATTGCTTCGGCGGTTGTAGGAATAGATGAATCTTTTTTCCCGCCGAAGACTTTCGTGAAGAAACTCATATTTACTGTGTTTGACAAATTTATATTATTTGTTTTAGCGAATCAAGTTTTTTTATAAATTTTATCTTAAATTAAAATTAAATAATTATATATTTATATAACAAAATTTTTTTATAAAAATACTTATTGACAAAAGTACTAGGCAATTATTGGCTATGCTTCTTCCATTCTTACATTATACCATTACCTTCTAATACTCGAACGATGAATGCGAACCTACTCAAGTAGACGTCATGAAATGATTTAAAATAAAAAATGAAACAAAGCACATGGTGCCATCTACAGTTGTAACTTCTTTTTCTATGTGGCTACTATTAAATTGAGCCAATGAAACTTCAACGACGCAAAATTAAAAATAGTATCAGAATCGTTTTAATTAGGTTTTCAATATTATATCTTTTATATTATATTATGTACGTAATTTTAATCAATATACAAAATATAAATATTAATATTTTCAATATGAAATATTTATTGTTCAAATATAAATAGTGCAAGCAAAAACTATTTAGTTATATAAAATATTTAGATATATTGATAAGTGTGTATCTATTTTACTCACTGTTTCATTTTTATTCAGTTTAATTTTCATAAAGATAAAGATTCTTCAAATATTTTCAAGGAATTTTTCTTGATGTTTAGCAAACTAATTTAATTTAATAACTATAATTTATAATTGTTGTTTAGAATATTCAATTATTCAATAAGAATACTTGTACGTTTGTGTTCACAAATTCATGTCATTAGTGCATAAATTACCATTATAAAATAATTGGTTTGATTATTTTTATATACGAATATTACGAATTTTATTGTTTATTTACATATAGATTAGTCAAAATAAACCTAAAAAGCTTTTTTGCATTAAATTAATTAAATATAAACAGCTCAAGTAATGAATTGATATTTTAAAAATTTTATTTTTAAAAAAGAATTGTGTATAATTATTTTTGAAAATATAAAACATATATTACATACAAATATATATTCATATTTATATTTCATTTACATATTTAAAAAAAAATAATAAAAACTTTTTTGCACAGACACTTCAATAAGTAATAAAATTAGTAGATTTTTTGGTTATTATTGGAAATAAAAATATAAATATAAAATACGCTTACACATAAAAATAAATAAAAACTGCACGCAAATATAAAAACATTTGTTTTTAAACTCAAACTTTGTTTAATAATAAACGACTGTATAAAGTTCTGATTAATAAAAATATCCATCAACTTAATTGATTTAATTATTACTTTTTAATTGTACATAAACTAGATTTATTGATATATTATTAAATTTCATTATTTATATAATTAAAGTATTCAATTTTTCATCTGTATGCTTCCTATATGATAATAATTGTTAATAGATTTATTAAATTAACAACAAAAATTAATATGCAAAAAATAATGTAAATAAGACAATATCATATTAAATTATAATAAGAATTTAATTATTTATTTTATAAAAATATTATAAAATAAAATATAATTTTATAAAAATATTGAAAAATTATTCATAAGAATAAAATACCTCAGATTAAAACGAATCTAAAATAATAAATGTATTAATATAAACTTAGCAACAATATAAAAAAATTAATTTTCAATTATTGTGAAGTACTTCTTGAAAATCATCATTCTAAGAACCTTTCAAACTATAAATACACTGGTAAATACAATATAGAGATAGGTAAATACTTAAATTAAAAACAATATGAAATACTTACGATTTTATTAAAGTTTTAAAATTTAAGTATACAATACACATGAATAATTAAAAATAAAAACATAAAATGAATCGTTTCAAATAAGCTAGAATAATTTAAATTGTGTAAAATTCGTTAAATAATAATTCTTAAAATTAAATTTTATAATATCTATTTCACATATCGAATATTAGACATTATTAATAAAAATTAAAAGATTTAAACATTCTTATTTATAATTAATAATTATATTTCGCTTTATTTTCATATCTCGTATTATTTAATATTTAATATATCATTATAATTTTAATCCATTAATTTTATCATCATCGTTGGATACTTGATTTTCAGCATTTTTTATATGTTGTGTCAAAGCATCAGCTAATGATTCGATCGCCTTGTACATTTCGCATTTTGGTGGTACCAAACGAACGAAATCTCGACGATCAAAACGTAATACTTCACATACTTCTAAAGCAATCGCAGTTGTTTCTCGTTTATGTTCGTGTTGAACCACTGCATTTTCACCAAAGAAATCGCCATCATTTACATGACATATCTATAGTAAAAGAAAAAAAAATAAATTAAACTTCTCAATATAATATGAAATTTATCTTAATAAAAGTTTCCAAATAACTAAAACTAAAATTATAAACATATATAATTAAAAACGGTAGATTCATTCCAAGTAGATATATATTATATTTTGTCATAACTCAGGATTAAAGTTTGAATAAAGAAAGATGTAACAAAAAAAAATGTTTAATTGTCAAAAATTGTATCTAATTTTAACAAGAATGACACTTGTATAAAACTAAAAATAATAATTTCCAAAAATATTTTTATCAAAATTAACATAAATAAATTATTTTCATGTAAAAAATTGTTGAATTCCTGTAAAAAGTTATAATATAATTTAAGTATATTTATTATTATTAAGTGTTATTTATTATATATTAAAGATATAAATCATAAAATAATTTTTCAATTCTATTATGTAATTAATTATTATTATAATTCTTTATGTATTTAGAATTTTTACATACTCTGTCATATTCTTTATTATTTATTTTATATATCTAATAATACAATTATTTGAAAAAATTTCATAAAAATTAATTATTTCAAATCTTTAATTTAATAATGATTTTTATTTATATAAAATAAGTGTTTAACAATTAAATAAAACTTTTTCTAAGATTTTCAAATAAATGAAAAACGCCAATAATTTATTGAGGTGCGTTAGAAAATTAACAAATAAAATATATTTTAATTAATTAATAATTACTTCTTTTCCAGAATAAGTGATTAATGCAACTGTACCCGTAATAATAAAATACATACATTTTCCTTCAATATCATATTTGTAAATAATGTCATCTTGAAGAAATATTTCTTGTTTTAAAACGCCTAAATGTAATATAAAAGTTTATTTAATATTAATAATAGCGGAGTTCAATCATTAGTTAAAATGATAATTACCAATGATGCTATTTAGAAAACTACAAGATATGTTATTAAATAATAAAGTGGATTCAAATAAAATACTGCTACTGTATTGGGTAATTTCACGTTTTAAATGTTCTAAAAATACATAATATATTATTATCATTATTATTTGCTTCATATCATACAAATTTTGCTTTACATTATAAACATTTCGACATACGATCATCGTCGGTTTTCTTTCCGTTATAAGAACCGACAATAATCTTCAAAAAATATTTAATGGAAGTATCGCATAAAATACTTAATATTCTTATAAATTCTTTATTAATTAATTGTATTATAAATACATCGATTATATTTATTTCACAAATAGATGTATATCGAATATATGTAATTATAAATAAAAAATTAAAAATTATATTATTAAATATTTTAATTTTAAATTAATTATTTTTAATACTAACAATGTTTATATATATAATTAAATAATTATTAAAGAATTAAAGTTTAAATATTACTCTGTACTTTGCATTACTGTAATACCGAAAGTGATATGTTAAACGAATATTTAGGCTAATATTGATTCTTTTATCGTCTAACTGATTAATAGTCATTTATAAGTTGATTTATAACAATTCTAAAAAGTGCAAAAAATTATATTAAACTTTACAAGATATAAAAATAATTATATATTTTCATTTTGTATCGACAGAAGCTATAACGGATAAATAATTGATTATCGAGGTAATATGTATTTACATGCTTAAGAAACTTTATACTTATAAAGAATTTTTAATAGTTTTTCATTTATTGATTTATAAAAGCAAATTTAAAATTCTTTAAAAATAAAAATTTTAATGTTTTTAAAAAATCGAATGACATTTAATAAATTACATTGAATATTCTTTCCATACTATTTTTCATACTTATGTAAGTCATAGAAACATTACCCTTATGTATTATTCTTGATAAAAATGCAATATAGAAAGTATATACATATATGTATATATATGAGAATATAAGTAGAATCAACAATAGTGAAAAAAAATATATATATACTTTCTGTATTGCATTATTATAAAGAATAATATACAATAAATTATATGTGAGTGGATGCTTTTATAAATAATTTAAAATGTGTCAGAAAATACAAAATATACGAAATGGGGTTAGGCAAAAAAAAGATAAGTAATATTAATGTAATCGAAAGCATTATTATATAGAATTAAATTTTATAAAGATAATATAGTTTGTTCTCGTACAATTTCTTTTTAAATTTCTATTGCGTAACAATCCATTTTTTAAATGTTATTGTTCTGCAGTCCAATCTGTAATCCAATATTTGAATATTTTACCTGTGCTTATAAAGGGTGTTCCTAAAGTTATGCGTGAAACTTAATTTTTAGTACATATTAAATTTTAAATGAAAAATAATTATATTAATAGTTTTATTATGACTTCCAAAATGTTTTAAATTTTTCTAAAGAATAAATGTTTGACCTTTCGTAAAAACATTAAGTATTATTATTATTATTTTACTACATTGAGCCTGTTATATATAATTGAAATTTCATTTGGTTCAAAGTATGAGCAGGTACTTGAAATTTAAAAACTTATAAAAGTAAAAGAATAAATAAAATAATACTAATACTTCAATATGTATATGAACAATGAGCCATATAAAATTATGTAAATAAAAATAAACATTCGAATCAAGTCTTAAAATAATTTCATTAATAAAGGTAATAGAGTGACAAATTAAAGTTACACAATTTTTTAATAAAATTATTACTAATTTTATATATTATATATATTCCACAATATAATCCAATGAAAACAATCTTAGTAGCATAAAGTTGCTATTTATTAACAGGCAAACTAAGCGTGTAAGAATATTCACAATATGTATTTAAAAATTCTTCTAACTTTTGTAAATTACATTTCTGGTAATATTCAACCTTTCAACGCTTTAAAATATTATTTTAATATATAAATAAATTAAAACCTTTAAAAAATACTATGTAAATTTTCATAACTCACTCGAAAGTGTAGATGTTATAGCTTTTTCCTTAAATAAACTACCTTGAAACCGATGTTCATAAAAATGTAATAACCTCTCTTTCAATTTTTTTGGTAATCTTTTATTATTAATATAATCGTTTACTCCATTCATTATTGACTGATACTTAAGCTCTGGTTCAACTGAAGACTTTACCAATTGTAGTATTATAACTAAAGACAATTACATAAGCATTATTTCTGTTATTCATTTTTAGTTAAATTCATATTCTAAATCCAATATAAAAAAAATAATCCAGCCCAGTTAATTAAAAGAATTTTTTAAATATCAGATTATACAAAATTTCTAGAGTTTATTCATAGATACCTATTACATACAAGAAGTAAGTCATACCAAATAAAAGTAATATACATCGTGTTATTTTATCGGGTAAATCTGTAAATTTAAACTCAGTAAAACTGTAGCTGCATAGATTTCCACCACCAATATATAAACTTGTTAAATAAATAATCCAGTCAGGTTTTTCGTATAACTTCGTTTTAAATATATAACCTTCTCCTTTCTAATAAACCATTTTAAATTATTTAAAACAAGGGTTGCATTTCAATATATTTGCTAATTAAGAAATATCCATTTTTAAAGAAATTATTTGAATTAACATTTTATATAATTGAAATAAAACTATATTCAAACAAATTTTTATCTAAAATAATATTCCAAATTAAAAAATGATTTATTGAATATTATTTAATAACTTGAATACAAATAATCTAAATCTTAAATTAAAAAAAAATTAAGAAAATATCGTACATTCATAGTAGTTTTCATAATATAAGCATAAAAAAATGGAAATGCATAAGTGAAACAAGCAGACCAATGGAAAATTAAAATTGTTAACCAAAAGATCCATACTCCATGTTCATAAACTCGAGATGCTTCACAAGCCTATAAAATAATATAACAGTTTTTTAGTTTGTTCGAATAATTTATATGCCTAAGTTGCAGAAATAAACGAAAATGCTTAAATAAAATAAATTAAATAATTATCAATAATTTTTAAAATAAATAATGTATATCTACTAAAAACTTCAATTTATATAAAGTAAATAATAAAATACCAACAGAATTTCTTTGATATAATGACGTAATGTACACAGTCGAAATAATTTTAAAAGAGGAAGCATTTCAAAAAAAAGAAGATAAAGTTGATCGCCTGATCCTGGATTTTCAAGACGATTTTTATGAAGCCATACGTAAGGAATAGATGATGTTAAATCAATAAAAAATAATCTTCCAATGTAATGTCTGAAATTATATTGAATAAATTTTAATAATCCGAATATATGTTAATCAATGTAAAATAATAATAAACTAAATCAAATTCATTAGTTAAAAAATAAAACTAAATTTCAAATCTATATATTTATGGTTTATATGTAATATAAATATAGAATGTAAATACAGTCAATATAATAATATATTAATCTTAAAATTAAAAAGGAAAAGAGCATTGTTCAGGATTGTTCCATACAATAAATAAAATTTAATTTCATAGAATTTTATGAAATTAAATTAGAAAATTCGGTACGAAAAATTCTCTGAACAGTTACAAGCTTTGCCTAAGAAAGTCTTACAATTTATCCGCATAGCAACTAAAGAAAATTCTCAAACCGACTAAAGCTCACTTTCCGAGAATTTGACAGAATTTCCCAGAATTGTAACATCTAAATCTTCGCCAGCATATAAATTCGAACAAATAAAGTCGAAACAAATTAGTCTTGTTGAGTGAGTCAAAGTGAAATAGTGCAGATCACATCTAGTAAAAGTTCTACACGTCTGTCTACGGGAATCTGTGCAAGGTATACTTATTTGTTAACATTATTTATTATCTATTGTTGGCTAGCTATCGGTGCGCCCTCCGCAAGCTGTCTCTTGTGAGACCGCTTTGAGGGCGACGATATAGCCTGGCATCACCAGCACAGTATTCTTATAATTATTACGGCGTGACGCCTACATTATCGATGAATTCTCTGTAACATGATTATTATCAGACCGCTAAAGAGGGCGCCTATTGGCCACGCGTCTCTCGACAGCTTAACTCCTAGAATTACTGTTACGTTTCGCTGGTACAATATAGTGCCGACAAAGAGAGAGCTTAACACCTAGAATTACTGTTACGTTTCGCTGGTACAATATAGTGCCGACAAAGAGAGAGCTTAGCTCCCAGAATTACTGTTACGTTTCGCTAGTATAATAAAGCGCATACAGTACAAACAGACCAATCTCGCCTTGCACATCCGGACGACGATTCGATAGTTGTTCTGCCAACTGTCAGGATCACGACGAGTTCAACAATTCTGACAACAACTGATAACACCAATGATCAATTGTAACATAGCCTTAAATAAAAGTCACTAAAAACAATTGTGCTTATACTGAATTGATGCATTAATCTCTCACCCCCCCCCCATTTCTACCATTAAACCAGTGGTACGGTCTACCTCTTCAGGTGGCTGGAATTCCAAACATTTGGTTTTTCAATCTGGATGGTAGAGCTAATACACTACTTCGGTGTTAAAACAGGGAATGACGTGTCATTTATCTAAGAGAACGCCAATAAAAACCTTTGCTGTTTCAAAACTACTATTACCGACTGAGTTTTTTCGTTACAACACCGAGTGTCATCTCGTAACAAGGCATCATTTCGTTGGAAAGCAGTGAATTGGTTCTTCTCCTAGGATACTGATTCATCATCAAGAAAATGCTAAACCTCGAGAAGGAACCCGAGAATTCCACGAGCTCTGATACACCGATAACCACAGAAGCAGAAAACCGCATGACTCGTAGCACCACCGCTGTGCGATCATCCAGCGGCTCACGTTGAAATCTCAAGGGCAATGGAATTGCATCACAGCGAGTAAGGAGATAAGGGAAGAAATTCCAACTTCCCATTTGAAATAGCACCTTAGAAGAAGTCCAAGGGGCACGAAAACGAGTCGACGAGCTTCACAAAGCGTTTAATAAGGAACAAGCCTAGTTAGAGGAATCATGGTCAGTAGCCTTGCTACATCCCGAATACTTTACAAAGAATGCGCAAGGATTGCGGAGACCTCAGCTACTCAATAACTGTGCAGCTCACGCTTTCAGTCATTCAGTCACTCACTCACCGACTCACTCATGTTGAAGTCACCAAGAAAAGGGGAAGTCCCCTCAGCTGTGTCCGAAGAAAGCTTAATCATGTAATTTTCACAAATAACAAAATGCGTCGGCATCGTCTACGACCCTCCTTCCTGTAGGTCACACGGTATCTCCAGCAGCCAGTACGGGCCCATGGAGGTTTTAGTCCGCGCGAAGCGACAGGCCTGCGTTGCTCCTTCAAATTCATACCGTGTTGAGCCTGACCTATAATAGAAGCCCCTTGTACCTAAGAGCACGACGTAGTCACAGCTTCCCCACGTGTAACAACTCGAATAAGTGCCGATAGCTTTACAACCTCCTACATTAAAACGAAGTGCCCACTAACGCCACGTTCTAATCACCAAAGAATAACAAGGGTTCATCTATAAGTTCATCAACAATAATCATCCCTGTATTTGGAAAATAGTGGAACTCAAGAGCTACAACCGCGTACAAGCCGCTCTAGACAAGTTGCGCCGACAGCCGAAAGGTATAAGAATTCGCGATTGTACGTTCAATCCCACCTGGATCAACTCCTTGCCAACACATCACGAATACAAGATGAGGCTGAATCCCAAGAAGACCTCATTCGTGACGCAAAGACCACTAAAAGGGCTGCAACAACTAGAACTGGAAAGCAACTCGTGGGACTGCACAACTGTCCATTAACTAACGCAAAAACTCACTCAGCGTACAAGAAAACAATGGGAAAAATCACTGGGCAAATCCAACACCTATCTCAAGTTCGAGCCATTAAAAAATATTTATAATGACGAGAGTGAGAGCGTTAAAAAAAAAAGAGTTGCTACAATAGGAAGTCGTACCCAGATACAATCACCGTTGCAACGATTTTCCATGGCCAACGAGATGTTGGTAATTAATTAATTACCAGCAGTAGGATTTGTGCCTGCATGTCCCAAATTTAAGCAATTGTCAGTCACGGAGAGAAAACGTTCAAAGAAGCACAGCGACTATGTTCCTACTACTTTAACGCTCCACTCCACTTATAAGTGCACCACTTCCAGAAATTGCAACAGGTACTCTGAGCGGCGTCATACGCGAACCTCGATGCGTGCTTGCTTTAAATATTCACGCGGCAGCTTCATTATCTGGCAACAATGGATAGGTGTTGCTATGCGGATACTAAATAAATATGGAAATATCTGCTAGGAAAAAGCTTTAGAAGTTTCGAGAATTTCGGGAAAGTAAAGCTTTTGAGGTTAGGGGATTTCCAAAAACATAATGTTTAGAAAATGCGAGAATTATAAGGATTATAAATTTTCGTGAGCCAAAAGTCTTGGAAAGTGCTCCAATCCTGAACAACAATGTATAAACTATTATAGAAATTTTGAAGTAAAAACAAAATTACAGCTATTTTAATTGTATTTAATGGTATACAAATTCATGATAACAACTAAGCAATGTCAGGGAAAGTTGAAAATGAATTAATAAAAAGTATTTTTCAATATACTATATAAAAAATATTTTATAATAAATTATTGGTATATGTTCATATACAATATTACCAAAATATATTATTAATTTTCATTCTTCAAATATCATTCTTTAATTAAGGTCAATTGTTTATAAAATAAATGATTTTTAGTAATGATAAGTATGTTTTTAATATTGCTGATATTACTACCTTACATGAATATTGTTTTTTAAAAAATAAAAACACTAATTTTTTAGTTCATATTTTCGGTTATTGATATTATCAATATCAATCACTATTTGGATTTTATAATAAACAAAAAATAAAATCAGTTTAAAACGAACAATCAATTGTACGCAAAACTGACGTTAAAATAGTTAACTCTATTTACAATTCGATTAATAAAACTTTTTCATTTTTAATAAAATTTTTTTATTGTTCAACGATAATGATGTTCTACGTAACTTCAATATCTAATAGTTATATGGTTGATATAAGATATAAGTCTATAATTCGAACAGATTAAGTTGTCATATGCAAAATATATTATTGGATAGGCCATTGTACGGCTGTTATACAGAGTGTTACTATCCTTATGACTGTCCACAATAATATAAGGTCTTTCATTTTTATATATCTGTGTATATGGTTTTAGAAATTTTTTTATAAATTGTTCCAAATTATATGAAATAATTGATATTCACATCAGTAATGAAAAATTATTTGAATCTTGCTATCAGGGACCTTGATTAATTTTCTGAAATAAACTAATAAACTCTGAAATGTACTTAATGAAGTACATTAACATAATTAAAATCCATATGTTATAATACTGATTATATTTTTACTAAATTTTATTAAATCATATACTATATATAGTAGACATCACTTATATTGATATTGTTAATCGTACTTTAGGAATTTTACACTTCTGATAATTTTAAATTTATTTGAAAATCGATTATTATTTATAGTTTTATTGCCAGTAATAATGTATTTTCTTGATGAAGATGTTTGTATATTTTTTTTCTTCATAATATAACTTTTATCTGTTTTGAAGAATTTTTTAAATACGTGACGCGTGTCCTTATATTACCCAACAACAAGATACAATATATTTAAAACGAATTGCTAAATTTATTTAGAAACGTATGAACAAATACCATCATTATGTTTTCGCTAAATCGATAAATCTTAATATTTGTTGGACATTCTACAAAGAAATTTTATCTATATTGAATAAAATCTTTAAAGTATCTTAAAAAATATCACAGCTGTACAGATTTTAAATGTAATTTTAATTCTAATAGTTAACAAATGAATATACATTCATTTCAATAGAGCTATTTTATATATACATTTGATTTATTTATAAATAATTATAAATAATTAATTTTATATATCAATAGACACATATATAGTTTTATTAATTTTTTAATATCACTTTAATGTAAATATACAAAATTATAACTAACTTTAAAATTACTAATGGGTCAATAAATATTTCATGACCATCAGGAGATATAAATCCAGTAATAAAATTAAAAAATATATCAATCAAACATAGAATAAAACCAGGTGTTAATATGTTAAACTTATTTATAATATCTGATTTATTTTTTGATAGCCAATGAAAAGATATCATATGTGGAATCATAAAAAACATATATAAGAATGTAAAAGCCATAATACTATCCCAAGCAAATCTGAAAACATAAAATTAAATTATGAAATAGATATTTAAATTGTTATGTAAAATAGTCATGGGTAATTTATTATCTAGTTATTAATTATATTTTAGAATTCAAGAATTTTTATTTTAGAATTATTATTGCATTCTAGATCCAGACGCCACAATTTCTGTGCTACATCTGCTCCAAGACGCCACTGCACCTTGAATCTCGATAAGTACTATAGCGCACACGACCAAGACACACTGAGGTATTGAACCATTTTTCATACTTTCTTACATCAAGAGGAGAGTCACAATTAAAACACCAACACGTGGTACTATACAAGGAGTGTCCAGAGATTCACGACCTCTCACTTTTTAGTATTGTAATCCTCCATCAAGCGCACTACTCCAAGAAGACCCGGAGATTTACAATCTCCAACCTCGACTTGCAGTATATGCTACCTACACGTGTAAAGCCACTAAGGAACGGAAAAAATCTCAACGATTCTTACCATCAACGTAGAATCAGAAGTGTGTATTTGTAAATTAAAACTCAATAAATAGCACAACAGGCAATTGTGTTAATTAGTGAATTGAAGCATTAACCTCTCCCTATTCACACTTTTCCACCAGTAAAATGGTGGACATGGTCTCATCCAACCATTTTCGTCCTTTGACTACCGAATGGCCAGAATTCTGAACATTATTTTTGTTTACACAATCACCCCTGTTTTATATTTATACAATTATACCTTCATTGCCTGCTGTAAAAAAGCACAGAAGTATCTCATAGTTTTTTATTGTTTAATTTACTCATCGCATAACTAACTAAAAAAGTGAATATTCTTTATAGAACATTTTAGAAAATATCATCCCTATAGTAATAATGTAAAATGATTACTCTTGTCATTCAATAAAACATCATGGAATATTTGTTAATCAGAACTTTAACAATGTTTAGTGTAATAACATATCTTGTCATATGCTTCTACTGATATATCTTCATTTGATATTTTAGGATTTTACATCTTTAGATTCCTTTCTTAATTTCTATTATCTATTTTATTGTAAGAACAGTTATAACTATCTATCAAGTATTTTTCGATTGTCCCTTTGTTATAGTCTATGAATAAACTGTGTTATTAATTTTAGTATATTATATTTTCAATTTCACTACTTTAAATTAATATGTTTTAGAATTTATTTAAAATGATTTAAATAAAATTTTGCGGATGATTAATAAATAAAATGCATGAAATACATGCTTTATTATTTAATTACTAGATTGTTTCAAATATTATACTATTTAAAAATATATAGAATATATTTTTGGAGATAATTTAAATTTATATTTAAATAACAGTTTTCAATATATATTATAGAAATAAATATACTAACCGAAAATGACTACATGGATGAATAATCCACCAGTTAGATGACATTCCATGTCTATGTTTTTCAAGAGCTATTGCAGCTTTACTTCGTAAATAAAAGCGTGTTAGAGGATGATTCGTCGAAACTAAAACATTTTTTTGTAATCGTCTTTTAAATCGTGCTATTAATTCGGCGTTTGGTGGAAGCTTAAGCAAATGACTTTCTGAGTTTTTTATCAAATCACAAATGTGTTGTATAGATTTCAATTTTTTCCAATGAAACATTTGTTGTATGAATTTCATAAATATCTTTATAAACCATCGTACATAATACAATATATTTAATATAAAATAATAAATTCGATAGTACATAATACAATATATTTAATATGAATGAATGAATTCGACAGAATATAATACAATATATCTAATAAACCTATCAAAATGAGCAAGATTTAGATTACTACTATTTATAAAATGTTACAAACTGCAAGAAAAATATGAATTTTTTTATTAATAGATATAAAAGAATTTTTAATTAATAAGAATAATCTTGAATTTTAAACTTCAAATAGAATTTAGTTATACAAATTCAAATAAAAAGTTTCAAGAATTCAAGAAATTAATAATAATGCACAATTATATATTGTAGTCATAATTAATATTCATAATGATTTATATGTATTTTTAGCATCTTCTGTTAATTATTTTAGTTTTTTCAAAATAGTAATTAATTTTAATTTAAGAAATTAATTACTATTCATTAAATATTGAATGCACTGTAATATTTCTCACAATACATTCTCCCAATAATTTTAATACTTTTACTTTTTTAGATTAATATTATAAAATAGCGAATAAGAAATTAAATATTTTTTATGCATTTTTCAAATTGAATTAAATTCAATAAATTTATTTATTTCAATTAAAAATTGAGTCGAACAATAATTAATCAGTACAGAATTTCAAAATTTGGCCAATATGTTACGGGGATATTTTATACAAAGTGGTAACAATTATTTTTTATAATTATTAAATCCCTGATTTGCGGGGTACAGACGACGGGGTTAGACGAAGCGAAAAATTTTTTTATCAAGGATTTAATATTTGACTGCATATTATTTTTTTAAAAAATCGAGTTTTTATTATAGTACATCATATATTGATCTTCTTTCACATAAATACTTCAATCTCTACTTTAATATTTTAATTATTACATAACATTGATTACAATAACATAAAAATTTCATCTTAATTAAAAAAAATATTTCATTTAAAAGACATAAATTTATAATTGGTCCATTTTTTCCCTTATTATTTATGACAACGGACTGTATATTTAAATATATAATGAAAGTTTTAAAAATGGATTTAATTGATTTAATCTATACGTATATCTGACTTTTCAACAAATATTTATTTTTATTATTTACGGTTTATTAAAATATAAAAAATTAAATTTTATATATTTAAGCATTAATTAATATGAATTTTTACTCAAAATAAAAAAAATTTTATACATTACATAATATACAATTAATTATATTCTTTCAATTTCTTTTTTTAATATTATATTGTTTTTCTGCAACGAAATTATGTAAAAATAAATAATATGTCAATAATTGAATGAAATCAATTAATAGTAATACATGAAATAAATAAATATATTATGCTAATATGATTACTTTTTATCAAAAATATGATATATATTATTTTTAAATATTGACTGAAATATAATTATTGTAGAACTTATATTTAACCACCATGATTGTTTGTTTAAAATTAACATTGAAATTGGATTTTTGCAAGAACCAATGAACCTAAATTACCGTTGCACATGCGTTAAATGAGTATACTAGTTTTTCTAAATGTGGCAAGTATGCATTCGATTTTAATATAATACATTAATGAATTATTAAAGTAAATGAAAAAAAATCACTAATTTTTTTTATAGAATATTAAGTAATGAAATATTAATATTAGTAATTACTTTAAAACATTTTATCCTAATTTCTCAAATTTGGAATCAAATGAAAGTATAAATTTCCTCGTTGAAACAATAAAAAAAAGAAATTTACCTAAAAAAATTAATTCAAATAAATCACAAATGTATTGCAGTTAAATTTATAAATGAAATATCTGTAAATTATTATGTTATAATTATTAAATATTTCTACAATGTTTATTAATATAAGAATGTTTTAACATCTTAATTTGCTTTAATCAAAATCGTATTTTGGTTTATTTAATTTATCTCATTGAATTTATGTTTTACTTGTGCTTACATGAGTTGATGTATTTAAATATTTAATGTAAAATTTCATGTATTAAAATACATTATATTGGCTAAAATAATATAATTTATTTAATTTTGTAATTTTGTATTTTTGTAATTTTGTAATTTTTATTATTGTAATTTTGTAATTTATTTAATTTTTTAATTTTGTTTTGTTGTTTGGCAATCTTTAATTTTGTAGGTATCATATATAAGTAAAATAGTAATTAAATAGTAATTAATTTAATTTTTAGGTTATTATTGTATTATGGAGAACATATTAAAGGATAAACGCTTCACATGTTTATTTAAAGATCCAAAATTTAGAAAAATTCCTAAAAGTGAACATAAAATAAAAATAGATGAACGTTTTAAGTTAATGTTTAAAGATAAAAAATTTGCTGTTAAATATACTATTGATAAACGAGGACGACCTGTTAACCAAACATCTTCAGAAAATTTGAAAAAATACTATAATATTTCAAGTGATGATGATTCTCCAGTTGAAAATTTAAAATCTAATGTTAATAAGAGTGTATTTGTTGAGCAAAAATTAAAAAAAAGTACTTCTGATATTGAAGCAAATGTAATAGAAGAAAGTCAAGAAAATTTTTTAACTAAGGATAGTATAGAAACTAATTTGGAAAAAAATGAAAAAAAAAAGCATATAAAAAAAAATAGGAAAATATTACAGAGTAATATAGATGAAAAATTACAGCAATTATCTGTAGATTATGCTAGAGGAAAGGGTATCTTATTATCTAATACCTCATCGGATGATGAAAGCTCTGATTATGAAGACGAAGAAAAAATAAATCATATCTGGGGTGAGTTAGATAACGAAATTGAAACAACTAATGATATCACTCATCGATTAGCTGTGTGTAACATGAATTGGGATAGAATAAGAGCAATAGATTTAATGGTACTTTTTAATTCGTTTTTACCCACTGGAGGATTGCTAATCAGTGTAACGATTTATCCCTCTAAGTTTGGATTAGAGCGTATGAAAGATGAAGAAATAAAAGGTCCTATTGAATTAAGAAATTGTGAAAATAAAAAATTTAATGAAATTGATAAAAATAATGACAGTGAAACTGAAAGTTTAAGATATAATATGGAAAAATTAAGGGAGTATCAATTAAATCGATTAAAGTATTATTATGGAGTCATAATTTTTGATTCTGCTAATACAGCTAATAAAATTTATACTGAATGTGATGGACTTGAATATGAATCGTCATCTACTAAACTGGATTTAAGATTTATTCCTGATAATATGATATTTGATGAAGAATCTAAAGAATTTTGTAATGAATTACCAGATCTAGTCAAGTATAAACCTAGGCAATTTATAACTACTGCTTTACAACAGTGCAAAGTTAATCTGACTTGGGATGAAACAAATCCTGAAAGACAAGAAATTACTCAAAAATTACTTAGTAAGAAATTTGATGATTTGGATAAAAATGATATTCAAGCTTATTTAGCTAATGGAAGTAGTGAAGATGAAGTTGAAGATCAAGTAAAAAAGCAGTTAGAAAAAATTGAATGTACAAGTTCACATGGTACGACAATTGATAAATATAAATTATTATTAAACTCTATTAAACAAGCAGAAGAAGATACACAAAATAGAGAAATAGCATTAGAATTTACATGGGGTTTAGATGTAAAAAAAAAAACAGATAAAGTTGTAAAAGAAAAATCGAAAAAAACAGATTTAACTCCTTTCCAACAATATTTAGATAAGCTTAAAACAAGAAAAGTTATTAAAAAAAAACAAAAAAGGAAAAATTATTCTGAAGATAATGTAGTAGATATATCTAATTTAAATCATGAATTTATTAATAGAAATGTAAATAATTCAAATTTTTCAGAGAAATTAAATATACAGCCAAAATTAATAAAACAAAAGGATGCTATAGTAAGCGAAGATTTTAAAAATAAAGAAAAAATAGAACAATCTCAATTAGAATTATTATTAATGGATGAAAATGAAGAAAGTAATAAATTTCATTTTAATATGAAAACAATAGAATTAGAATCTTTAAAAAAATTGAAGAAAAAAAATCTTCGTAAAAGAAGGAAAGATTTGAAAAAAGATGCAAGTAAAGATGAGTTTGAAATTGATGTTAGAGATTCAAGATTTAATGCATTGTTTACTTCTCATCATTATAATATTGATCCAGCTGATCCACATTATCGTAAAACCAAAGGTACAGATGCACTCATTCAAGAAAAATTAAAAAGAAGAATCAAATCTAATTCCGATATAGTAAGTATCTTTGATCTTTACAATTGATAAAAAAATTAATAGATTTACTTTGTTTCAGAGAGTTGCACAGAACACTTTCAATGAAGAGCGGAATTGTACACACTTTAAAATTAATACAGAGCTTAATGCTTTAATCAAATCGATAAAAAGAAATTCACAAAAATTTGAAAAACCCATAAAATGAAAGTATTACTTTAAAAAATGATGTTTTAACAGTTATATAATGTATTTCAACTTATTTTTGTTTTAAGTTATGGAATATTTTTATTATATATGTGTAATTATTTTACTTTCTCCCTAATATCTTATTTTCGAATTTATTAAAATATTTATTTTGTAACAATATGTTCTTAATTTAATAAAGAAGAAAATAATTAATCAAACCTCTTATAGTATGCATTATTAATTAATAGGTTATGTATAAAAATAAAAATATATTGTAAACAGTATATAAATATTGTATTTATCATAAAAAAATTTTTATTATATTAATTTAATAAGATTGAAATTTTCAGTGTTTGTATATATTTGTCGTTTTAAATAATTGCTATTTAAACTGATTTATTATTGAAACTTGGCAACATCGCTATTTGGAAAGGCGCTACTGTAGGAGCATACGCATTGCTACCTATAGTGGTTGGAATCTACAAAGTATTATTTACGATGGTTTAACAGTTTATCAAATACATAAAATGAAAGTCGTTTTTGAGAATTGTTTGACATTCGTTTCTTGTAATTTAGACAAAATTAATTAACCATAAGGTTTTTTTGAAAAAATCTTACAAAATATAATTACTTTTATTTTTTGTTTAAATTGGAAATATTAAAATTTTTAAAGAACGAAAATCAATAACTTAAGGAAATAAAATCTATGTAATTTTTTAATATAAGATTTTCATACAAATACTAAAGTAAATAATTTAATTTTTAGTAACATATTTTATAAATATAAAATATACCGCACATTTCATTTTGTAAAAGATTATATGGTTCAGAAATTACGATGTCAATTGAATATGAATCAAGAGTCTAGAATCAGAATCCTTAAAGTGTATGCTCATTGAATTAAACAAAATAAATAAAAGATATGAAATAACATCGAATAAAATATCGGAATCAGATTAGTAATTGATATATTAATCAAAATAAATTTTGTTTCTACTGGATAATAATCATGGATATCAACAATATTATTAGTATGCAGTCTGATGCAATGACTGAATCCACATTAGAAAGTGAAATTGATGCGCTATCCAAAATTATTACAGATGCTAAAGATGGTATTAAAAAATTAGAAAACTCTAATGAGGACTTTAAATTAGATGGTGATAACTTAGTTTTTAATGATAACTATATACAATGTGACTCAGTAGAAAAAGATAAGTTATTATTACCTAGTGATAGCTTAAGTATCTTAGGTGCTACTGAAAACATAAATTGTATTCCTATTTCAACTACAAAAAGTAACTTACAACAAATGTCAAATGGTAAGTTTTTTTTATATTTTATAAGTTATAAATTTATCTAAAAAAATTATATTTGTAAATTTAATTCATATCAATACTTATATTATAAAAAAATATGAATTATTAAAAATATGAATAAAATTCAAATAAAATATAAATGTTATAGAATTTAAAGAACACTATTAATTAGTTTTCTTAAATACAATTTTATTGAGGTACATAAAGTTACTAAATTTGTTTAAAAATTGATGTTTATGTTAAAAACATTTATAAAATTTTTGTTCATAAGTTAATATTTTAATTATATTATTCATGTTATGTATTTACATTTATATGTAAATTTCAACAGTTTATTTATACTTGAATATTTATTTTTTAAAAATATTTAAATTTGTTATAAGTTTTATAAATTAATATAAATAGATAATGATCATAAGTTTGTTTTTTTTAGAATCCTTAAAATTAAATACAAATATACAATTAAATAAAAATAAAAATAAACTGCAAGAACAAACACAAAACTTTGAAACTTTTGCAGTATCTTTGGAAAATATAAGCAGTGATATTAAAACTGAAAGTAGATTAGAAACAAAAGCACATAAAATTAATGATAGTTTATCATTGATAAGTGAAGCTTATAATTCACAAGAATCTCAAAGTTCTAAAATTGAATCATTATATAAACTCCAAAATGATGGAATAGAAGAAACATTAGATTTTAATCATGATATATCGGTTTTAAAAAGTATTAATAGTAATGAAGTTAAAACAAATATTTCTACTTTATCTTCTGAATTAAATACAAAAGTTGATACATTAAATAAAAAACCAAATAACATAATTAATGAAAGATCAATACAGTATAAAAGTAATGATGACTCAATAAATATGAAAGAACAAGATGAGTTAATTATTAAGCATATACACCCAGATCATATTGAAAAAAAAATTTGTATTTTAGATACAAACTATCAAATAGAAGAAAATACAAATGATCGAATTTTAAAATTAGATGGATTTAATAAAATAGATGAAAGTAATTTAAATCAGTTATTAATTCAAAGTAATTATTTGGTTACAGAATTAATTACTAATGAAAATGACAGTGAATCAGCAAATAATATCGATAAGATTCCACAAGAAAATAAAGGTAAACAAAAACTGATAAAAAATTATATTCATCGTACAACAGAAACTACCAATAAAATGTGTGTAGAATCAGTGAAAACAGATGTTTCAGTTTTTAAATTAAATACTGTAGAAACTGACAATATAAATACTATAAGTTTATTTAAAAATTTTCATGAAAATAATAAATTCCCATCAGTGGATGATACTTTACCAATAGATGTAAAGAATGAAGATAAAATTAAAAATATAGATGACGATACTAAAGATATAAAAGTAAAAATTACTAATGAAAATTTAATCTCTGCAGATGCAATTGAGGAAAAATCTGTTAAGATATATAAAGATTATAATTTTGATTCAAATGTAAAGTTTTCTATACAAAATGAAACTATTGGTGATTTTGAACTTTCAAAGAATACTAATATAAATTTAACCATTGACAATTCAGAAAAAATTGAAAAAACTGTAACTAATTTAATACAACCCATTAAATCTACTATTGATATAAAGTTCCCAAAAATTATTAATATGTTGGAAAATTCAGAAAGGGCTAATGATTCTAAATTTTTACTTGGATCAAAAATAAAGAGTATTAAAACTTCACATGACAATATTGAAACTTCACAGAATATAACTGTAGAACAATCTAATTGTAAACAAACTTTTAGAAATAATGATGCAGATAACAGCATTAAAGTCTTACAATGCTTAGAATCTATTCAAGATCTACATATTGACCCAAAACTGATCAAATTCACAAAAAAGGATCTGGAACATGAAGCAATTATTCCAACTACAGAAATTAATTTTACGAATGAAATTAAAAATTCTAACAAAACAGAATTACTACTAGAAAGTTTTGTACCTATTGAAAATAACACAAACGTAGGAGAAACAATTTGTAAAAATAACAAAAATAATAAAACAACACAAAACGAAATCAATTTTCTGACAAATTTAGAACCACAAAATAATAAAAATTTAACAATACATACTTATGAAACTGATAAAGATTTATTAGAATTACAAAATATAGATGTTACAAGTATTGAAACTTTAAAAAATAACAAAATTAAACAAATAGATAATAAAGTATTGATTCAACATAATTCTATAACAAATGAAGAACTATCAAATGTTTCCAGAGTAAAAGCATCTAAAAATTTAAATATAAATTTGGGATTCAAGAAATCCACAATATTAGATAAAAGTAATTCAGAAAAAAAAGATTCACGAGAAGTATTAGAAAGTAAAATGAATGTAGAAACTTTTAAAATAGAAAATAAAGAAATTGAAAAAACGATGGGAATTGATTCATCTTTAAAGCCTAATGAACATAATTTAACAGAAACACAATATTTGTGTGCTGAACATATGCAACTAAATAATTCATTGAATGAATTAACTATTAATGAAAATTTCAATGTTTCTAAAGAATCAGCTTTAGAAGTAACTGAAAAACAAAATTTGAAAGAAGTTGTAAATATAAAACATGAGAATCAAATTATGAATACTAATGAATGTTCAGACTCAAATATTCTTATATCAAACATTTTAAATAGAAAAGGTTTAAATTTAAATTTAAATAAATTATTAGAAACGGAAGAAAATATTAATAAAGAAATTATTAATTTTGTTGATATAGAAAATATAAAATTACGTGATAGTGTACTGATACTTGATGATTTAAAAACTGAATTAGTTAATATTAAACAAGAAAATAAAAGAGAATTTGGACCTATAGACAAAAATAAGGATATATTTGAAGAATCTAGTCATTCATCAGCACAAATAGAAAATGATAAATTTATTAATGACCTACAAAATAATTGTATATCAGATCAAATTGAAAGCAATAATATTGTGTTATATAATTTTAAAAAATTTAATGAACAAAATAATGGAAATAATATAGAAGAAAATAAAAAATTAAATAAAAACTACACAGATTCAAGTATGTCTATAAATATTAAAAGCAATGTAAAATTAGAAGTTTTGAAAGAAGATTCAATGCTTTTAGTTAAAAATCAAATCATTGAAAAATTACCTGAAATTTTAGAACTTGAATCTGCTGTGAGATATTTACAGGAATCAGAGAAGAAGGAAATTAAACCAATTAAAGTATTTAAAAATTCGAGTATTAATAAAGAGAATTCTAGTATATTTGTTGCAGTAGAAGATAGTGTGTGTGATAATGTTTCAGAATTAATATCAAATTTGCAAGGAGCAACTGATCCAATAGCAATATCAGAAGCAGAAATTATTTCTGAAGCTGCTAAATTGGAAAATGAACGTAAAGAAAAATTAGAACTAAAAATGCAGTTTAAAAATTTTAGTGAAAAATCATGTGATATAGAAAATGAAAACATAACAGAAATAAACAATACGGCTAATGCAGATAATGTATTGACTTCCGTTGCAGTTAATAAGCAATTGAATATTATATCACAAATTCCAAATAAAGATATATTGAAGGTAATATTCAAAATAATGTTATATTTCTAACTATTGAGTGTTATTACTTGATATTTCAGATTACGCAACTATAAAATGTAAATCATTAATTTTTAATTCTATTATATAAATTTAATATATTTATAAATACGATTTCTTTCAAAGCATGCAAAAAAGTAGAATACAATAAAATTTTTATTATGATTTAACTGAAAATTATATCCTATAAATAAAATTATATAATATAAATCTATTTATTATTTATTTTATAATAAATTTTAATTTTTTTTTTAAATAAAAAATCTTTTGATGTAATCTTCATTTAAATTTAATAAAATATACGGTTTAATATATGATCTATTAAACAAAAACAAAATATTTAGTATTTTAATTATTGTTTTATATACATAAAATATTGCTTGTTTGTTTGTTTAATTTTTCTATATAAAATTTTATGTTTAAAATTTTGACATCTCCATCTAATACTGTTGATAATAATTAGGCTTCAATAATCACAAAAAATAAGTCGACTTCAGAATCCCTAACTGGATCATCAATTCTAGAAGAATGTTACAAAGATCTAGCAACAGTTGAAATTTCCGATGGATTGTCAAAAATTAGTGAGCTACCAAAATCAACTTTACTTATAAATAATGAACCGAAGCAAAGACTAGAATCTCCTGATAGATCAACAAAAGATGGTGAAATTAAAACGAGTGACATAACTAAAAAGGATTTCGATAAGCAGTTCCAACAATATTCAGAGACTGAAAACGTTGGTTCACCACGAATCATTTTGAAAATTGCTAAATCGGCGATAGCTGAATGTTCGGAGCCACGTTCACCTAAGAGTGCAAAGGTTCGTTCTGCTGCTAATTCACCAAATCCAGAAGATAACTCTGGACAGAAACTGGGTAAGATTAAATTAAAACTATCTAGAAGTGGACATCCATCTATCATACCAAACACAGTTAATTACGACGAAACAGCACAATGGCACGCAGATAACACATCATTATCGTCTTTGGGAATGAGAATTAAATTAACAAAATCAATTGATACTACGATATTTGAAAATAAATTCGAGGATGCCCAAAAACTGGAGGAGTTTAAAGAAAAAATATCCCATAAATCTGAAGAAATAAAAAAAACAGAAAGTGCTATTGGTATGAAGATTAAACTGTCCAAATGTGGAGATGCTTCGATAGTGCATCAAGATAATACTACAAAGGATAACGTCATTCAGGTAATACAGATATTTTTTATTTTATTTTCCATTTGTAATAAAAAAAAATTAAGCAAATTTATAGAATATATTTATACATTTTTCATAAATATATTCATAAATATTCTTACTTTTTATAAAATAGGAACACGATTAACTTAGATTAAATTTATATAAACTATAAATTTGGTTCTAATATTTCAGGAAAATTCTGATATAAAAAAACAAGATTCACCCTCAATTGGTATGAAAATTAAACTGTCAAAATTTGGTGATGCCTCTATAATCCAGCAAGATAATACACAATCCATTAATGAACCTGTCTTAAAATCTAAGGATAAAATCGTAGATGACATGCAAGATGATATAAAACGTACAGAGTTGTCTATTGGTATGAAGATTAAGTTATCGAAATCAGGTGATGCCGCAGTTGTAAATAACGACTCTTTGGAATTAGTTAAAGAGTCATTAGAGCCAAAAGAAAAGATCGATGATTCATTAAAACGCATGGATTCATCATTTGGAGTAAAAATTAAGCTGGCTAAAATGAAGGATGGAGGTGCTTCTATTATAACCAGTGAAAGCTCGGAAGAAATAAATGAAAAAATTGAAATTACAGAAATCTCAAAAAAAAAAATTTGTAAAAAGAAAGAAATTTCCGAAACAATTGAAGGAAACAGTGAAATTGATACTTTGAAACAAGATGCATGTAAGATAAAGATATCAAAACTAATGAATAATGAAAATAATATAGTATTATCTGAGCCAGTTGATGAAATTGCAAAAACCAGTGTTGGAATGAAAATTAAATTATCTAAAACTGGTGATGCTTCGGTTATGCAGATAAAAAATGAAGATACATTTGTTGAAACTGCAAATAAAATAGGGGATCAGTTTATCGGTATGAAGATTAAGTTTTCCAAAAGTGGTGATTCTACACTTATTCATTCACAAAGATCTATAGAAGCAGAAGATTTATTATATTGCATTAAAACTAAGCATTCAAAAAATAAAGATCCAGAGTAAGTTGACCAATACACATTTAAATCATACTGTATTCATTAGCAAAATCAAAAATATGTTTAATCTCTACTCCATATTAATTATACAGCAATTAAAAATGTATAATGCTTTTATTATTTAATTGCTCAAATCAATTAATACAAGCAATAAATAGAAATACAAGTATTAGATGTATGAGCACAGTTATTAATTTCTCATTGTACTCAGGATGTTTTGTACTTAATAATTTCAATGTATAGTACAACAGTAGATTATTTTGATAAATACCCTTTTTTTATTTAAGATGTTTTCTATTTATGAGATTTATAAAACTAACAAATTTTTGTACATTGTAAAACCTGACAAATCGTTGAATTTTTCGACATACATCGTTTCAGTCTATATAGTTTCTAGTTTGCACTCTATTAGTTCGTAACTAACCATATATAAGAAATAATCATATATATATCATTTTTATAACACTTTGAACATTGAATAATTTCTCAAAACTTCGTGTAATTCATTTACAGAGAAGCGATTAAAATATTATCTATGCACGTTTATTGCAACACAAACATTACATTTTTCATTATTTTATTTTTTTTTATTACTAATCGATAAGCTTTAGAACATACTAATTTTTGTAGTTAACGGTGTATTTTATGAATTGAATATTATTATATGATCAATAATTTTATATTTAATTTCTAGTGACAATTTTAATAATGTTCCACGTTTAAATTAATATGTTTATCGTTCATTCATACAATAATTTTCCGTGTTTTTGTATTGAATAAGTTGAAAATCATTCAGATTAATCTGAAAATCGAGTATATGTTTTTAAATAGATAGATTTTTTATATTAAATATCATAATACATTTTCTAATTCGAATGCCGTTAGACAAAATTATTTTTTATAGGAAATTATAATGTAACAAATGATATTTTATTAGTATCCTGGACATGAATTTTTTTATTAAACTGCGTACCGCAAATAAAATTTTTGTCTTCTGAATTATTTAGAGTGATAAATTTTAGCTCTAATGATTTATATTTGGCTCATAGTTAATAATTTTTTTCATATTTCTTATTATTTATTTAATTAAAAATCATTATAGGGTTATATTCGTAGGATTGATATAGAATTATATTTTCGATTATTTTGTTAATTTTTAAATATAAAATATAAAATTTCTGTATCGCTTACGTGTATACAAAATCCGGATGTTTAGTTTGATTATTTGACATATTTATAACACATGTTTTTTGCTTCTAAAGTAATTAAAAAATATCTTTAAATACATAAATTTAATTAAACTGCAAACATTTTTTTTCAAAAAATTATTAATTTAGTTTTTATTTTTTAAATCATGACATAATAAATTTTTTAAGATATTTATCTAACTTATTAACTTGTAGTTTATTTCAAGAGTAAAGAATTTTCAATTAGACAACAGATGTTTATTATACTTTTGTGAAATTTCATTTTACAAGTACAATGTTTAAGTATCATGACAAAGTATTTTATTAGTTTAGAATTTCATCTTTTTGTGTGCTAGCTTTGTGTATGTCTCCTTTGTTTCTTAATTAAATTGTATATTTTTGAATAAAGAAATAATCGAAAAGTTTTTCCTGAATGTAACAGACAATGTTTCAAGAGTAAAGTTTGAAGAATGTGGTGCCAATGATTATTTAAGCAATATTTTCCTAACTGAATAGGTGATTGTTTAATTCAATATACATACTGTATTAACAGTGAAAAAACACCTTAATTGCAGTATATTTTTCTTATCTAAAAGTCCATATCAATTTTAGCTTTTCATTGATGGTGGTCACCTTAGCTTTCGTCCATAAATTTGTTAAAGTATTCTTAAAAAAAAGTTATGTATTCAGTATAATTAATCTGAAAATGTTTGAATCATAATAAATGTATAAACAATAATTTATCCTAATAAATAAAAAGATATTAATATATAGCTAAGTAAGGTTCTATGCCAAAGTAGGAAACGTACTCGTATCTAAACAAACTTTTCAAGTACGTGATGTAAACATTTCTATACCAAGATCTTTATAGTTTTATTTTCATAAAATCCAATTATTTAATATATTAAACAAAAAACTTTATGATTAATTGTAAATTATATGTAAGATAACATCAATAATCGCTTATGTCTTAACAGGAATGTTCAAATGAATACTTTAACTTTTAAACATTTTTCAATTAACTTTTTAACAGTATGAGTTTTACAAACCTTTTTAATGGCGCATCTTCTAGAATTAATTCAATTATCAAAGTTATACAAAATAATTAAATATATAATTATATATACACCCGCGCATATATCAACTTAATTATTCATTGTTAGTTTTCTCGCTACTGTACTAGCAACGAATTGTAATTACATTATAAATTAGTAAAATACATGCACAGGAGAATGCAATTCATATGAAAATTAAAATCAATCAATTTCTTACAAAAGAATTTGGTCTTCTATAATAAAATTTATTGCATTTTGTAGTTGGCTATATTGTAAATTTATAACCATTGTAAGACAGTAATTGATAACGATATTACTGATTAATATCTATTATTTGATATTATTTTTTAGGTGCCAAAATAAACAATTTAGTTACATAAAAATGTATAAAATAATTCAAATTAATTATAATTATTTTTATATGTAAATCTTAGTTTGATTGTGTTTTAAATTACAATTTTCAAAGTAATATGTTATTTAAAAAACTTGTACAGTATTGAAGATGTATTTAATTCTGAAGAACTGTAAATTAAAAATTACAAAATTTCAAAAACTTAACGTATTGTATTTACTGTAAATTATGTATGACTAATCTTTTTTTGTTTCAAAAAAGAATATTAATAGTATGTTAAAAATGATGTTATTATCAAGTAAAAATGAAATATATAATTAATTATATTCTCATGGCCATGCAGAGGCTGTTAAATTGCATCTTATTTTTATTCATTAAATATATACTAAAGTATTTCTAAATAAAACTTGAAAGTTATAAAATAGATACAAATGTGAGAGTACTGGACGTAATCAAAAGATATTTATATCGGATTTCATTTTATAATCTATTCGGATTAAATTAAAATTGTATGGGTAAATTAATGATATATTGGGTAATTAAGTAGCTAGAATGAAAAAAATATTAAAGGCAACTATCATTTGCAAGTAAAATTAAATGTAATAATTAATTTAAAATAAATGTTTCGAAATGTTGAGTATAATAGATATTTTTTAATTACACTTTGTTTATGTTACAGATTTGTTGGATTATCGTATTTTGAGATTAAACAAATAAATATAATTTAAAGGTTCTATTATATAATATAAATAATTTTTTAATTACTTATCAAAATCATGGTTACACAACTTTCTTATCAGCCGAAAAAAATTAAATTTCAGTAATAGTTAGTTTAATTTCATATAGAAAAACTGTTCTGAATTTTAAATCTTTTATTTCATTAAAATATAATAGTTATATATAGACCGATACAAAATTATTTAGTCGATTCTGAACTTCAATTAAAAACAGTTTAGTATTTTTTCCATGCATTAGATTTAAATATTTGAAAAATTTTTAAATTAAAGATTAATAATTGTGAAAATCATTATTAAGTTGATATGTTTTCAACTATATCCAATTAGAAAAATTATGTTTATTACATAATCAACGTATGTATTTTACGTTTGAGTTTTACATTATCAGCTGTTAATAAAAAAAAATAAATAAACATTTTGAATATTCAAAATTTGCAACATTTATATATATTTGTTTCAATAGTTTAAATTCTATGTTGTATCTAGGCCTCTAATATATATATTATCTTAATTTTAATTTAGTTCTGTATATCAATTAAAGTCTAAAGATGATTCGAACTTGGAAATGAAAATTAAACTGCCAAAAATGAGTCATTCAAATATAATTACAACTAATGATATTAACGAAGAACCACACATTAATATTTCTCAAGCTTATTGCTCAAAACAAAAAGATTCTAATGATCTGATGTTCAAAGAATCAAAGGTAATTGAATCGATAAAGAATCAGTCGATCGAAAATGCAATGATTGATTTACACAACAAACGTAAGGAAATCACTTTAGCTCCTATTGAGGTAAAAAAATTGAAGATAGAAAGCAATTTTAAACAAATGATACCTGACGTTACTATTCAACCTATTGTACCCGGAATAATAAAAGAACAATCGCAACAAAAATTACTTTTGGAATCTAATAGCGGAACCATTAGTCAACAACAAATGAATGTAATTAATCGAGAAATCAGCATTACACAGGTATTACAGAAGTATTTAATATAGAAAAGGCTATTTTTTAATTTTTTAGTACTTGTATTAAAATACAATAAAATACTCAAATACATACTCTCATCCAACTTAAATTTTTATAGATTTGTTCTTTGTCAACGAATGATGCAATATTAGGCGAACGATTAAAAAGTACTCTCAATGTCCAAAATCGGCCTTTGATTTCATCACCTCTAAATTCTGATTGTGAAATTATTGAACCACAGCCTGAATTAATAATTGTTAATGAAAACTCGAATTCGAGTCAGGATATCATGATAATTGATGAGGTACTATCCGCTAAGTCAGTGATGAAAATGCCCAAGAAGCGTGGTCGTCCACGTCGTAATACCACTGTTGTTACCGCGGATGCGATTGGTATGTCTAACTTTCAAGAATTAGAGCTTCAACGAGATCCACTAAGTCTAGAACAGCTACCGATACCGATAATGCTACCGACGGCTATGACGATGTTACAGCAGCAGATACAACCACAAATTGGTATAAACAAGTCAGAAGGAATGGGAACAGAAAGACCTAGAAGGACTTGCAGAAGTCAAAAGAGTTATGCTCCTCCAAAGAGAGGTAGAGGACGAGGTAAATAAATTTTATTAATTATAATTCTTAATATTACAGAAGCATTGAAATGACATACAATTATTTTATACTAGAAAATTATCATTAATTTTATAAATATTTGACAGACTATTGAATTATTTTTTACATTGCATATTACATTAAATGTTTTTGAATTAGTCTTTTAAAATGCTATCTTATTTATAAATAATTACAAAAATTAAAAATAATTAGACTAAATTCAATTGAATTAATTTTATATAAGTTACAAGTTTGTAATATCAATAATCAAAACTTGAAAATTGTCTTTAGAGAATTAATTTATGTTAAGTACAATATTTAAATTATACTCATCATTCGTATTAACAATGAATTATGTGCTATAATCATTGCCATTTTTGTTATTATTTCTTTATATAAAGTAACATTTTTAATAGTATATATAATTAGTAAATACAAAGAATCATTTTTAAATGTATAAATAATATATATTTAATATTACTACTATTGATCATAATAAAAAATTATATTATAAATATATATATATTATACTAAATAAATATATTAATTTTTAAAGTAAGAAAATATGTCTTACAAAGATTTGTAAAAATTATATTTATTTATTATATTTAATATGAAATATTGTAGTATTTCTTTTGATTATGAAATTTTTTCTTATTCAAAAACTATGATAACATTTTATAACTTTCTACAAATCCATTCATAAATAATTGTGTGATTCAATATAAAAAATATGAACAAAATATTTAAAATGTAATATTGATGTTTAACATTATTTATTAAAATTCGTCAATAGATGTCAATGTTTAAACTTAATAATTGTATGTTTATATATTATCAGATTTTTTTAATCGATATAAATTTGTATCTAAAGTATATGTATAATCTATCTAGAGTAGAAATCAGTTTTTAAAGACCATATATAAATTTTTAGTATACATCGAAATATTTACATAAATACACAGTTTGTGATTTAAATTATTTAATTTTCAATATTTTATTTATATTCATATTTCTATTTTCAAAAAATGCAATTAAAAAAAAGTATTATATACTAGTTTTATAACAATCTACACAATTATAGACGTATATTTATAGTTAATAACTTGTATAGTAGTTTATGAAACGTATTAAAAATTTAAAAATTTCATAATAAAATTAATAAATATTTTTATTAATCTATTCGTTTGTCACTAGCAAAAATTGAAATAAAATTAAAAAGTTACTATAAAACTTAATCTTTCATTTGCAATAAAGCTAATTTATTATTATCAATCTTCAAAATATTTCTGATATGTATATAGATTGTCTCATAATTAAAATTTCTAATTATAAAATATCCTACATACTTATTATTTTTAAACTTTTAAATTTGAATGTAGATTTATTAAAAGCCATAAATAAAAATTAAAACTATTTCATACATTATTGATTGTGTTTTATTTTAACCCAAAAATGTAGTAAATGCTGATTTTTCTCAATTTTATAGTTTATTAAAACATATACTTCTTATCATATTTTTAATATACATTAAACAAATGTTTATTTAACCGAGATAGATAGTTTCTTTCCAATAAATAAAAATTATATTCTTATATACGTAATAAAAATGATATATGTAATAAAATTATAAGTTTCACTTTATTTTATGAAGGATATATTAATATAAATAGATCAAACTTCCTTTAGTAAATAGAAAGGAAAAGGACAGCTTATTTTAATTTTTTTGTATCTGTATAGGTCGTGGAAAACGAAAGAATGAGGCAATAGACATACCGCTGAAGAAGCAACGAATTACACAAGACTTAACGGCTATCGAAAAAGCAACCACCACTACTATTGCTATAGACAACTTTTCTGTTGAACTTAATAGTAATATAAGTAACTCGCCAGAGTTTTTTAAAACCTTGAACGAACCTATACTTGAAAAAGTTAACAAACAATTGAAAGAAGTCGAAATCTTAGAAACATCGAAAAGTGTTTCAGCATCATTCATATGCAAGGTATTTGAAATTTTTTCTGATAATTTTATTGTTATCTACAATTCTAAATTTGCCGAATTGATTTTTTTTTATTTTTATTTTTTCATTATACTACATACAACCAATTATAATTAAATATGTTTTAAGATATTACAGTAGGTGATATTTTTGATGATGTAAAATTTCTCATTTATTTTGCACAAGCGCCAATAATTATTTTTATATTGTCATTCATATTTATTCTTAAAATTAATATTTTTATAATTTGTTGTAAATGAAATATTTATTGAATATTTCAATATTTAGCACATTTTTAATACAAATTATAGGTTGTAACATAATTGTATATTGTGTGACTCCGATTGAGTTTCAAGTTAGATAAATAAATTTAATTTCTACATGATTATCTGGAGTTTGTATGTGAAAATATTTAATAAAACAATTATTTGATACAAAATACAGTTTGTTTTTATTAAATATTCAATTTTTATAAAAAAATATGCTTTATAGCATAAATTTATAAAATGTATCCTAAAAAAAGAAATAAAAATATATTGGCACTATAACATGATCTATTTTAGATCAGTGTAGTATATATTTATATTTCATAATTATCTATAAGTATCGATTTTTTATGAGCAGTATTTTACTCTCTCCATTGGAGGGACAGGTGTTCAGGTTTTCGTCTAATTTAAATAATTGAAAATAACTAAAATTTTAATTTCAATGTTCAGACCCTAATTAAATTGTACATATTGCATCTCAAATTAATAATTATCTGTATTATCACGTTTAGACAAAGTTAATTAAAGTATAACAGACACTTTCAATTTTAATACTTTGAGGTGAGATCTTATTTATTTTTTTTATATGTCGCAATATTCGAAGAGTAAATAATAATTAAGTATCTTCCTTTTAATAACTGTAATTAAGAACTATTCATAAAATCCTAATATATTTATTTATTTATACTGATAAAGTTTTAATAACTAAATTTATTATACAATTAATTTTAACTATATAATAAAATAATTTTAAATTTATTTATAGCAAAAAGTACACGAAGAAGTACAAAAAAGAATGAATAATGTAATAGATACAGCTAGAGTAAACACATCTACTCTTAACACAAAAGCAACAACTGATATGTTATCAGTAGCTCAAAATAAAGATAATAAAGAAGAATCTCCGAATACATTGGAAATCATTGTTATAAAAGTTACAGAGAATGCAAAAGAATCTGAGATCATCAGAGAACATGCTGAAATGGTAGATCATAAGGATTCACTTACAACCCAAGAATATCAAAATTGGTTAACTCCACCAATTAAAAAAGTATCAAATGAGTGTGGAACGAGAAATGAATCCATTTCCACGATAACTGTTATTGATGAAGAAACTAGAATGAGCGCTGAATCAGGTTCTAGATCTCAGACACCCGCACGCAATATCGCCGTTCCAGGTCTTTTTTACTTGATCTTATTTTAATTTTTTGACTAGCTTTTAAACTAATTGAAATTGTTTTAATAAAATTTTACCTTTTATTTGTAACATTAAAAAAATGATTAAAAAAATACGTAATGAAACTAAAGTATCGATAGTAAATAATTGATTGTATTTTTATTATTAAACATTTTTGTAAAATTATTTTTTAATTTTTTATAAGAATATGAATAATTGACATTTTTTAGAGACTACCAAATCAATTAAAGTTAAAATGAGGTATAAATAATTTCTATTCAAAAAGTTAAAATAGTAAATATAACTTAAAAACCAATATATATATAATTATAATTAAAGAACTGGATAATGTAAAATATAAATAATTTTAATAATAATATTTATATAATTTTTCATTGAGTAAACTAACATATCCTTGAGTATAGTAATACGCATTGACAAATCTCCATCGGTCACGATACAAAATACAAGTCTGGATGATTTATCAATCTCAGTACATTTTCAGATATAAATCGTTTGTCATATAAACTTTAAAAAATATATATTTATTCTTTCTCATCATGTGATTATATACTAATTAATATATAAGAAATTAATAGAAAAAAAATGATATAAGACAATATTTTTAAAAACCATAAATATGTTTGTAGGAACTACAGAAACTCTCGTAAATGAAGAATCACAAGGTAGCGTGTTAAGTACAGCAACAACTGAATCAGAAAAAGTAAAGGTAAAGAATCGTCGGATGGAAATAAGTTTTGATCCAGACGAGGGTCCATTCACAGTAGAGAAGATCGCCGAATATGAATGGCCACTAGAAAAGAAAGATGAAAGACCTGCTGGACGCGGTGAAACTTTCATGATACAAGAGCAAATATCACAATATTTAGGCGTTAAAAGTTTTAAAAGAAAGTATCCTGATCTGAAAAGACGAATGGTGGATATGGAAGAGAGGAATTTCTTAAGAGAGAATGGCCTCGTCAGCGAGTCAATGTGTGATATGGGTAATTTAACATTTGATTTAACAACTATTTTTCAATGAATTAATTTATATAAGACATAATGATTTATAAAACTTTAGTTATGTTGATTTTCAAATTTATATAAAAAAATGTTCATAGTTTAATAACAAAGAAATAAAATTGATATTTACAGGTGGTATAAAAATCTTACAATTTTACATTAATCAGTATATATTATATATATTTATTCCAAAAAATAATTAATTTAAACATATTATATATGTATGTATGTATGTATATATATAGATATATTAATAATTAGCTATGAGACTTATTATTGTAATTAATTATTCATTTATTATAAATGTGTGCTAAATAAAAACGCATACTTATATTTTTATTATTTAAATATTCTTTATAATATAAGGTTAACATATAATACTGAATTAACGTAATCGATTAATTAAATAAAAGAATTCCTTCAATTTTAATTTATTTAGGTTTGACAGCTGTTAGCAGCTCGGAAGTATTAGATATCATGTGTAGCGACTTTCAGGAACAGTATGAGGAATATAGAAAACATATGCGTGAAAAAGCAGCAAAAGAGCATTCAAAGAAGCAAAAAGAACTTTCAGCAGCAGCAAACGCTGAGCGGAATAGAATAGATTTAGCCGAGATGGCAATGCAATCGGCGCTTTCGTGGAATACGTGTTTGAATAAAGCGCGTCAAGATTCACGTAAATGTAGCTTAGATCTACAAACATTCACCGTTCATATGCCCAAGCGATCTATCAAATTAGATTCAGCTAAGAGTGTCAGCCATTATCCAGTGGCTCTCATACCAGGACAGTACACAGATTTCTATAGGGACTATACACCTGCTGAGCTCAGGTATTAATGTAGAGTTTCATTTTTAATTCTAATTCTTTATTTGAAGTAGTTCATTTTAAATTAAAGAAATATCATTTATAAATAAATATAAACTATAAATATTGTTATATATATATATATATATATATATATTTAAATATTTTTTTCTATAATTTGCTTCTGTTTATTTCAAGTTTTTACATTAATGTTTAAAATAAAGCATGTATTTAAATAGGAAATATTTCATCCTTGCATGTATTATTAATCATATAATCATATTTAAAATTAGATATTATGTATACTATTTCAAAGCATTTGAAACATTTTTTCACCAAATGAGATATAATATATTTAAAATTAAAATTTACTATTAAATTATTATTTACAATTTGATTATGTTGTTTATTTCAATATTTATAAAACATTTTAATCTTGGAGTTAATAACATTTTTATTAAAAGATACTATCCATTGAATACGGTATTATATGGTCCAATGCGTCCGAATGAAAGAAAGTTTGACAGTCAATCTGAGGGATCACAAAGTGATAGCGACAGCGATTCATCTTCTGATGATTCCAGGTATATTAATCATTTTCAATAAATTTTATAAGAAATTGAAACAATGATAATTATTTATTAATTCTTTATGAATCCAATGAAAGTGCTATTGAGACCTTTTTCATAATTTTGCATAGCTCATCCTCAAGCGAGGGCACTCAAGATACTGAAGGCTCTCAATCAACAATGGATGAAGTTGATATGGACTTGACTCTTCAAACAGATATCAAATGCAAAATGTGTCTTAACAACTTTAACAAAAATAATCGGCCTGAAGTGCTCATACAATGTGGAACATGTAGTGGAAATGGTCAGTTTCTTAAGGTCGTAAGTTTTGTAACGTCATTATAGAATTAAAAAATTTATTAAATTTGTATTTCTTGTTTGCTTAATAATTGTAGAGTTGATATATAATTGATTTTAAACTAAAAAACATTTATCAATTAATCCAAATAATCAGAAACAACTAGCCATCTATATAATATAGTGTGCCCTGCACTCGATGGACAAAATAATCAATATTCAACGGTATTTAGGATATATTTTATTTTAGCAGCATTTTTAGATGTAACTAAATTTTTAGTATACGTTTGAAATATTTATCTGTTTATTCACCTTTGCGTAAATTATGAAATACTTTAAATATTATATAGGAAAATGTATTTGATGGTGAACAAACGAATTATTTCTATTCATTTAATATATATTTTATATATATTACGAAAGTAATATAATTATTTAAATAAAAATCAAAAACTATTCAATAAAAATGATATCTTCATTTAAAATTTAATTACTGCACAAAAAGCAATAAAAGTGAGACAATGCATAATTTTCTAACGGAGCCATGATGGAAAATGGTTCATACATTGTTAAAAATTAAAATTGTCAACTGGAAATTGTGATAATATTGAATGAAATGATATATTGGCTAACTCTATGTTTTACATTTGAGTACCATTTAGAAAGTTGTTATTTGTAAAATCTATAAATTTTATATAATATTTACCAAGGTTGCTAATTGCAATAGAATTATAATTTAGAATAATGACTTGTAAATTATATAAACTCCAAATTTCCAACTACTGCACATTGATTGATTAATGTTTTAAAATTAATCAGAAGATGAATTAAAAAATGTATTAGGAATTAGTTTGAATAATATATTTGGACTTTTTAAGATCAACTGATTTTTTAACATATGATAAAACAAAACATCATTTGCAAAAAGTAAAAATAGCTGATGTAGAGACAAAGAAAATTCGTTAAAATGATAAGGAAATTACTTCACACGTCTGATGATAGATTATGAAGAAAATTTGATTTTATCTCTTTTTAATAATGTATGAATTTTAAAAAAGAAAATAGAAAATGGTATTGAAACTAATAAAATGAAATTGAACTTATCAGTGTCATACAATATTGTAAAATATTAAATATATTTTATATTAAATTTGAAGATTCTAAAATGTTTAAGGATACAAAATTTATACAAATTTTATAACCAATAAAAAAATTATTTATATTACAAAAAAATACGCATTCATCTTTAAAATTTAAAAAAACAAGATTTTGAAGGCAAATAATATCTAACAATCAATTTTAGTAATGAATATTTTATTAATTATATCCAAGCGATTTATTAAAATAGTTTTTTGTGGGTAAAGTAAATAAATAAAATTGGAAAACATTTTCTAAATTATCAATATAAAAATTTTAATATGAAAAAAGACTGACAAAAATTCATGGAGTTTGTGGTAAAAAAAAAACCATTTATGACTTAAATATTGCTATAAATTAACACTTTTACAAGAAGCTTGTGAAGTATTAAATTAATTTATAAGAAATTGAGCTACAATATCTTTTTGGATTTTTTTTTAAAGAAATATTAAAATCAATTTGTTATAAAAAATATGTTATAGAAATTACTTCAATTATTAATTTATTATCAAGATTTTTAAAGTTTTAGACTTTATTAGACACATAACAATGTAACCAATCAACAAAGGTAAATAACAAATTTATTTATAGGTTTACAGTTATTTGAAACATTCAATTCTATGTATCTATATGCAATCTAAGTATGTATCAATCAGTCACTATTCATATTCAGAACTAGTTTTTGTTTTAGGTCCAAATTTGAATGTGATACACTACCAGTTTCAGAATACCTGATGGAGATCATCGCCATAAAACTAAAACATTACCAGTTTGATAAAGAATATTTTATAAAATAAAGAAAAGTCCATATAAAATGAAAATATGTCCATTTTCTTTTATTGTTTCGTAAAAAAATATTACAAAATTAGATTTACTATTATTAAAGTAACATTAACCCTTATTTTTATACCTTAATAACGTACATAAATTAATTATTTGGTAGTTCAAAACTGTTTTTATATAAAATTATTTTTTAATTAAAGCACTTGTATGGTAAATAACATTAGGATAAGAATGTATGTAAGTTTGTTTCATATAATATGAATTACATAAAAAAACTTATGAATACATGATAAAAATTACATAAATAATTCAATTAAAAAAAATAAAATTAAAATATATACATCTATAAAATTGTAGTTAATTATTTAAATTTGATAATTCCAATATTCAATAATAGATACATTATTACTTACTGTCCAATTCTTTAAATTAAATTTTAAAATAGAATCAAATAATATAATTTCTGTTTATTCTTATTGTACTCTTATTTTGTTCAAAATTGTTAATACCATAATATAGGAATGTACTAATTTACAAATAAAAATTACATATGCCTTTGAAATGATAATGTTTTTATTATTGTTATATTAAAAAGAATCTATATTAGTAATATAATTTATATTTTTGTTTGTCAATATATTTTTATTGATTTATAATATTTTATAACTTATATTTTAAAAATATACATCTCTTGTAGTTCATCCTTCGTGTATAGATTTAACGATAGACATGGTACCCCATATTCGAGCGTATGCCTGGCAATGCACAGACTGCAAAACTTGCGCTCAATGCCATGATCCTGCTGATGAAGATAAGATGCTTTTCTGTGATATGTGCGATAGAGGGTATGATTTCATTTAACATTAATGACTGACTATAAAATTTGAAAGTACATTTAAATATATGTTTAATTAATTTTATATTACAAAGATATAAAACTTTCATTTAATATAAAAAATTCTGTTTACTTCCAATCTGTAAGCTAAGATATATTATAATGATTAGTAATAAAGTTATAATTGATTTATTTTAATCATAATTTTGTTTTGATAATTGTTTAATATAAATATTTAAAAAAATTTTAGATATTGAAAGATTAAATGTATTCATTAGATAATGGAAAAAAATAAGAACAGATATAAAAATTAATTTCTATATTAATTAAATTGACAGGCTAAGAGATAAAGATTGATTTTTTAGGTATCATATTTATTGCGTGGGCTTAAGAAGGGTTCCACAGGGCAGGTGGCATTGTCAAGAATGCGCAGTCTGTGCAAATTGCGGATCTAAGGAACCAGGTGGTCCGAATTCTGACAGAAATAGTGTTGCACAGTGGCAACATGAATACAAAAAAGGCGAAAAAAATATGAGAGTATACGTTTCTACTTTTTGCGTACCATGTTCAAAGTAAGTATTAATTTCGTTATTTGTATATTTTATTTAATATGCTATTTGAATTGAGTAGGCCTTTCAAGTAAAATTATTTCATACTATTTTTTATAATTAATTTTTCGATTCTATTTAAATAAATAAACATAAAAAAAGATTTTTATTAAATTATAGAAGTCGTTGAAATATATGTATAGAAAGATCAATTTTAAAAACTATATAAAAAATATTTTACAAAATAAATTCTAATATTTATGTTGGTTTTAATTTTTATAATTTTTATATAGCAAGCAAATGATTTTTTTAAGTTCATTTCTAACATTAATATTTAACATTTGATTTTCTATTAATTTATTAATTCGATCATTATTATGAAATCAAGAAATTCTTTATTTGTAAAATGACTGATTTTAATTCAATATTTTAATAGCGAAAATATAAAATGTATTTCTAATCATATAATTAATATCTTCTTCTAAATAGATTTGCATTAATAAACAAAAAGTATTTCTTACTAACGGAATTACAATACAAAAGATATTTCAAATAACGTTTATTTATTAATTGTTAACTTGATATATTTTATTTTAATAGATGATAAAAATTGAAACTTTTTTCTATTTCTATATTAGGAAGTGCATAACAAAATTGAATAAATATAATTTCTAATTATATTATTTATTATTTTTAGAAGATGAAGTTTTTATATTTTTCAAGATATCTATTGATAGCATTAATTTTATCATATATTAAAATTATATCTATGTGAATAAATATTGGAAAGATATATTAAAGTAAATAAATAAATTAAAAGAAAATTCTGAAATCCTAAAATTAAATTATTTACATAGACGACCAATTTTATATTTCTTACATGAAAAATAATGTGGTTTAAATATTAATATCTTGTAATATCCTGTACTTAAATATTTACATATATTTTGGAAATAACATAAAATATAATAATCTATGAAACGCAATATATTTATTTATTCTAAATTATTAACTTTTGAAGTATGTTAAAATTAAAATTATTTATATAAGATGCTACATAATATTTATTTATAATTATTAGCATTATTTTTTAATATATATTTTATCCATTGATAAGTGGTCAACATTTTTTTATTTATTGTAACATTTCTGTAATTTATTAAATATATCTAATACGTATATTAATAAAAAAATAAACCCTTATTTAACAAAAATACTTAAATGTTTATTATCACTCAATAATTCACCATAATAATTGATTTATCATACACAATTCTAATTAATATTCATTAAATAGTTTTGTTTTAAAAAACTATGTAATTATTGTAAACAAAAATTATTTTTAAATTATGGAAGGTGATATATATATGTATATATATATATATATATATATACACTGTACTAACCCATAAACTCATTTTCACCATGACAAGGTTGTGGCGAAAAGGTCGCTATTGTCCGCACTGCAGTCGCTGTCATAATGCTCCGAGGCTCGACCTGGAAGCTAATCTAGTTCATTGCGGAGCGTGTGATAAATACCTACACCTTGGTAAAACTCTTGTCAATCATGACTTTTCAATAAGCTTCTTGTTTTTAGTTGCACATATTCTTATTGCGCTGGAATCTCATAATTATACTTCATTGAATTTATTGTTGAAAAACAAGAATTATTTTCATTTTCGATAATTAACTACAATTAATAAATTATTAGCGAAAATTACATTTGATTCATGACTATTATTATTAAATTAAATTTTGTACATACTTAGCATATATATTTAAATATCATTATATATTATATATTTAAATATTAAGTTAAATATATATTTCAAATAAATATAAACATATTATAAAATGATGACTATAAATGTTCTTAATAATATATAATAGCAATTACTAATGAATTAATATTCTACATTAATAATTTTCTAATTTGAGAGGGTGTTAAATAAAGTTAATTTAACTTTAAATATTTCAAAATGTGATTATGTACTTTTTATTTTTCAATTAAATTCATTTATCTTAATTTTGAATAATAAATTTAAAGCTCAGAAGACAAACGGGAAATTGTCTGAAAAAAATAATTTTTTTTTATTAAAACTTGTTCTAATAATAAAATTATTAAATAAAATATTAAATAAAATCAAATTATTTTTTATTTAATATAACATATATATAACGTAAATAAAGTAATAACTTGACATGAAAATTGTTGAAATATCTATTACTTAATTTATCCAATAATTAATGAATAATACTCGTTATTCTTATAAATACTTGTATAGGCCATTATGACATTTACTTAAAATTAAAAAATCTCTTGTTATTGCAATATTGATAGAAAATATATATAATATTATATTAATAATTTTTTATTATATTTCAATAACTGTTTGTTTGGTATGTCGAGTTTATTTAAAAGTATATTTAAAATAAAATTTACATTTACATAGCTACATCTACATAGCTCAACACAGAAAAACCAAATCCAAATAATTTCTTAGAAAATAAATGGTTGTAAATATTTCATTAAAATTTTATATTCGAAAAAAACATAGACAGAAAATATAAAAGACAAAAATAATGACATTTTTCATTTACTGTAATAAATATAGAATATTTCAAAAAATTTAGTATTCAATTTTTAAATAAAACGATGGTAACAAATTGTTATACTTTATTTTTGTGCAAGAATAGTATATTGATGTACTTTGTTTTAACAAGAATTAGTATTTATAACTATTTATAAATATCAGTAGAATATATTATTAAAATATAATTATGAAAAACTACATGAAAATTTGTTTAAAAAAAATATACATGCTTTTATACAAATTTTAATTTTTTCGTATATATATTTAAAAATTTGTATGTATCCATAGTAACTTTTGGTAACTTGCTCTTTAATGCATTTAGCTGCATCATGAAGTTTTATTATACCTAATATGTAAACAAACGTCTGTGTATGCACACGTACAACATATGTATGCATATTACTTTTAGAAAAATATTCTTTTTTAAATTTTATTATATTATTTATACATAAATAAAATTATCGATATTTCTCAAAGTTTGTTAATCAGTTATTCGATTAGTTGAAAAGGTTCACGTTCACACTATATAAAATTAAATGTTTTAATTTTTCTAAAAAGGCATCTTTAATATACTCAGTTATTAAATAGTTATTATGTATTAGAAAAAATTAAAAATGTTAACATATATTATGTCTCTTAATATTTATTTATATGTAAATATAAATATCACTGATTGTTGGTATATAATTTACAAAATTGAAATAAGATTACCAATCATAATTTTCTTCAATTTTTTCAGATTGCGTGGAAACCAAGGGACAGATAATTGATAAGCAACGTTATTATTGTGAATTTTGTTCTCCAAATATTCAACAATTAGCCAAATCATTAATATCTAAAATATTCAAGACATAATCATTTTTGATATTTAAAATTATAAAACAATTTTAAATTATTTAAACATCAGAGACAATGGTATTGATCTGTGTATTTTTCAACAAAAGCGAATAAAAAATATAATACAAGTGTAATAAACATTGATATTTGGATGACAGATTTTTTTTAGAAGCAACTTGAATGAATATCTGAAATATTTTTTTGTGATAAACTTAATTTTAATATCAAAATTATATGAAATATTGTATAATCATTATGTGCATTAAGATAAGAAAAATAAAAAAAATATATATCTAAAGAATTTGGCGTTAAATAATCCTTCTATTATTTACTTTTTTTATTAAGTAGTTGAAGAAATAAATTTTAGGCTTTTTTATGGAAGAACCATAATAGAAATATAAAATATATACCAATAAATATAACTAACAATTAAAAGCATGTTTCAATTCATCTTACACCTTGTAATAAACCTTCATTTATAGTCCATAACATTTATTAGTCAAAATTTCAAGTATTTAAAAGTATCAAGAATTTCTCTAAAATATATTTTAGGAAAAAGTATAATACTTTGTTCCTTTTTCTCATAATTTTAACTGCATATATTTGTTTATTATACACATAAAAACTGTTTGTTGTACCAATCATATTAAAAGCAAATATTTACTTGTAATAGTAGAATCTCTTCGGTTAAATAATTCTTGGTTGGAATCATTGCTTTAATAGTCGTCTAGTTATCAGTTCTAAATATTGTCAAAATTTCACTATTTAAATAACATATTCCATTTATCCATAAAGAAAAATTTAACTGAAAAATATATTTGATATTTCAGTATTTTTTATTAAATGAAGAAATTTACAATTTTGCATTATATCATTTCCATAATATATTTATTTATATGTTTTATAATTTGTTATCACATGTAATTCCATTTTATTACGCCCCACCTCACTCTCTCATACATATATATATAGTTTTTATTTCTCAAATTTTTAGAAATAAAAAAATTTAAATATATATTAATGAGTAATTAAAATCTTTTTCAATAAAGTTACTTCTCATAATACATTAAGGTGATATATATACATATATGGTGTTCTAATAATGATGTAATGTATATATTTAGTTCTTTACTTACTGATATTGGAAGTTACAGTGATCATTTTTGTGTACTTTTATTATAGAACTTATTTAAACCTTAATATTAAATAAGAATGAAGAAAATAATATATAAAAAGATAATGAATATATATATATATATATATATATATATATATATAAAATTTTGTATTTAGTGCACAAATTATTTTGAGCGTATTGTTATGAAGAGAAAACAAAAATATAATATAAAAGATATCATTAGTATTGCACATAACCTAATAAGTATGTTTAATTTACAAGATAGTTATTTACATATTTAATAATAAGTGCAATAATTTAACAATAAATGAAGTCAATATATTAATTATTAAAATTATTTGTTGAAAAATAAAAAATGTTTTTTACTGTTTTTTTCAGGCAAAAATTGGAAATTAAAAATTACGTATTTTCATAAAATAAAATTAGTAACTGGGATTGATTGTTTTTTAAAATTTTTTTTAATTTTATTACTATATAAATTTTTGCTTATATTTTGTTATACGAAAACATAATTTTATATTTATATTTTTAAAAATCTATAAAAAGAATATTTTAAAAGTTAATGCAATTATATAAAATAATTATTTTTAAAAATATTAAATAATTTAAGTATTTCAAAAATTAAAATTAATTATACATATTTTTATTGGCATGTACATAAGATATTTGAAAATATTACAAATACGAAATTAATAAAAACAAGTATGAAAGAAAATATGAAATTAAATCATGGAATTGTTAAAAATTTCAGATAATTTGGTCATTTTAATTGCTAATTTATGTAACATAATTTTTAAAGTATTTACAATAACCAAAAAAATTCGATATTAAAAATAACCAGTTTTTAATTAAAATGCAGAGTTTCAAGCTTTAAATAATATTGCAACATTTGATATTCATAGTCTATAATAATAGTTTCTATATTTTTGTTTTTATCTTGGCTTTTTTTCTCATGTTCTATGTACACATATGTACATACTAAACTTCTACAGATTACTATACGTATACTTGTACACATCTACATATGTATATTAGAATATTTTGCATGCTTGATTTTTACTTCCCGCTTTACTGTATTGTTTGCTAAAAATACAATTATCGATTTCTTCTCTTTAATAATTAACATTAGCAAAAGTATATCAACTATTAATTGAATTTATTACTCTTGCCTGATACCACAGACTGATAGGAAGGTACTGTAATTGTATAGGTGATGAGTAGGTATTACGGTCGTTACTAAATTGCGATTTTTAAAATGAATAAGAGCTTTCTGGATAAAATTTGGCCCAGATAAACTACCAATTTTATAGAAAATACGAAGATTACATGGTGGGTTATGCGTACGCGAGTCTTTTGTTAATTTACAGAGAAAGTATTCGAAAATTTCAACAAATTCTGTCATTGTCAAGTTTGCAGACAAGGTATTTGTTTCCACAGTAAGCTTGCCTGTTGAATTGGATGGACCTATAACAGAGTTTTTGATTTTTAATTTTTGCTTTCAGATTCTATTATATGTAAATAATACATTAGTCTATTATTACCACGATTAATTAAACACAATTAACATTTCCTTTTAAATATTTTTGATAATCATAATTAACAATACAATTAATTGCTCAGAATATATAATTTTATTAGTAAATATAAATATTGCCATGAAAACATGAATGATGACGTTCTTAACTAATAAATATTCATAAATACTTAAAAAAAACTTACAAAATTATATGTTAAAATTGTTTTTTTTTTAATTAAAATGTGTTCATTTTTATACATTATTTGTTATAATATTTCTTAATAATTAATTTATTAATACTTTAAAATAATTGTTTAAGTATTTATGATAAAAATTAATTCAATTATAAAAAATAATTACCAGTTGATAAATAACAAACGATCGCAGAAACATTATTTTCATAATTCCATCTTCTTCTAATTGCAACTTTAAAATTTCCAACACATTTGCCAGTCTCTTCATCTGTATAAAAACAAAGAAAAAATTGAAGAAATGATTAGTTATAATCTAACATAAATATCTAAATTTTATAATTATATCATTCCAATGATTTTCAAATTTACATTCGAATCTATTATTGTCACGGTGCGCCCAAACGCACCACTCGACTTGAGCACCACGTGGGAGACTCGACACGACAACGTAATCAACAATCGCATTGTTAGTTCGCTTTTCCCATTCTTTACGTGCTGATGATATAAAACTAGGGTGTGTAAGGAAGCAAATACCCTGGACAATATGTCTTAGTTCTGTATTGGAATCCATCGCTTTAACGATGCGATTGATATGTCTTAAAGTAAGCCGACATTGTCTCTTTATGCTCGAATCAAGAATATTCATGTTACCTGGTACCAATGGTATTTGTCCAGCTACTGAGATTATATCTCCAATCTATTAAAAAAAAATCTAATTAGAAATAATAAGAATTATCTGAAAAACGTATTTGCTTATATTTTCTAACATTGTACTCAATTTTATTACATTTTATGCAAAACTGATAAACTAATTATTTGCCTTGATTATCTTTTCTTTTTTATTGTGCAGTTCCACATTGACAATTTAAATACAGAAAACACAAAAAAGAAAAATCAAATAGAAAAATAAAAGAAAAATCAAATAGAAAAATAAAAGAAAAATAAAATCATTTTTTAGAAACAAATTAATTAAATTCGATATTAGTAACATACATAAAATATAATTTAAAATAAATTAAAAAATTTTCAATTATAATATTGTATAAATTTCATATATTTTTAAATTACTATAAAATTACTGATAGTTTAATTGATATGAATTTAAATAAGCATATATATATACTGAATTAAATTTATTAGAAAAATTAATATTTCATGAACTCACACGAATGGCATGCGAATAAGGTCCAATATTGGCAGGTGCCCAATGACTTATACTTTGAACATGCATAGTATGTTTTTTATGTTTTTTTCTATCATCCTTTTCAACTTTTTTGTATGCCAATGCATCTAAAACAACATGACAATTAATAGGAATTTCCGTACATACTCTAACAGGAGGATTCACTTTCACAAGTCTTGATACATAAACTTCATTTATATCTGCATAACTTGATAAATCCTTTAAAAATATTGTCACAGCAACAATATCTGATATTTCTAGATCTTCTTTTTTAACTAGATCTCAAATTAAAAATACTTTTATAAACTTATTTTTCATTCAAAGAATAATATAAAAAATTTTATATAGTATTTTCATATTACCAATTAAACCATCCAATGCTTCTGCCATAGCAAGCTTTGGTTCCACATTTTTACCAATTATATTACCAAACCAGTGCCAACCAGTTTGATTTTTATTAATGCTTGGAGTATTAAAATATTCTTCTTCTTTACATGTTATTTTCATCATACTGGCTAAATTACATTTACCTGAAAAATATTAATTATTATTATATCAGAATAAAATGCTTTCAATATAGGTTTGTTATTTTTTTACAATTATATTTAATTTTTAGTTTACATAAATAACTTTATAAACTTATACAAAAATATATATATTATTATATTATTATATTACTATGAGATTAAACATTGAAATTAGTTTACTAAAATAAACTTTGTAATTACATAATATTATACACTGTAATAAGAATGCCCTATTGCTAACTATGTGAGAACGAGTACACGTTTTCTAGTCACGTCATTATAAAATATATAATATGTAATATATATGTCAAGAGAACTGACGAAAAACACTATAACTCTACCACTATACACGGGAATCCGCAGAATCTTACGCGATACGTAAGCCACTAACTCAACCAAGGGCCCATCCCGAAAATAGAAAAATTCCACACTACTCTAGAAAAAGGTTTTGTACGAGAATCATCGATTCTTTTGATTATCTTAGATGTCAGATTATACTCAATCTGCTAAAAAGTGGTATTTGTAAAGAAAAAGTATTTCAAAATTTTCTCCGCATCCGACTTTGAATTTTTCAGAATAGCAGGAATTCGCTGTACTCTTCCATTATAGCAGACGTTTACCTTATCCTTTCGCTCAATCAGGATATCGAGTATTAATCACACCATTGCTTCATGTTCACCCCCCTTCCTTAGAACAATTTGCTACGACTGCTGGTTATCGTCGTTGTACTAGCATCGGACGCTTCCTACCATCGTCCAGCCTCGTCTGGAGATATAAATTAGGCTTAAATATATTTGTTACATTTAAATACTTAGTTTTGATAAATTTCAATTTTTCATTAATTTAAATGAATGTAAATAGTGTTTCACGTTACATTTAAGAATCTGTGTATTCTCGTTAATATTAAAAAGTTATAAATACTTGTATTTTATACAAACAAAATTACTTTATAAATTAATTAATAAAGAAAATTCACCCTCTATAAAATAAAAGTTCTACTCCAGCTAAAAGTAAAAACATGCTCCGAAAATAGAAAACTTAATTAGTGTAACTATCACTTATTCTCAAGCAGTATAACTATCGCTTTTTTTTTGTTATTATATTGTATACAGTGTATATTTAATACCATTGAAAATTATATTCTTTTATCATAATTTTTTATTTTAATTTTATATCTATTAATTCTGAAATATAATTATTTTTATTAATATTGAAATGTTTTTTGTATTAGATATTTTCATAATTTTTTAAGGTGGATTCTACTAAATATTAACTTATTTAATTTAATCAAACAAACTTTTTTTGTAAATAAATATAAATTTTACCAGAATTTGATATTATTAAATCTCTATTATCTTTTGCTAGATCATCATTTTCGTCATCTGATAAATTGCATTCATCTTGGAAGTCTGGTTCAACTATTTCAGAAATATAATCAAACGAGGCTTTTACTGCAACATTTTTCAACCTTTCTTGAAGTGTCAACTTTTCTTCTCCACTCTGAAATTATTATTTTCCATTATATTTCGAATATAATGCTACAATGTTAATAAGCTATATCTAACATTTTTATTCTGAAGATGTATCTTTTTAAAATTCAAATACCCAGCAGGTGCAACTTCATCATTTGAATGCACTATACTTTCATACTCATCTCTGAAAGAATTTATAGTTTTATAAATAAATTATAAGATATATTTATATTCCAAATTAAAACTTACATCACAATACTTTTGATATATAAAGGACAATCTAGAGTAAATGTCTCATATTCTCCACCTTCCCCACAAATATTTAAACCATATTTTTCTTTCTATAAAATAAAACAATAATACATTTGATTTGTAAACGTCATAGAAATTAATTTTATTAATTTAACATATAGGCATAGGCACGCAAGAACATACACGCAATCGATTTTCTAAATAGACTTTCCAAAATAATTTATATAAGAATTAGTCAACTTAATAATTTTAAAATCAAATTTGTTACTTTCATTTTATGATTCTCATCGGAAATATTGGAATTTATCGAAATTAAAATAAAATAATATGTGAATTTTTTAAAGCTTATACTAATCAAGACATTTATTTACCATTTTAGCCAGATGCGGTTGCATCTCAGAAATAGATTTCCCCAAATGTCTTGGTTCTAAGCCTAATGATGCAACTTTTATAAGAACCGCATTTACAGAGCATTCAATCATTTCATTTAACAATTGTTCCTGATCTCGCCTCCACAAATATGATAATGAAACTAATTCTAATCGACTACATCTATAAAAAATAATTTTTCAAATAGAATTTTAGTTCCAAATCTGAGTGTTAATAAAGAAACTGTTAAAATGCATTATTACACATTTTCTACTCTTATTCGTTGATAATCACTTAAAATAGCACCAGAAGCAACAGCTTGAATATCTTCCCGATCCTACAATTTAAAAATAGAGGTAAATATTTCTTGAGAAATATTTGTTTCTATTATATTACCTTTAAAGTTAGATATTATTCTTTAATAAATCTTAATAACCTATTACAAAATTTATGAAAATATATTCATTACATTTTAATTTAATTATTGCAAAAATAAAAGAAAAAATCTAGCATAATAAAAGATACAATTTTTATTTAAAAATTTATATATTGTACATTAATTTTAATACTTTAACTGTTTTTAGAAGCCTAAATAAATCTTCTACTTCATCATCAACAGTAGGTAAATAATGTTTTTCTTTCATTTTTGATTTTCCAAAAGTTGGTTCACGATATAGAGGTAATCCCATTGCTTCTCCAATAAATTCTACACCCTGGTGACCAACAGTTTGAAACATATATGAATCAAGTTCATCTATAAATAAAATATCAAAAAATATGTCATAAATTAAAATTTTTGTATTATACCATATACCATATATAAACGTAAATAAATAAAAACTTGTAAAAATAAATCTTTCATTTAAGAATTATATAAATATTTTTATTAATTTAGATAATATTTAAGGTTAATAATTTACTTAAACTTGAAAAAGACAAAATACATTGAACATATAATATAAGTTTAAAGAATAGGTGATGTTTAATATAATCAATGATATTTTAATACAAATTTCATTACTAAATAAAATATATATAAAATTAAAAATCTAAATAATATATATATTTTATACTTATTTATCCATATAAATATTAAGTTTCAAATAGTCTAATTTTATTATAAATCATGAACTTATTTTTAATGCAAACTATGTATTATTATTATTAAATACAATTATTAAATCAAATCATTTAAATATAATTTTTGTTATATTAATATATAGCATCTGTCAATATTAATATTGATTATATATTAAGTTATTAAAATTTAATAATTTATAATATACTATCATCAAAATTCTTTTATAATACTATTATTAATTATTTTAACTTATAACTATACCTTTTCCAACTGGATATAAGTTAGCCAATGCCACAATTTCATGTCCTGCTGCTATACACTGCATTATGTTAAAACAAGAATCTTTGCCACCGCTAATTAATGCTACAACTTTCATTATTTTTTCCTAATGTATTTAAAAGTTGTTTTAAATTTAAATAATCTGTGCTGAATTGAATTTAAGTTCTTGTATGTTTGTTATACAATCATCTGTTACATAATTAGTGTTATTTTGTATTAAAGATAGAAAATAGAATTTTATATTTACATAAATTTGACATAATCATGGACTATTTTATTCTATAACTATATATATTTTTTAATATTTAATAATACATAAAAATATATAGTAAAGCAATTAATATTTACACCTTTGACAAAAGTATTTATTCCTAAAATATTTTTTGTAATGGTTATTTTAGGATGTTTTATAAAATGCGTTTTATGATATATAACCTTTATAATGTTACTTTATTTCATAATACTTTATAAATGAGATTTATATTGAATAAATAATCAAATTATTAATTTTAAAGGTCAAAAAATATGATGACCAATTAGAAAACAAAATTCTAAAAACTCTTTTTAAGATAAGAATGATAAATCTAAATAAAAATCTTTAATAAAATATTAAGACAATATAATTAAAATTCAAATACCAATGAAAATAGGGGCCAAGTACTTATTATAATCTAATATAAGCAAATATACAAAAATTTTAAATAGATACATTATCTTCTTTACATAAAGATTCAGAGTAGCCTATAATGAAATAAATTTATCTTCTAATAAAATAATATTCGTATAATTTACCAGAAATAAAATTAATAAAATACACAAAATATATAAATATATATAACATATATGAAAACACAAGTGAAATAAAAAAGAGAAGAATAACAATTAACTGGCAAATATTGAAAAAAATTTGTTGGTTATTTATAGATAGTATATAAAAAAAATTTAAATAAATTAGAATTGCCCACAATTAATATTCACCAGTAGCATTATTAACAAAATAGTTGACTATACTAACGTTCTAAGTTTTTGAAAATTAAAAATATTACTGACGATCTATATTTTGTTGAAAGCAAAGTTCAACGATGCAGTGATAAATGATGATTTTACTAAAAACAGATATTTAAGGAGGGATGTTCACGCCGCAAGAGTAATTTTTTCGTGAATCATATGCATAAATATATGTCTTATATGTGTACGTGTCTTTATATGCATGTGTTTTTGCCTGCGTGTGCATATAATATTTAATATAACTTAATATTTGCAACATATATATTATTTTACAGATAAAATTATTCGTTAGACAGATTATACACACTATTTTTTTTATAATTTATGCATACACTTATAATTATTAATGTTATATAACTAGAACAATGTATTATCAGTTTTCATTTTTTATGAACATCAATTAATATTACAATTTTGTCTTATAATAAATCTGAGAGTTTTATGCTTATAAATTGATAAAAAATATATAAGTTGATTTGATCGAACCCACTAAAAATAATATTGAAAACATTACTTATTCACTTACCACATAATAAATCAATCTATATTAATATATTATTTTAAATATTCGGATTTAAAAAATTGAATAAGTATAATAAATTTAATATTTTAATATGTTTCATAACGTATAAATATAAAAATACCTTAATTTTGTTATATTTTTATAATTTGTAATGTATAAATATTTCACAAACATACAAACAATTATTTACAAAATCATATAGAAAATATTATCTTTAATTATAATTACAAAAATAAAAATTATTTATATATTAAAATAATTCGTATAATACAATAAGTAATTCACACTGTGCTTTATCTACTTTGCATATTACTTTTTTTAAATATATCTACAATTAAGTTAAATATGAAATGAAAAATAAATATTAAATTTTTTAATCGAATTATGATAATTTTTTTTAATTTGTTTGTATTTTATAATAAATATGAACTTTTTTCGTAATTGACGCATAAACTTGAGAAATTTTTAAATCAATGATTCAATCGACCGTAGCTTGGGTTTCCAACGTCAATCATATAGTCTATAAATTCACTTCATACACATGATAAGCCAGCTTATGCTGATGCTGGATATACACGATGAAAGTGTTTATTATTCATATAGAAATATTGAATATATTGTAGACGTTTTATAATTTAGTTATTAAACACTCTAAAATTTAATTTATTATTTTTACACTATAAATTTATTCTCGTATAAATAAATTATCGAGTGCGCGAGTGCATGTTTATTTGAATAAACTGCTTTATCGTTATACATTAACCACATTCTATTTTAAATGATCATTATAAAATTGAGTATATTAACTTAAAAATTTTATTGATTTTCTAAGAATACTATTATTTTATTTACCGTTTCAACTATTTTTATTACAAGTAATTGTAATAAAAAGAAAGATATACTATACATTCCCAATTTGGAAATTTTATTGCATAATCATTAAATGACCTTTTGTCGAACTTCAATTTTATTAGTAAGGCTTTTAATTCTATTTTCTTATTAATTATAAATTCTAATTTGAAATATTACAATGATATTTTGTACTTTCATTTTTATATATTCTCATTGAATAGAAATTAATTTTTTACTATTAATATTTTATAAAATTTTATTTTTAAATTTATAATGATTTTTATAGTTCATTTAATTACATTATCATTACAATTATCAAAATAATAGTGAAACTAATAAGATATTAGTTTTATTTGAACACTAGTACTAAATAAAACATTTATACATTTATGACCGAATTATATGGGCACTTAGTATTTAATTCATTTGTTATAGAAAATGTATGATGTATTTTTACTATAATAGTAGAATTATATTTAAATTAAGTTGGTTGACGAAGAAAAATATACGAACATGTAGATATAAAATTTTGAAAAAATGTCATGTTTATTATTAGTACTATAAAAATAAAAAGTTTTCTTACATATAGTAAATTATTGTATTCAAAATAAATACTTGAATAGAATTTTTTGAATATGTAAATTAAAATATTAGAACTAGAATATAATGTTAATAATACATTATTTGTAATATAGTTATAATATTATTAATTTAATTCTATAATATAAACTTAATATTTTCATAAGTTTTTAAGGTGTTGAAAGGGTATACTTATAAGTATGAGATATTTGTATTTCTTATAAATATAATTATATACATATTTTTTAAATTTGTATAAGTATCTATATTGAATCTGAAAATTATAATTAATCTATGTTATTATATACATATATAACAACATAGTTAATAACAATATAGAAATTAAATTTAATGAAAATATAAAATGAGATATTTTCATGAACAAAAAAATTAATTTAAAAATTGGCGCCTTTTTCTATAGTCAAATTAAATTCATGATTCTATGATTGCTGATACATCCAGCTGTACACGCCATGCACATATATTTCTAGTTTACGCACTCCCCTCTCTTTTTCGTTATTTCCTTTTCTCCTTACATCAACCCATATTCCACTTGGTAAGAGAAAAAACTACGGTCGTGCGAAGCAGTGTATGCGCGCGCGTTCTTCTCGATTCTGAAGCAGCAGCTTAGTATAGTCGACTAAATTGTATAGTATTATCGTTAATATAATTTTGAGTGGAAAAAATTCAATGCATATTTAGAAATAAAGTAGTAAATTTAGTCTAAAATTAAATATTTTTGGTTTATATAGTGGGTAATGGAGAAAAGATATAGTCTCGTCCACTACAAATTCACCATACGTAATATTTGATTTTTGTACTTTTCTTGTGTCGTAAAATAAAAGTTAGTTAACATAAGAAAGAAATTAAATAGAAGAAAATTAATTTGTTGTACGGTGGATTTTTTTCAAAATTCGAGGGCGGAGAAGAAACAGCGCAACCGAGAAAGCAGGATGGTTCTTGCCGAAAGAAACTCGGAAAGCGTAAGAAACGGCCGAAGGTCCAGGGGCCCCAGCCCCAACGGTCAATCTGAGTCTTCAAGTGAAGAAGACGGAGGTATGAAAAGCGTGTTTTTATGAATTTTCAATATATAAATACAGGCTAGTATTCACCCACATAAAATCTTGAATACATTGAGACATTTCTTTACTGTATTATCTTTGAATCATTTTTTTAATTAATCGTTAAGTTTTAGTATACTAAACAATCAGAAAGAAAAATGAAACTCATATTTATCATTTTAAATTTTCTTTTAGACTGCTTTCCAGTTTTGGATATCTTTTTACTATTTATCAAAAATCCTAAAAAATTTTTAAAGAACTATACCTTATTTGTAAATGAGTTGGATTTCTGTTTGTTTATATTTTGAATTTGTTAAAAATCACAGCTTTAAGAAAATTTTATGATCTATTATTTAAATTAAATATTAAAATAGTTCTTTTTATACTTTTAATATAAATTATTATTTGATATATAAAAGATTATTAAAGATCTCAAATTTCCTATTGGTTTATAGTACCAGCTGAGAAGATACGTGTTGGCAGAGATTATCAAGTTATTGTGCCTGAATTGATACCTATAAATGGTAAAACAATAAATGTCAAGATAAGAATGTTTGAATTTATAATACTAATTTTTTTTTAGAACGTAAGTTGGACTTGTGTCCTGAAAAAGCATTACTTGTATGGTCGCCAACCAGTGATATACCAGATAAAAAATGTAATGTATTTAATATTTTATTTTAATTATAGAATAATTAAAATTTTATAGATTTGATTTTTAAATTTTTTTAGTGGATGAGTACATTATCTTAGCGAAAGAAAAATATGGTTATAACGGGGAACAAGCATTAGGAATGTTATTTTGGCATAAA
>NW_011948421.1:8895652-8969749 GCF_000503995.2 Ceratosolen solmsi marchali
AGCGGTTCTTGATCTTGCAAATTTTACACCGTTTCCTGATGAATGGACAGTGGAAGATAAAGTTTTGTTTGAACAAGCTTTTCAATTTCATGGAAAAAGTTTTCACCGAATTCGTCAGATGGTAAAATTATAAATCTTAAAATATTTAAATCATTTCATCAAGAAACTAATTTTAAAAAGTTTTAATTAGCTTCCAGATAAATCTATTGCTAGTCTTGTCAAATATTACTATAGTTGGAAAAAAACTAGAACCAAAACATCATTAATGGATAGACAAGCAAGAAAATTGACTAGTGGTGGAAAAGAAGGAGAAAATGGAAGTGAAAATGGAAGTGAATTGGGTTCTAATACAGACAGTGAATCTGAAGAAAAAGTAAGATAATCGATTATATAAGTACTTAAAGTAGTACATACAAATGATAGACATATCTTTATTTCTATTTTACTTAATATATTATCTACATCATCTATCATTGTTTAATCATATGCACCATTTTAGAATCATTCTCAGTAATGTGTAACATAAACATTTAAAAAATTAGTGGTATTTCATAATATGTATAGCATATCTAAAATCTATTGATAGATAAACATTTTTAATATTTTAAAAAATTAATAGGAACATATATTTTATGGGATTTTTTATATAATTATTTTCAAATGATATTTTTGTATAAATCTTATATTTTGTAGGTTAATTTATTTTAGCTAACCATAAAGTTTATTGCTAAAAAATAGGATTACTGTAAATGTATCCACACGGTATGGATTTAATGAGAATATTAGTTAAATTATAAATTATTTATAAAGATTAAAGTAGTCCAAACTATAATAATCTATATACATGTACCAAGATGTACAATAGGAAATAATGAAAAAATATTGGTATCATAAATGGTATTTTAAAAAGTATTATTCTAGAATCAATAATATTTTTGTAAATTGTGTTCATAAATATTTTAGAGCTAAAATATAGAAATTAAATTAATAAAAGTATTTTATCTTATAGTTAAAAAGTTGTATCTTAAAAAATGAAGTACATATTATATTAAATCATAATATGTCAAGCTTCTAAATTGAAACTAAATAAAATTTTAACTAATTAATAAATAATAAATATATCAAACATACTTATCCAATATTTTGCTTTAATATTTAATGTTTACTAAACATCAAACATTTTAAAATTTCATTCCTGAATAACTCGTTCATTGTTTCACGATTAATTCATCCATACTAGATCTCAAAATATGCATGTATTAAATGAAAGTAATTCGCTTATTCAACAAAACAGTGCTTACATAAGATGTGAGATTTTGTTGTTAATTCAAAGCTTTTGAATGTGGAACGTTCCAGAAATGGACAATCCACCGCGGAATTCGTCGTGGAAAGAACAACCAAACCATGGCAGGGAGCCAAGGCACTGACGCTAAGGCCTCATCCGACTCGGAAAATGTTCCTCAGGTTCAGGTATTCAACCTAAACCTTAAGCAAGCAATGACCATTTGCATAGTTTTAATACTACTTATCAAACTACATACGTTCTACTTATAAATGTTATATGTTTCTGGTTGCTGTATTTCTTTGCACCATGCCAGTGTCTTTTGAAAATAATAGAGATCAGTATTAAACTCCTATTAAGTATTAAGTTCCTATTCATTATCAATAATACATTATTGAAACCCTTCAAAGCACAAATTTATAATTGTTGCAATACATTCTTTAATTTCATTATAAAATATCTCTAAAAAATTTAAAATGAGTGTTTAAATTGAATAGCATTCTACATCCTCATATTATCGTGCAGGTTTTTTTAATTTTTAATTAGATCAAAAATTATTATTTTATAAAAATAAATTAAAACAAGTAAATTATTTTTTGAAGTACATAAATAGTGTTGAAAGTTTTTGTTTATAAGAATTTTAGTTTTTAAAATTTTCTATTTTTTTTTCTTTGGGCAAAAATTAAAGAAAAATTAATAAATTTATATATAACATTAATTTAGAAAATTAAGTTTATTATTATTATTAATTTTTATACTTATTTTTATTTATTTTATTTATTATTTATACTTAATAATTATTATTATTAAGTAAATTAAGTAAATGAAATGGCATACCATCATTTTAATAATTGAAAAAATTGTAAATAATAAAATTTGTATTCAAAGTTTCATTTATTTATTAGTACAATAATTTTAAAAACTAGATAATATATTGATAGTAAATATTATTAAAGGTATAAACCATAGTTTCTTTTAATATACTTTTTCAGAGAATTTTATTTTTTTGTAAAGCTAAATAATAAATATAAAAATGATTGCAGAAGGTTCAAAATACAGATGTATAATTATTCTTGTATTTTCAGCGATAAAAATTATATTTTTAATGTATAAAATAATATTAGTATTATAGTATTAAATATATTATGTTATTTTTTTCATTTTGTTGAAGTACTTATAATTATTTTTGTATTATAAAATATTCAGAAAAGAATCAAAAAAGTTTAAAAATTCAATTGGGCAGATCAGTTACTTAAAAAGGGTATTATATGTTGTAGGGGTCATGTAGCAACTGCGGCATTGCTTGTCATAGCGTTCGTTCTACGCCAAAGGGACACGCGTGTCATAGCTGTTATCTGCATTGGAGGTCAGTAGATCTAATGTTTAAAACAAAAAAAAAACTTATCGGGACTCAAGTTCAAATAGTGATAGAAATTGACACTTATAATTATCACGTAATATTTATAAAATTATACGTTTTTCCTGAATTTCATGCTAGATTTTATTGATGTTAAATAAATATGTAAAAACGCTATTATTTGATTTCACTAATACAATTTTTGGTCTTTAGTAAACATTTAGTAAAATTATGCAGCTATTAATTTATTATAACATTGTATTTTATATATTAAATATTAAAATAAAATAACAAAATGAAAATGTTTATTAGATATATTTTTAATAAGAATTTAAATATGTATTATTAAATGCATAGCTTTGGTAAATATTTTTGAAGGTTTAATGCACCAATGAAGGTATTTAAATAAATAGTATATAAGAAAATTAGTAATAATAAATAGTAATATAAAAGTTTTTTATTTGTTATATTTTAATTTATTGTCTAATGTATGTAATATAAATTTTTTATTTTTTACAAAATCTATTTAACAGGATTTAGAATGATAATATTTAGATTTTAAATATCAATAAGATCAATTAACACAATTCGATAATTATGCATTAAAAGTTTTTTTTTTCTATCATTTAATTATTAACTAGTAAGGTCATATTTTTACTAAAACAAATTTGAAGTATACAGCAATATATAATTTTATGTTCGAAACACAATTTAAAATTTTTATAATTTTCAAGTTGAAAAAAAATTGATTATATTTTCTTATTATTGTTATTTACATATTTTATTTAACTTTCATAATTATATTGGATTATAAGTATTTAATTTAATGTTCAATATATTTATTTAATTATTTTTAATTTATAATGATTTATATTTTCATTTAATTGCTTAAAACAAAAACTATATAATATATATTACAAATAATAATTTTTTGGTAACAATATTTTGTATTCACAGTGTGTTCACAGTGAGTATTGTTTTAAAAAATTAGGTTTTTGTTTAGTTGACATTAAACAGTATCTTTTTCAATGTTAACATGTTAATATTTTTGTGGTATAAGCATGATTAAGTTATTATAGAAAACTTCATTAAACTAAATAAATAACAAAGTACTTTGTGAAATCTATCATTATGAAATAAATTAATACTAATAATCTCTGAGTTAATATATATATTTGAATTTGTTGTGATTATGATTTAAGATATTAGTCTATTATATTGACTTTTGATTAGAATTAAAATAAAAATTTCAACAGATTTAAAGGATAATTATTCTTATTCTACATTATAAATATTAGTGTAATAAATAAAAAGAATGAGATATTATTCCATGGAAATGTAAGTCATAAAAATATTAAAACGATAAAGTAAAAAAGAACAAATGTGTGTATATATCCTGGACTGATATAGGCGCACGGGTGTTGCAAGACCGCTGAGTTCAATGCCGGGTCGTTCAAACAAAAGAAAGCCACCGCGTGGACTAGTCGTTAATCACGACGATTTGGCAGCGCTAGCCGGTCAACCTAACCAAGCTGTCAACACTCTCCAAGCTGTTGACACTGAAATAGTTAGTCTCAAACGACAAGTATGTTATAATATATATTTGTACATATGTAAATATTAAAATCTTTCAGGTCCTCGTTATGCGGATCAATTTGTATGTACATGAGATCGACGTATAGAAATAATGCTCTATAATGAACTATATTACAATTTTTATACATAAATCGTGTGGATACATTTTCATTGACAGTTCTGTATATATATATATATATATATATACATTTTTACAATTTAATCTAATATTTATTGTAGCTTATTTATTAATCTTATATAATTTACAAAATTATAAATTTTACTTAAATTTTATATTCAGTTTTATTGAATATAAATACATTTATTTATCATTCAAGAATTATATAAATACGTTAAAATGCAGTGTATATTAATTGGTTTTCAAGAAATATTAATCCAATTTTGCCAAGATATTAATTAGAATTTTGTATCAAATTTAAGAAATATAACGATTGTTTAAATGAATTTATTAATCTAGGAACCAGTTTTAATAATTGTATTTAGTAATGTCTAACAATCACTAATTTAAAATATACATGTTAGTTAATTTCTATTACATTTGGATTGATATATTTTTTTGTACTTATTGAGGGGTATTTCAATACTAGTTTACAACACATCTCTCATTAATTCTGAGAAATGTGAAACTACTTTTGTTTCCAGCTAAATAAACATTCTAAAACTACTCGTTCACTGTAATATTTTTCAACTACTACTTTCCCTCTCTTTAAATAAATATAATATAAATATATAAATATAATTTCTTCGACTTTATTGAATCAACTTTTCCATTTTAAAATTTAAAATAAATTTATATTTTTATTACTTAACTTTAAAAATATTTTTAAAAATTGATATTTTAAAATTTCTCAGTTGTCATATTAAACATCTTTAAATTTAAACAATTTTAGAAACATTTTAAAGAAATATTATGTGAAAAACTTTTCAAAATATGTTTTGAGCATTCATATATTAAATTCAATTCATGCAAAATTGTGGTATAATTTTATAGCTTATAATTTTGATTTGTAACTATTTAACATTGTTTAAATAATATTATATGTATTTATAGTTTTTAAAATCTCAAATTTATAAATTGATCGTGAATTTAATTATAATTTTAATAACTAATTTTATATTAATTTTATGACCCTTTTAAAAATAATTTAAAAAATACTTACGTTGTAACTTAATACTCAATTTAATAATAATAAAAATATGTAAACTGTATATGTTTCTATAAATAATAAGTAAATAAAAAAAAGTTCATGAGATTTCAGTATCAATGAATATTATTTATTTTATATTTCAGAAAAATATTTATTAAAAAAATTTGAATGTTTTCAATTATTTAAATAATTTTAATCCTGAACATAAAGGACATTTATTTTATAAAAATATATATTCTTGTAAATAGATTCAATCGAATAAGCAACAAGTCAGTGCACTTAAACGCAAAACATCGGATGGAATCGATGAGTTACGACCACCTGAGAATTCTAGTCGGATAAATTCACGCTGGACAAATGATGAGTTGCTACTCGCAGTACAGGGGGTTCGCAAATATGGTAAAGACTTCTCGGCCATTGCTGATGTAATAGGCACAAAAACGGAAGCGCATCTTCGTTCTTTTTTCGTCAATTACAGACGAAGATACAACCTCGACGCTGTACTTAAAGAGTACGAAGCTGAGAATGGACCTATTTTTATTGAAGATGAAAAGGATGAAAAGGTATTGATTTTATGAATTTAATATACAGAGTCAACAACAAATAATATATATTTTAATAAATTTAATCTTGAAAAATAGAAATAAAAAACAATCAATTAATGTATTTTTAAGAATTGATACACAATATTTCTTAGAAAGTTTTATCGTAAATTTTATAAAAAAGTTAATGATAAATTATATTTAATTATTTTTGTTTTCATAATATTTAATATTTAAAATTTTTTGACAGTTTTTATTTAAATTAATTTTGATAAGTTGAAATTAAATTTTGTATTGCATTGCACATTTTTAAATGTTCATTATATTCCTTTTCTTTTTATTATTTTTATTGTTTACATAATTGAAATCTTACAATAAATATAAAATAACACTTTTAACAACAAAAAATAAAATTAGAAAATTATAAAAGAACAATTAATTTAAATTTAAATCTCAAATTGAAATATTCTTTGTATTTCAGATGGAAATAGATCAAACTGCAAAATTGGAATCAGCAGAAACTTCACAAAAAACAAAAATGGCAATTACTGTAAATCAGCCAGCTAAATAACATACAAATATTGTTTTGAATACTGTGAAACGCATTAAACAAATGTAAATTATAGTACATCAAGTTATTGTACTGCAAAAAAATGAAGAATTTACTTCTTTCTACAATTAATAACTCAGCTACTTTACTATATACATATTATTTAGCACAATTTAAAAACGATAAACTTTGAATCGAGTTTTATTTTTCATTTATATTTTGCTTATAAATATTCATATTATAATTATTTATTAGACATGAAAAATTTGACTTGAATAATTAGTATTTTTGTCTCGATTTTTATGAAAAATGTGATGAAATGAAAATATTGAAAATTGCAAGTGTAATAAGTATTAATAAGATTTTTTTCTGTGTATGTATGTGACGATAAAACATGAAATTTTTATTATCGTCAAATTGTAAATATGAATGACTTATTTAGATCCTGTTAGGATAATAGGTTTCAGAAAAAATCGTTAATTTAATCGGTGTAAGATTTACGTGTTTTAAAAGTTCTATTGTAAATTGAAAAGGAGTTATGTATTTCCTTAATAATTTAATTTATTGGAAAAAATATATTTAAAATGAAATAACTCCTTACCATTTACATTTGACATGAATTTATACTCTGTTAGTATATAAACATATACGTACATATGTGCTTAAATATGTATGTACTTTATATATTTGAATTTATCAATGTCAAAAAATAACAGTAAAATATGTAATACAAGGAAATAATTAATTAATGCTAATTATTCACTTTGTGAAATATAATTATTCACAAATACTATACTTATAATTGCATCTTTAAAGTAGGTAAAGAAGAAAAAGTGAGATTTACAATTAAGAAGTTGTGTTCAACTAAAGAAAATAAAAGATATGTATGAATATATATATATATATATATTCATTCAAACATCTTTTTATTGTAACTGTTTTACTCGCTGAATTATGAATAATTGGTTTTAATAATAAATTATTTTAATTTATTAATAAATCGATGAATTTTTTTAATACATGAGCATTTATTAAGCAAATATGATTTATTTGAAAATTTATAAGATTTTCATTGACATTTCAAAATAGTAGTAGAATATAATTATTAACATTACATACATATATTTGTATAGATTGGAATAATTTTAATTAAAATATATTATTTTATATTCAGTAGATAAAATGATATAGTAAGACTAACTTATGTGCTCTCTCAAAAATATTATTATAAAAATATCACTATTTTTAGGAATGCATTTTATAGTTTTAATTTATCATTCAAACTAAAATTAATTTGGTGTCAATAACCCTTTTAAGATTACAATAAATATCTATAGTAGCATAAAATTTAATATAATTGAATAAATGAAAGGTATATAGATTTTGTGAAAACAAATATTATAAGTATTCCATTTTATTACTTTGAGACAATTATTCTTATAATATTGTCTATACTACTTTAGCTACATTAAGTAAATTTAACATAATAATGGAAATAATTAGTTATCTATTATATAGTATTTATAATTTTATATGAAAATTATTTAAGTGAACCAGGATATAAGTATCATCGAAAAGTACCATCATAATTGAAGTTATTTTATCTTATATATTCAATAAAACTAATGCTATTCAAGAATTTAAACACAAACAAATTTTTTATACATTAATGCCTATGCTTAAAGCAAATTAAATAAATGTTTATCTAGACTTTTTTCTGAATTTTTTCATAGCATCATTCAAAAAATATTTTATATTAAAAATTAGTAGACTACTTATAATTTAACATTAGTTTAATTTAGTTCATTTATTGAATTAATTATATTGTAATTAAAAATTTATATTTGAGATTAATATAATAGAAATTAATATTTTATTTTAGGTACATTTGTGCTAAAGTAATATAATCTGCTTTATAATATAGTAAACTAATTGTAAGTATATCAACATGAGAACATAACAATTATCGTAGTGAGCTTAGCATTAAATATTTAAATAATTTGACTAGTTATATAAATTCTATAATTATAGTATTTAATTTACAATAATTGTAATCCAATTTACTTAATATCTTTAAAAATATATATTATATATTATTTTGACTATTTAGCCTAATACTTGAAAATTTTAAAAATAAATATTCATTTTCTTTATTACATTTCGATTTCTATCAGATAAATATTTGTATTTTAAATAAAAATTGCTTTAGAATTTTTTGCTTTATACAAAATTGTATTAAATTAATTTTAAAAAATTTTTAAAAGGAACTTTAAATACATTAATAGCTTATTTTATGACTATTAACAATATCAATTAACAAAAATTGTGTGCATTCATTACCATACCTTTCAACAAGTAATTTTTTTAATTATAAGAATAAATATTTGAAATAGATTGACGTATAAATATGCCTCATTTTTAGTAATATTAAAAAGATACTTTACATTCCATAGTTAAATATTCAAAGTACGCTAAAATGTAAAGATCTCTGGCTCTCAGGTATAATTGATAATTATAATTTTTTCATTTGTAATATTTTAAAAGGTCTACACATTCAGGTAAATTACTTTTCCATTATTTAAACACAAGTTTTCATTTGGAATGTCAATATGTTGTAATTAAATAAGTTTGACTTGAAATATATTTCTAATTAGGTGATTTGTATAAATATTTACTTTTCTAATTAAATTTAATAAAGTTTTCATAATTATTTATCACAATATCAATACCGGTTATTAGAAAAATAGGATAATAATGGCAATCTTCTAAAAAATTAATATTGATTATTAATTTAAAAGTAATTTAAAATTAATAGTTTTAAACGTTATGTACTTATTATAAATTATTTTGTTTACGAAAACATTGATTAATAATATAGATCTATTCCAAAAATTCAATAGTATATTTTAGAATGAATTTTCAAACGTCTACTAATTCATCGTAGTACTTTTTTCTAAAAAGTTCAAAACCCTCATTAATATTAAAATATAAATATTACAAATAGTTATGCACCTTTTTGTATATTTAAATATTAAATTTTTACCTTATGAAACCATACCAAATTTAAGTTTTAAATATATAATTTAATATACTTTTTAAATATCATCTATAATATAATTTTTTTTAATATAATTATAGTAAATAATGATTTTGAAAAGTTAATATTTTATTTGAAATTTAAAACGAATTATTAAAAACATATATGGATATATATATATAATATATAAGCAATGAAGTTCATTTCAAAGTTTTTGTTATTAAGCTAATATATAAATGATTTAATACGTTAAATTATTTTATATTAATTTAATACGACTTTAGTTCTTTTTATAAACAATATTAATTAAAATATGAAGTAAAAGACAATTTAAACTATTTTTATACCATAAATTATTACTTGATACTGTGATGTGATTATGAATATCAACTAATGTTATATATCTTACAATATTATTGACATTAATTTTTTATAGTATTAATTCAATATATTCTTTTAATGATATAACTATAAATTGTTAATGATAGAAATATTATTAATAAGTTAAACTCATCAAACTAATAATGTATTTCACTTCTATTCAGTGATTCGTTAATTGCTAAATTTAACTGATGAATTTTTATAAGTTCAAAATATAATTTATGTACTACTGTCTGGGATTAGACTAAAAGCCTCCCTGTGATGGTGGATGGAGGCTTGCTGGCAAGTGGAAGGGACAATGCAATAATTCAACACTACCTTTGAATGTAGTGTCTTTCCCTTTATTGAATATAATAAATATAATAAATAGTCAATGGTCTATGGATGTCGAATTGAATGTATGATACAATGAATAAATGAGAGTTTCTTCAATTAATATGAGCGACAAGAATCCTGTAAGTGTATTCTTGGTAGCTTGGTGCTTGATTCTCCTACTCGTAGTTATGAACTCGCAGCGCTAGTGGGAGATTCGCGCTGATAAGGAGCAGCGATGGTGCCGCCTTTGCCGCTGCCGAGAATAGCTGTAGCGGCCTGAGTGGGGGGGGGGCTCTGTGACGTCACCGTAGTGGTGCTCGCCAGTGATCATTCCCATGTTGTTTCTGTTTTGTCGTTGACGTGAATTAAGGCTAGGTTCACTGTCATGGAGTTTCCTGCAGTTGAGATATCGTGTTGCGTTGATGCCTCCATGTCCTTTGAGGATTTTGGAATAGTTATGTCGGGAAGATCAGCCATTTCTCGTGGATCTACTGCATGTGCCTTCTCTTCAGGCTTGGTAATTTTGCTTGTTTGTGTCGATTCGCTTAATTCTCGACACGGCTTTCTGACATTCGCTACTGCAGTAGCATAGCATATACCCTCTTCTTCCACTGCGCCCTTTGTACAGTACTCGTGATTGACACCTGTCGCTGGCCAGATGGTTTCATTCGAGTTATGTTCCATTGCCAATGTCTTATGTGATTCATCCATGGTGTCTTCCATAGATGGTATCTAATACATGTTGGAGTTTGTGCTCCATGTGTTGAGACTATTGCTTATCCTCTTTACTGAGGTTTCAATTGGTTGTGTCGTGTCACCCAATTCGTGGCACAGTTTCATAATCAACACTGTGGCCGTGGTGAAGCAAATGCACTCTTCCATCATGGAGTTCTTTGTGAAGTATTCGTGTGTACGCCTGACAATGGCCAGCTGCTTGTTATGAATTTGTGTTCTGCCTTGAAGGTGTTGTGTATTTCATTGATTGTTTGTTTTACTGCTAATGTTTCTGATAGGCTTCTGATTGCCTTGGCTGCATCAAGTCTGTCAGTTAGTGCTTGCATCGTCTCGATTCGGGCCCATTGTGATTGGGCCGTCGGATGATGCCGAGAAGAGTTGTAGCGGCCTGAGTGGGGGCCGCCTCTGTGACGTCACTGATGCGGGGCAGTGACGATGCCGTTGCCGCTAGCGAGATGCACGCTGTAGCGGTCTAGTAGAGGGAGGATATCCGTGTCACGTCACTGCTTGACGGGTGGGAGTATTCCTCGTACCGTATACCACTTATTAATATTGATGCTTACTTGGTTGATAGGAGCCGTGTATTAGTGATCCGTAAGAACTTGTGTAATAGCGTAGCTTACGTGTGTGGAGTCGATCTCAGTTGCATTGATGGTACGTAAGTGCGTGTGTAATAGCGTGGCTTACGTGTGTTGAGGTAGATCCGCGTAGTAGCGTTGGTAGGCCATGAGCTTGGCTTCCGTTGACTGTAGTCGATCTCTGCAGCGTTGGTGGGCCTAGTGAGTTTGGCTTCCGTTGGGCTGGAGTCGTTCTGTGCAGTGTTGGGTGGCCGAGACTAGCTTGGCTTACATTGAGCTGGGTTCGATCTGTAGGACGGCGATCCGATCTTGATGAATGCTTGAGTAGTAAGAGAGCGAGAGCGTCAAGCGCGTCTCCTTAAATATCCTAGTACAGGCTTGCGATTCCGGTGAATTCTGAATCACTCTTGTCATGCTGATTGTACCGCTGATCTTCCTCCAATGATCCAGTAATGTTGTCGAGTGTATGAAAGGGTATTTTGGGTACCTCCATGAAGTGTTCTGAGATGTGCTTGTTCGATTATGCGGTTCGTGAGTTGCGATTGTTTCGGGAGAATGGCTGGGGGTTTTTTGTTTTCTGATATTGCCGCATTCATTAGTCGTCCACCGACTCTTGTGATTCCGTGTGCATCTATGTAGGCAGTGAGTCGATGGAACGCGTGTGATGAGGTTAGACCTGTTGTTTGCATCGCTCGCAATTCTTGGAAAGGTATGTTTTTTGAGTCAGCTGTATCCACTGTGTTCTAGCCTTATTTAATTCAGCGTGTGTAAGCTGGTTTGTTGAAGGGCGTTTTCCCTTTAGGCATGCGATGAATCTAATGCATCTTGCCGTTATTCTCAGTAGCTCAGTCAGAGTTGGGTAATCGTAAATAATATCCCAGTCGTAGTCTGAAATTTTGATTGTGGCGATTAACGAGATGCTTGGACGGGCTTCCTGGTGGCATTGGTCCTCTTTGTCAATTGGTTGCGTTGGCCACGAGTCTGGAGTTAGTGTCCATGGAGGGCCAGTCCACCATAGAGAGTGAGTTTTAAGTTGTTGGGTGGTGAGCCCTCTGGATGCGCAGTGATGCTGATTGTTAGAGTGACGTCACTAGAATCCAGCCTTGGAGAGTTCGTCGGCCCTTGTTAATCGGAATTGTAATGTAATTTCGACTATTTTGAGTAGTGAAGTTTCCTGATTTCGTAGAATTGTGTTTATGACTCCGGTCAGAGTTGGGTAATCGTAAATAATATCCCAGTCGTAGTCTGAAATTTTGATTGTGGCGATTAACGAGATGCTTGGACGGGCTTCCTGGTGGCATTGGTCCTCTTTGTCAATTGGTTGCGTTGGCCACGAGTCTGGAGTTAGTGTCCATGGAGGGCCAGTCCACCATAGAGAGTGAGTTTTAAGTTGTTGGGTGGTGAGCCCTCTGGATGCGCAGTGATGCTGATTGTTAGAGTGACGTCACTAGAATCCAGCCTTGGAGAGTTCGTCGGCCCTTGTTAATCGGAATTGTAATGTAATTTCGACTATTTTGAGTAGTGAAGTTTCCTGATTTCGTAGAATTGTGTTTATGACTCCGCGCGCAAATGTTTCTACCTAAGCACAGGTGTCTTTACCTCTCCCACTTTGTTTACCGCGTAAAATTGCTGCAATCGAAAAAATCGAAAAAAATCGAAAATTGCTGCGAAGAAAATTTTTTTTAAGAAATTATCAATTTTTTAAATTTAAAAATTTTATTTTCTGAAATATGTTTTAATAATTTTAAATTAATTAAATTAATTAGTATTTTTCATATTCAATTATAAATAAAAAATAATAAACTGTATTTTTCTCATACTAATTACTTTTTTTACAAATTCGCAACTATTGAAATAACAATAATAAAATTATTAATAAATTGAGCCATACGTAATATTACTATTCTATAAAATGGTGGTTTTGTCTGGCGGGTTTAAAAATATCTTTTTTAACTCACACACATTGTCTCATTTATTCTTCGTGTAAAAAGGTATTGTATAATTTATATTTAATTGAAGATTGTTCTCTAAAACAGATTTTAATTTTACATGTATTTTGTTTCATTTAGTAGAAGGAAATTATGAAATAAAATTTAAAATAGTTAAGCATCAATATTATTCTGGAAAATCATATAAAAGTAAAAAAAAATAATTCAGATTGTTAAATCTTATAATTAAATAAAAGTTATACCTAATTTTAAATATTGATAACAAGAAATAATGTCTATAGAATATATTTAAAATCATTAAATTATTTTGAATAAATGCCCATTTCAAGAAGTGACTAAATATCTTAAAGTAATTTAAAATGCTTTATCTGAGATAAGATGTATGTGTGATTGCATGAAAATACAAAAGGGTTTCATTGTAATTATTAAATACGAATAATGGTTATTCAATTTCACACCATATACCATTGTATAGCTAACAATTGATTTTATAATATCTTTAATATAAAAAAGGTTAGTTTTATTTTTCATTTTTTGGTAACAAGAAGAAATGTAATCATTTTATGCGTTTACTTGAATAATCTAAAAGATATAGCAAAACATCATGATGGATTTTGATTACATGTTCAATTCAATATTTATTCTAAAATGTTAAAATATAAATTTTAATTTCTAATTTTTGTTATTTTTTAATAAAACGTTTTTAATTTTATACTATTTAAAATATAAAAGTGATTAAAAAAATAATAGATAATAAAATATTTCATATTATTTTCTAAAGTTTTTTAATGTAAGCGTTAATAATTTTTAAAACATATTGCATAAAATTTTACCAATTTTAAATAATTATTTAACTATTCATAAGGTGCGATTAATTTTGACTCAGTAATTAATTAGCTTAACGTTTTCTCATGCATCACATATTTCTCAAATCATATATTTAGTAATATAGATGAAGTTTCTATCAAAGTAAAAAATTAATATCTAAAATATATGACAAGGTATGGATAATGAAAAATAATTTTTCAATTGTATAAATCAATAATATTGATTTTATAAATTATGTTATAATTGCTAATTTTCAAATTAATATAACTATTCAAATTATTTATAAAATTATTTTAAGTATGTAAAATCCTTTTAAGTAATAAATAAATACTGGATGCTAATATAATAGTTTAATTTCTAATTTCGTTGTTAGAGCATAATAAATCATTGAATAATAAATTAAAATTAATTGATATACTTTTATATCATTTATATCTGCATAATTTTTTCAGATATTAATGAATTTGAATAATTTCAATACCATTATGCATTAAAATTATTTAATACTTAAAGGCAGATTGTTAATTTATATATTTTATATATAATTTATTTTATAAATTATTCAAATCATTATTCAAACTTTTAATTTTGTAACACTTTCTACAAAATATATTATAATTAATGTACTAATTTTAGGTATTGTATTATCTGAAAGTAATTCAAATAATGAAAAAACTAATTTATTTAATAATTTGAACTTGTAATATTACAAAAGAATATATTAATTAGCGTTAAAAATTATATATTATATTATTATTTAAAAAAATAAAAATGCATATAATTATGAGTATTATTTTAATTATTGATAAAATAGAAATGTTGTAATCAATGATATATCATAAGAGATTTATTTTAAGATACAGTCAAATTCCAATTTATTTATTTTAATAATTTCAGTTTCTTAATATCACCTTTTATTTCATCCTACAGTAATTTATGTTGATCAAGAATTTGGTTTCATTACTGTTGAAAATTTTTAAGTAAACTTCATTTTATTATTGTCAATTAAGATACCTGAAAATAAATATTTTAAATGTTTTTTTAACAAATTACTTTCAATTATAAAAATTATTCTTAATGTTTTACATTTGCAGAATTTAGATATTTTTTATTTTTGTTTAATTTTAAAAAATTTATTATTTATTTTTACTTCAGAGTAAGCTTCTTAAATAATAATATATAAGAAGTTATATCCAATCATTGTATTCATACAGTTTACTGAAATTTTATAAACATTAGTATTGGAAATTTTATTATTGTCATATGAACATAAGAGAATCATAAAATCAAAAAAAGCAGTTGACTTTAAAAATTTTTATTTTAGTAATTAAACAATTTAAGAAATATCCATTTTATATTATATTATCATTCAAATATATATTAAAAATTATAGCTTTTCCTTTTCTGGAAAGGGTGGACTATATCCTTCTTTTTCTAAACGATTCTTGAAATTTAAATAATCTCGTTTTCTATCAAAATGTTTTACCTATATAAAATGTGTATTTTCATTTAGTACATTTAGTTCATTAAATTTTAATAATTTGAAAAACAGATATTATTACCCATTGGCTTGGACAAAATTTTTCATAATCTTTTCTACAATATTTACACAAATCATCAGATTTTTTCTCATCAAGACACTTCCAATATATGTCTCGATGGTTCCAACATGTTAATCGATCTTGTTTATTTGGAAAAGACATTCTAAAACATAGATTTATAAACAATAAATAATGATGTATTGTCTACTTTTTAAATTTATTTATACCTAATTTATGTAAAGAATATAATTCGTTGATAAGTAATATTTTGTAATAATTACAATATATTTATTGATAGATAATAACTTATCTTTTAACATTATTATATTAAAAACAAAACAAATAACGTTTATTAAACATGACTATCGGTTTTATAAAAATTTAATATAAGTTTAAAGTCAATGAAATATATTCACAAGACCCAACGTTTAATAAACTTTCTACTTAAATCTATACAAAATGAAAAATTTAAATATCAATTTTATAAAATGTAAAGAAAAAAAAACAAAATTTCAATGTTTTATTCAAAAAAGTTTTGTAAAACTTATGAAACTTATAATTTTCAAAACATTGATTAAATTGGTTATGATTTTAGATATTGATATTGGTTATAATTTATTTAAATTAAATTTATTTAAATTTTTTCAAAATAATAAATATTTAAGTTATTAAATTAGCTATTCAATATATTAATTTTAAAATTAATATAAAACTAAAGTGAATAATTAACTATAATAATATAAAGTTTTTAATAATTAATAAATGTCATTTAAATTTTCAAAAATTAAATGTCTTTCGTACTTCTGTCAAAATATTTATCATTTAAACAATGATTTGTAAAATAAATATCAAATAAAATATATATAATACTTATTTTATTAACATTATAATTTTACAATATATAATTGTAATAAAAAAATTAAGAAAAGTATTTTTTTAAATAAATAAGAAATGTGACAAATAAAATTAAACTATTAATTATTTTAAATTATAAAAATATTAATAAAAAAAAAAGGTTAGGTTTTCAAATTTTGTTAATATAATCATTAATGTATTAATATATAAATAATATATAAATATATGTTGCTTATGATAATGTAAGAACAATATTATAGTAATTAAATAGATAAATTTTTACTTCACTTATTTATTCACCTGTTAATTTAAGAATATTTTTTAAAATTTTTAATTTTAAATTTTTAATTAACCTGTTAATATAATAAAATATTTCATTATCAGCTAATATAAAATTAAATAAAATTACTGAAATGAATAAATAAATGACAAATGCAGTACTACAGGTTTAGGTGTTATTCAAAAATAAAATTACAAAACCACTTGTTTTTATAAATGTCTATTACTTCGAAAAATTAACATTAATTTCATTAAAAATTTATATAACAAAATTATTTTAAGCAATTTTGTATAAAATTTAAGCAAAATAGTTAACTTAAAACTATTTAAATTTAAATTATATTGAAACTTGTTCAATCAAACAGATATATTCAAAATAATATTTTATATAACGTAATAATTATTATTAATTACCTTTTTTTTTATTTTATTATTTTCTTGCTATAAAGTTTTTATGGACATAAAATAAAAATTTATTGAATAATTTTGCTATTCGATTAGGCTGAGCTTGGAAGAAAGAGATTGAACTTCGGAATGCACGAAACTGAACTATAGATAGACGATTAGGGACTCGAAAAATCCAATATGGTGTTCGTTGTTCAACAATTTAGATCGGATATTCGGATTTTCAAATAAATATGGAGATGAATTTTATTGTAGAAAATTCTCTTTAATTATGAAAAAAAGATTAAAATATAAGTTCTGGTAATGAAGACTACGAGGTCTTCTTCCCAGCTTAAATCAAAATTATTTTTAGTTGTTTTCATGTTTATATACATTTTTTAAACATTTTTATTTAACAAACAAAAAAATCATAATAATAAATTTGCTAAGAAATGAAATAGTATTTACTATATCGATTAAAGTATATATTTTGGCAATATAGAAACTCACCTTTAATGATAACATAGTTAAGCAAACTTATGAAAAACTATACAATGAGTGATAATATACAGCCAATTAATTCCGAGCCTATCATAAATAAGGTCAAAATCTTTCAAGAGAGTTCTGATATAGAAATGGTTGCAAAAGATATTAAGTCTCGTTTAATCCTACTTAATAACGAGAACAATGGTAAAAAACAGAATAATGGTAATCATAAAATAAACTGCACTTCTGAATTGTTAGAAAAAAGTTCCGGAAGTACTAGCATTGAACTCAAGTCTAAAAATATTAATTATATTAATCAATCAGGTAAGATTGGTAAATGAAAGAAAAAATTAATGAAAAATACCTAGATTATTATTATTAAAAGAATATTTAAAAAAGTAAAAATAAATTTATTTCATATTTTTTTTAGATAAGGGAGAAGGAACTTCATATATGAATAAGAATTGCAATATTAATTACATTAGTTATACAAGTGAATTACAAATGCCAAATATTATGAAATTAATTCAGAAAGATTTAAGTGAACCTTATTCTATATATACTTATAGATATTTTATTCACAATTGGCCAAAGTTATGTTTTTTGGTAAGAATAAATTTTTATTTAAACCTTTAATCATTTTCTTAAATACAAATTAAAGTTATTCTGCAATATAAAAACCTTTATAAATTGGAGATTTAAAGTAATTATATATAACTATAAATTGTAAAAAATATTTTATTAAAGTTAATTTTTAGTTATTTTAAATCTTAACATTTTCAATAAGCAAATTATTTATAATATTGATTTCCTAGAAAATAATGCTAATGAATTAAATATTAATTACAATAAAATATTTATTTGATATTCCACAAAAATATATTAAAATAATTATTTAAATATTGTATAATAATAATAATATTATAATAAATATTAAAATACAGTTATTTATTTCACTGTATACAATATTTTTTTAATTACAATTATGAACTAAAAAATTGGACTAATTTTTACTGCCTAGGCAATGGATGAAAAGGAATGCATTGGTGCTATAGTTTGCAAGCTTGATATCCACAGAAAAGTTACAAAAAGAGGTTATATAGCAATGCTTGCTGTTGATATAAAATACAGAAAACGTAAAATTGGGTCTAATCTTGTGAGACGTGCAATTCAGGCAATGATTGAAAATGATGCCGATGAGGTGGTACTTGAAACTGAGATTACTAATCATCCAGCTCTACGTCTTTATGAAAATCTTGGGTTTGTTCGTGATAAGCGATTATTTAGATACTATCTGAATGGTGTTGATGCTCTGCGATTGAAACTCTGGCTTAGATGAAATTCAATTGTATAATTATAGTAAGGATATAAATTACAGTTATTTTAATATAAAACCACAGCAAAGTATTATTTTTATTAAATTTTATTCAACTGTCATATTTTTTGACATTATGAATTTGATTAGTTTTCATTGCAATGTAAATTTAGCAAATGAAAATTTAATATTTAATTGTTCTTTTTATATTAATTTTTAGTTTCATATAACGTATACATAAATATATTGAAATAGTATTATTTTTATTTAATAGAAATCACGAAGCACAAATAGCTTTTAATAAACCTTAATATGATAAGGATATTTTATATTTGTTATTCCATATAAGTACAAAATATATTAATCCTTTGTGTTAACACTAATATTTATATTTATTTAAATACTTTGTAAACTTTTAGATTGAATTCATGAGCATTTACTAATTGATAAGCTGAGACTTGTATATATACTTCAAATCATATACTAACTGTTTTCAATATCAAAAAAACTATATAGGATTGAGATATTCTCTGTCAAATAATATTTGCTCGCCCAATGATCTAAAAAGTCAGTGAAACTGAATACTGAAACTGTGTGCTTAATGTAAATAAAATCTTTCGTCTACAAAACCAATTTCGTCGTTGTTATTATTTTATAACATCAAATTAATTATTCTTTTTCTATTAGTTCCCATCAAATGTTTTAAGAATGAATATAATGTTCATTTTGTAATTTTAAATAATTATCAATTTGTACAAAATGTATTCGCCGTTCCGGCTTGTTTTACGAAGACCGGTTCGAAGGATACAAGTTGATGTCGTTGACAACTCCGAGACCACGGATGTTGTGTAATAGCGATGAAAGGTCACAAGTGGAAAGTATATTATAATAATTCAATATAAATATGGCTGGTGTATATGATGTTTACTCTATTATTTATCCGATTACAGGGCTTGAGTAGTATTACTATTATTAATTATTAAAATAATCTCTTGTGGTGGCAAACGTACAATCATCTATGCAGCGTGATGGTTTGAATATGAGCGCAGAATGGCACGAAGTTTGATTCTTCGACACTCGCGCTGTTTGTGTGAGCACGTGCGTAGTTGAGGTTATGGTTGTAATGTAGCGCGACACATGTAACCGTTGTGAGTTGAAAATATACTCGGATCGTGGCAAGCGTATCTTATTTCTGATATTGGCGTAGTGCAATGCAGATGGAACTAAGAATTTGAAGGGCTTTTACCTCGTGAAGGATACTGCTACGTGTTGCGTCTCCTATGAGCGTTGAATGGCACGCTGTGTAGATTCATAAGCGTCAAACTTTGAACTAAAGTGAAGGTAAGGCTGGCAAGACTCGCATCGGCTGACGCGACCTTGACGACGAGTTTGGACATATTCCGTACTGTCTCTCTGGTGAGAGCCTCTTCGTCTTTGGTTGCTTGTCGATGACGTAAACTCTGAATCTTAGATTTTAGTTGATTATTGTAGTAATGATACTACTAATGAAGACTAATAGCAGACTTAGTAGAGGAACTTTCCGTTCCTTCTTCAAGAGGACTGCCACTGGATACTTGTCTTCGGACTCTGCTAAGGGAATATGTCTTGTGTCCTTTAAAACTTGTAACGACCTTTATCTTGAACTACGTTATGGTCGGATCTCCACTTCTTAATCAAATTAGTACCGCATCTAGAGTAATGAAATCTCGTAGTTGTCTCTCTTAAATACATTACTGACAATTGGTTTCACTTGGGATCCCTTCCCCGTCTTTGTGTCCAATTAGAGCGTGGTTTTGAGCTGCATGAGAGCATACACGCCCTTTACCCCACTTCCGAAGAATTTAGGCTTTGGCGATGATAACACCGAAAAAGTGTCTTCGGAAGCAGCGCTTACAATTGGTAGGCTCGCCCCTCTCTTGGACTTAGCGACGTGGGGGGTTCTTCGTCAAGCGTTGTTGCTTGGCTCGTGCGAGAGGCGAATTTCGGCGTACTTGACAATAGTGCAAGCATTGTCTCTTGACCTCGATGTGGGCACGTACCGATGATTGCCCGTTGTCGCAGGTAGAGGGTATTGGATTGCAATGAAAATTTTGGAAATAATTTGTACTCGATAGTTTACGTGCATCTAACAATCTTTCACAATTGCCGCTTTCTTGGCAGAAAACAACAGGATTGTTTTAACCGCAGCGGAGAATCATGAGCGCGTTTGATATGCGAGAGTAGGTGAAATAACTATTTACGAGTGTTTTCCAGATGTACTGACCTTCTCGAGTATCTAACGACCCAGGATATTTTGTGACAAGAAAAACGTTCTCGCAATCTCAAACAAAATTAAAATTTAAAATATTTCTAAAATATTTTAAATAATCATAAATATTAAATATTAACTATCTTAAATTAAAATAAATTTACATTAGATAATTTCTAGTTTAAATTAATAAATAATATTCACAATAAAATTTCACAATTAAAAGATAAAGAACTGGAACCGTTGATTTCGTGAGAACCTTGTAAAAATAATTTCTTGATGACCTTGTCTGCTCCTAGGAAAATCGGCGGTAGGCTGCGATGAATCCGTCTGTTGTGTAGTTACTGACTACTTCTAGATGTACTGCAAATGTGGCAAAACATACAATAACACAAATCCATGCTTTGTGTGTTTTTGCTCCTCTTCCCTTCCAGGTTTTTATTGATAGTGGGTCGGCATAGTCGACTTCAGTATGTTCTCGAACATAATTCACGCAAGTATTTCGTCAATATAAGCTAGTATCTTTGTATATAAAAGAATGTTTATATTTTTATGATCTATATTTTAATTTTTATTCATTCTTTTTCTTTTTTTGAAGCTGTTACAGTGTACTAAAAGCTTAGTATAAATATTTATACTTAGTAATAGTAAATTAATAACGAAACTTAGTAATGTAATTAATGTTTATAATTCAATAATTCTTTTATCATAGTTTAAACGTTAAAGATCAATAACCTTCGAATTTACGTGTAAAAAAATACACACTGCGTTTACTCAAATTCCATCGACTCATAAAACACTGAGCTGATTATCATTGGATTTGTATTACTTTTGAATGTGCTCATTTCATTTCTTATTTTTGTAATTTCATCGTAACTTTTTCATTCATCCATATTTTTATTCCATTCTTGTAATTTAGTGCACGTACTTTACATGGCAAAACATCTCGCTATATTAAAATAAAAATCATCTTATATATTTTATTTATATATATCTCAGTATGTTATACTATATATCAATTTTCATGACTAAATTTGTATTTTTAATTTCCTTAGAAATAACAATACGTTGATAACATAAAACTATTTCAATTGTAGGTTTCCTAAACACAATGTTATATGAAGAAAAGAAAAAGGTTTGGAATAAGTTGACATAAAGTAAAAAGTAATAAGAGCACACAGAAAATGAATAGGAAAATATAAAAAACAAAGTCAGAAAATTGAGAGTGACAATAATACTGAAAATATTAAAAGAACAGAGTTGCAAATAAAGAGACTTGTGACAGTTAAAAGAAATAGAGATTAGAACAAGAAAAAAATTAAAATAACAGCGTTAATCAAGTATATTTAATGTAAAAACGAGAGAAATAGAACGAGAAAGAAAATCAACACCACAGTTGCATTAAAAATGAAAAAATGTAAAATATAAACGTGTAATTAATGTATAACGATATGTAATATTGATTTATATTTATTTCTCATTTTACTTTTTTAACTGAAAAGAATTTAAGTAAATTAATAAAAATGGAACATTGACTTTGAACAACTACTTGTAGCCTAAAATAAGTATTATTGATGTAAAATAGGTATTACAGTTATGAATAAATTAATGTTTTCAAATTTGAAAATTTACATTAAATAAACATATATTGAAAAATCAAAAAAATTTGATGAAACCACTAATTTTCACTAGCAAAGTATTTACATTTGAGCCAAGTTATTTAAAAAAATTATAATTCCTGATATATTTTATGCATCCCATTCATTTTAACAAGGAATTTAAAATTCATAATATTAAAAAATAATTTTTCATATTCATATAATTATTTAGTATTTAAATGTGTACATGTACAATTTCTACTAGTCATTACCTTTCAATAGCCTTAAAATAATTGGTACAGGTTAAAATTTTTTTCAATATTCTCTTTTTGATATCTGATTGTTATTGATATAAAAATAATGTATTTTACATATATGTATTGTTTACATAAAATAACCATGTATTTTCGGTTGTATTTTATATATTGAAAAAAAATTTTATTATATTTCATTATTTAAAATATTTTTAATGCCCTGTGTATATATATTATATTAAATTTAAAAATATAAAAATAATGTTTATAAAAATTTTAATATTTGAAAACAATATAGGTAGATAATATAATAATATAATATAAAAATTTTCATAGTATTTGAATTTTTATTAAATCATCCTAAGTAGTTTATCATTATTACTAGCCAATTAATGTGTATCATTGTATATATCAAGTATATGGTTAAAAAGTAGATATTCTACTATCAATGATCATCAATTTTATTTCATAATAAAAAATTATTTGAATTGTGATATTAATGGGATTTTAATTCATCAGTTTAGTTATTTAATTATATCGGAGTTTTCAATAATAACTAAAAACAAAATGTTCTATGTAAATAATTGAATAGGTCTATATAATTTAAATTAGGATTATGTGTAGTTATACGAAATAATGCATTAATAATAAAATATAATTAGTTCTTACGAGAACGGTAGCCAGGATTAAAAATGAAATCTATCACAAGATACGTTACAATCTGTCTGAGATCAGACTAAAACGCTTCCCTGAGATGGTGAAGGGAGGCTTGCTGGCAAGTGGAATGGACAATGCAATAATTCAATACTGCCTTTGTATGAGTTGGTTTTCTCTTTATTGAATATAATGATATAATAAATAATCAGTGGTCTATTGAGGTGTGTATCTTATAAGTGTATTCTTGAGTATGGTGCGTGATTAACGCCACCGATTGCCGCTACCGATGAGCTGGAGAGACCTGAGTGATGACGTTGGTGTGTGACGTCACTGATGAATGGCAATGATGCCGTGGTCTAGGTATTGCTGCTTACTTAGTTCATGGAGCCGTGTGTTAGTGATTCGTAAGAACGTGTGTAATAGCGTAGCTTACGTGTGTGGAGTCGATCTCAGTTATATTGATGGTTCGTAAGGACGTGTGTAATAGCGTAGCTTACGTGTGTGGAGTCGATCTCAGTTATATTGATGGTTCGTAAGGACGTGTGTAATAGCGTAGCTTACGTGTGTGGAGTCGATCTCAGTTATATTGATGGTTCGTAAGGACGTGTGTAATAGCGTAGCTTACGTGTGTGGAGTCGATCTCAGTTATATTGATGGTTCGTAAGGACGTGTGTAATAGCGTAGCTTACGTGTGTGGAGTCGATCTCAGTTATATTGATGGTTCGTAAGGACGTGTGTAATAGCGTAGCTTACGTGTGTGGAGTCGATCTCAGTTATATTGATGGTTCGTAAGGACGTGTGTAATAGCGTAGCTTACGTGTGTGGAGTCGATCTCAGTTATATTGATGGTTCGTAAGGACGTGTGTAATAGCGTAGCTTACGTGTGTGGAGTCGATCTCAGTTATATTGATGGTTCGTAAGGACGTGTGTAATAGCGTAGCTTACGTGTGTGGAGTCGATCTCAGTTATATTGATGGTTCGTAAGGACGTGTGTAATAGCGTAGCTTACGTGTGTGGAGTCGATCTCAGTTGTATTGGAGGTGACCTCTATGTAAGTGGTGTTTGACTTGTAGGACGGCGATTTGTGTGAATTGAAGGCAATCTCTGTGTAAATGGCGTTGACTTGTAGAACAACAATTTGATCTTGATGATTGCTTGATTGAACTAGTAAGAGGTCGAGATCGTCATGTGCAGCTCCTTAAATATTCTCGTATAAACAAGCTGCGCCGAAAGTGCATCGGTGGCCGTTGCTATGCCGATATTTGTCGTGACGTAAACAGGGCATAGTCTCGTAGAGTTCATTTGTTATTACTTTTGGAATTATAGTAGTATATTTGAGTTTTTCAGTTAGAAGCATTCTTCGAGTCCGTTAGCCATTTATTTACAAAACAAATGCTCGCGCGCTCATACCTCTCCCACTTTTTATTCTGCTTAAAAACTGCTGCAATCTGTAATAAGTATTATAAATAAAACTAGCATATACAAAATAAAATTTAATGTTTTAAGGATTATAATATAATACATTTTATACTTATAGTATGGAGTATTTATACAAATAGTATGGAGAAAAGCATACTCTATCAACTTATTTAAAAAAAAGAATAAACAATCATTGAGGAAGAATAATGAAAATAATGAATTTTAAATTAATGATTATTAATTGATATTTTAGTTTTAAGAAAATGTATCTATAAAATAAATTATGCATAAAATATTTAAACAAATTAACATTTTTAAATAAATGAATTTGTAATAAATTTATTGTCGATTAGTAGCAGAATATTTGTATAGGTAAAGAATATTATGATATAAAGGTAAAATGATTTGATGCTAGAAAAAACGTAAACCAATTAAAATATTTTATAATTTTCCATCGAAAATAAAAATTAATTTTTACAATACGAATATGATTAACAATTTTATAAATTTGAAATAATTCATTTTAATTGTTTTAATTTAAAAAACATTTTGAAAAGTGTATCTAACAGTTTTTTTATGAATACATATTGAAATGTTTATATATTTGAAAATATGAACAGTTTTATTAAATTTATAACAGGTTTCAGTTTTGTTAATATTAAAAAAATTAGCGTAGAATTTTATATTATTTTTTTAAAAATTGCCAATTATAAATGTTATTATTTACATTAGCTATATTTAAAAAAAGAAATGTATAAAATAATATTTTATATATGACGTTAATAAATAGGTATACATTATTATTGAACTTTAAAATCGCTTTCAATGCATACTTGATCAGTACGAATCATGACGAAATTATGGACATCATTCCTTGCTGTATAGTTTATACAAAAAATATAAATGATGATAATATTCGCTTTGGTTTATTTTAACTTCTATGAAAAAATATATGTATATCAGATATACTGCATATGTTCTGTATTTACGGAGCAGTGTAAAATATATTTTATATAATTTAATAAAATTGTGGTACAATAACTTCGTTAATGCACACTAAAGAATGCAAATTCTCAAGATTGTAAAAAATACAAAAAAGAAAAAAATGCAAGCAGACCACTTCACAAAATATAGTATGTATACAAAATGTATTCACCGATTTCGAAGGATAGAAATTCATGCCGTTGACAACTCAGAGACCACGGCTATTGTGTGGTAGCAATGAAAGGTCATACGTGGAAGGGATATTATAATAATACAATATAAATATGACTGATTGTCTGGAATAAGACTGAAAACCTGCTTTAGATGTTGGGTGGAGGTGTTGCTGGCAAGTGGAAGAGACAGTGCAATTATTCAAGGCTACTTGTAATGTTTATTGTTCCTTTTATTAAATATAATATAATAAATAATTAATAATTATGAAATATATAAATAATGATATGATAGATTAAATATATAAAGTTTCCTTTATATTGTTGATGAATGTATTTCCTTTTTGTTGTATAATGAGTAAATGCTATCTTAGCATACATTAAACTGTTGATGTTTGTATTATACTTTGGTGCCGCGCCTACGTGTACGTCGGTCTTATCTGTGAGAAGTTTCAATAGTAGTATTCTTGATGCCGCGCCTATGATACGTCGGTCTTATCTACGAGTTGCTTCAATATGATTTTTATGTTTTAACTGTTGTTTTATCTTAGCACTTATACGTTATTAATTTAATTTTAGTTTAATCAATTTTAGAATATAATGTCACTATTTCTTTCTTAGATTATTAATTAATTGATTATTACGTATGTATACCGTTAAACTGTGGTCATTATAGAGAAAGCTTGATGATGTATAGTGCGTTTGTTATAATATTTGTAATTGTTACTAGACTGAGGCACGCTGAGCTGCTGCGCGTGAAGCGCAGCCCTTAAATATTATCGCACTATTTCTTAAACGCCGGTGTTTGTTGCCATGACGATATTGGTCCTGACATCAACAGGGCATAGTCTGGAACGTTCATTGTTAATATTTTGTTTAAATAACTGAATTGCGCGTTCATACCTCTCCCACTTTCGACTTTCAACTTTTTAATCCGTAACAGTGATGTATATGCTGTTTATTCTGTTATTTATTGATGTGAAGGTTGACTAGTATTACTATTATTAATTATTGAAATGAGTCTTGGGGTGGATTAATGTGTTTGCGGTGGCAAACGTACTCATTTATGCAGCGTAATGGTTTGAATATAAGCGCAGAATGGCACGAAGTTTGGTTCGTCGACACTCGCGCTGTTTGTGTGAGCACGTGCGTAGTTGAGGTTATGGTTGTAATGTAGCGCGACACATGTAACCGTTGTGAGTTGAAAATATACTCGGATCGTGGCAAGCGTATCTTATTTCTGATATTGGCGTAGTGCAATGCAGATGGAACTAAGAATTTGAAGGGCTTTTACCTCGTGAAGGATACTGCTACGTGTTGCGTCTCCTATGAGCGTTGAATGGCACGCTGTGTAGATTCATAAGCGTCAGACTTGTAACTAAGGTGAGGTTAAAGCCGGCAAGTCTCGCATCAGATGATGTGACCTTGACGACAAGCTTGGAATTATTCCGCACTGTCTTCTGGTGAGAGCCTCTTCTTGGTTGATTGTCGATGACGCATTCTGAATCTTAGATTTTAGTTGATTATTGTAGTAATGATACTACTTACGAAGACTAATCGTCGACTTGTCTTCGGACTCCGATATGCGGATTGTCGTCGCTTCCTTTGAATTTGTAACGACGATTTCTTGAACTGCGTTAATGGACATACGGGGATATGTCGTCGTTCTTCTAGGACGTGCAACTACTGCTGCCTTGAACAGCGTTAATAGACAAATTCGATAAGTGGATGTCGTCGCTCCTTTTGAACATGTAACAACGGTTTCTTGAACTGCGTTAATGGAGATACGGAGGTATGTCGTCGTTCTTATAAGACGTGTAACTATTGTTGCCTTGAACAGCGTTAATGGACTTCCACTTGACACTTATTTGAATAAGTAATATATCGAGAGTGCGTGAATCTTGAAAAATGCGCCCCTTAAATACATTTGCTGACCATGAACTTCACTTGAACCCCTTCCCTTATTTTTCGTCCAGTCAGAGACTCCTCCCAGACAGAGCGAGGGCAGCGCCTCTTGTGTCATCATACTTAATTAAGGCCGTAATCGTCGCTTGGTCTTCACGGCAAGAAGATCTCTCGTTGCCGCTGACGCATCTGGTGACAGCATAACTTGTTGAGAGCGGAAAGGGGGGGGGGGTCCGCTAGTACATACTGCTTGAAGTAGTTACCGAGCGGAGCTAATTCGTACATATGCCTATGAGTGGGGTTTTCCCGTGTTTATTGTATTGTTTTTTCCAAATGTTTTATGACTGTTGCTAGATGGTTACGAGTAAGAAAGTTTTGGAATCTAAACACAAATTTTACGATGTTGTTTTGCCAGATGCTATATTGCATTGAAAAAAGGTCTCGCAATCTCGAACAGTATGAGTTCATGGATATAATCTATTGGCATAGGAGATTCCTTTCGTTAAATGTAAAGATATTTAATAATATAAAATTGACGTTATGTTACGGACTATAGCATTTTTAAGCGGAATACAAAGTGGGAGAGGTATGAGCGCGTACAGCATTGTTTGGTAAACATTGGCCAATGGACTCAACGAATGCCTCTAACCGAAAAACTCGAACATACGACTATAATTCCTAGAAATATTAACAAATGAACCCCGACAAAGCTATGCGCTATTGATATCACGAAAAATAGCGGCACAGTAACAGCCACCGATGCGCTATCGGCGCATCGAGTTCGTCCGAAAATATTTAAGGAGCTGCACGCGCCGCGATCCTTCTTTTAGTAACAAGCACCCAGCACGACAGGATCGCCACTCTGCTCACCACGCGGTTACTACTACTACCTCACGCAGTTCCCGCCACCACGTGTAAGTAACGCCGACTCTCGTTCTTGCATAGTACCTTACACCGCGAGTATATTTCTCACGGACACAAGCTGTGACGTCACACGGACGTTCTACCACCACTTCGTACACTACAGCTCACCCTTCGCCGGCGGCCAAGACGGCACTATGACGTCACACGGACGTTCTCCCACCACTCCGTACACTACAGCTCACCCCTCGCGGGCTGCCACGACGGCACTAACTTGCTTTCCCTACCACCACGAGTTCCCCACTACAACTACTCAACCCACGAAGAAGGGGAATCACCTTCCAGGCTATCAAGAACACACGCGCAGACTTATCGCCACCACCATTACCGAAGAAACACTAATATATTCACTATATCATACACTCACTCAAATATTAATAGATTATTAACTACTCATTACTTATTACATTTAATAAAGTAAAGACTACAAGCACAAAAGACAGTATTGAATAATTATTAATTAATTAATAATTGCATTGCGCCTTCCACTTGCCAGCAAGCCACCACACACCATCATAAGGAGGCTTAAAGTCCGATCCCAGACACGTTATAGTGTACAGTTATAGAGAAAATTTTTATAAAATTTATTCTATTAATAGAATTTAAGCAAATTTTTCTTAATTATTAAAAATATATTAAATTTCTTTGAAATTAACAACAATAATTACTTAAACATTAATTTATGTTGCACGTAAAATGTTTTAAACGGTATGTGTACTTAATATACCTATAGAAAGATACTTGTAGTAAGCAATTTTTTATTTTAGATAATAAAAAAATTTGCTTGGTGAGATTTAGAAATAAAAGCAGTTATGTATTTTCACGTATATGACTGTCGACGCATATTATATTTTTATAATTTATGAATATATCTATGAATTCTAATTTTAACCTTCACTTTTCATAAGATTTTATTCTGCATACAAAAGACTTTGGTGATATCTTAAAGTTTTTACAAAAATTATTTTAATTAATATTTGTAACTATAGTATTTTTATATAATTTCTGAATCGTTTTAGTAATTTTTATTTTTATAAATTTATGGAAAATATGAAATATTTTCATAAATTCAAAAATAATTAAAATAATTTACCGCTATTATTAGTATTTAATTAGAAACTTTGTAAATACTATTTATAACTAGTACTCATTTGTAAAAGCCAATAAGCCTTGGAGTCAATGAAAGCCAATGAACGTTTTCTATTTTAATATGTAGAAAAATGAAATACAGACTATTAAAATGCTTTTGCAGTGTGAAAGTTTTTTTAACTAACTCTTTTTATTTTGTAGGCAAATCTATTTATTACAATATAAATACAAAAATTTATTTATATTATTTAATTAAATAATAATGAAATAATAAATTTATAATTTGAATACAAATTATATAATGTTAACTCAAAGGTGTATTCTACCACATACTGCAAGTGACATATTTTCTGTAACATTTTTACTAATAATTGTACCTTTAATATATTGGTTTGAACTTTGGATTGTTCTGCCAGAGCTTTATGAATATGGAACATCTCCACATATATTTCATTGTTGCCTTGGAAGCTTTATCATGCTGAATGTAGTTGGTAACTTTACATATACTGTATTATGTGATACAAGCATACGCCAAGTTCTAATACCAACCAACAAAGGAGATATCAAAGAAGGCTGGAGATTTTGTAGAATTTGTGAGTTAATAGGGCCACCTCGTTCTTGGCATTGCGATATTTGTAATATTTGTATAGTGAAAAGAGATCATCATTGTATTTTTACTGCATGTTGTGTGGGTCATTGTAATCAGCGATATTTTTTAATGTTTATTTTCTACTTATTTATATCTACTTTATATTCATTTATACATAGTAACTATTTTATTTGGAGTAAAATTAAATTTGATTTTCCTATTACCATTATAAAAATCATTTTTCCAGTGGCCATATTTATATTTGGATATGATGATAATATAGAACAATTTTATTTGACGTTATATATTATCACTGTAATAGGGATGCTTTTTACTGGTATATTATGCCTTTACCATTTTTATCTGGTTTTTGTAGGATGTACATCTAATGAAAGAAATAAAAAGAATTATATATATAGCTTAGGTTGGAAACAAAATATTAAAGAAGTATTTGGAGACAAATGGTTTTTAACATGGTTACTTCCTTATATCCCATCTAAATTACCACAAAATGGAGTGTTTTGGCAAACATCTAACAAATTTAAGTAATAGTTCAAGCTATAATTGTATGATAAATATGTAGGAGTGATTTTTCAAATATAAGGAAAAATGTGTATAATTGCCTTATAAGATTTATTGTTTTATATTGGTAAAATTTTATTCCTACAGTTTAAATTTAAAACATTCCAATATCAAGTTTTAAAATCATATTTTAAGATTCAGTCAAAAAATTGATTATATTTGAAAGATTAAAATTTAATAGAGGAAAATGGCAATTCAATAGTATTCAAAATTATTTATATTTAGAATAAATGTACAAGAATATAAATTATTACATTGTATAATAATTAAGAAATAAAATACGCTATGTAGTATTCTATTGATCTAAAGTTTGTTGGTTATTTTTTTTCATTTTATATTATAATTTCTGCTATAATATTAGATTTGTATTTGATTGTAAAATAATATCAGAATAATAAAAAAATGTTAAATCTGGTATTTCATTTTATTTTTTTTCTTAATGCGAAAAAAATATTGAAATTATTTTTCTTAACCAATAACAAAATTTGATTTGAATATACTCAGGTTGAGTTAGAATTACTTCGATTATCAATAACATCTTAATTTAAATTAATATATTTTTTATTAATAATATAAATAATAAATTTTTATTGATTTTTAATATACTTTTGCAAAAGTAGTTATAAGAATTCATGGCTTCACCAATTCCAAAATCTCCTGAGCAGTCTGAAAAGAATCGAAAATATGATAGACAGTTAAGGTAATGTTAATTCATTTAATAGTATAATAATGCTAATGAAAAGAATTTAATTTCTTTTACAATTTATTCATTTTTATTATTGATAATTTTTGCATGAGTCCTTTTTTTAATTAAATATAATTCTTAGGTTATGGAATGATCATGGTCAGGCTTTGCTTGAAGGAGCACACATTTGTTTAATTAATGCTAACGCCCTTGGTACAGAAATTTTAAAATCTCTTGTGCTACCCGGAATTGGTGCGTTTACTATCATTGATGGAAATAAAGTTACAGAAGAGGATATTGGTTCTAAGTAAAAATAATTATAACATGCTATATATATTTTAAACATAAAAAAAATTATTTTACATTTATACGTGGACAACTATTTGAATATATTTTTATTATTGTTAAATATCATACTTATTTCAGTTTTCACGAATAATTTTAACACTTAAAAAATAATAATAACTTTAAAACTGTAATAAAAATTAAATGTAAAATATTAGCTTTTTCTTAGATGCTGATAGTGTAGGAAAATCACGTGCACATGTATCAACCCAATTTCTTTTGGAGTTAAATCCTGATGTTAGGGGGGATTATATTGATGAAGGACCAGAACAAATATTAAATAATAGTCCAGACTTTTTTAATAATTTTAATGTAGTTATTGCTTGTGCAATTTTGGAAAAGTAGGTTACTAAATGAAATTTACCTTTTTTAAAATAAGTTTAATTTATGGCAAAACAATATATTTTAAAATTATACACTTGATTTTATCACATATAATAATCTTTTATTTTCTGTTAAGAATAAAGTATTATATAATTTATTTTGTTATATTAATATAATTGTTAATAAATTATATTTGATTTAGGTCACTGATTATTCTAGCAAAAAAGTTATGGGAACTTGATATTCCATTGATTGTATGTAAAACAATAGGATTTGTTGGATATATAAGAGTTCAAGTAAAAGAACATACTATTATAGAAATGCATCCAGATAATGAAATACCTGATTTAAGACTCAATAAACCGTTTGAGTTGTTAAAAACTTACTTTGATTCAATAGATTTAAATAATTTTGATATAAGAGATCACTCTCATACACCTTATGTTATAATTTTATATAAATATTTACAACAATGGTTAATAAATTACCAGGATATACCAAGAACAAAAATTGAAAAAGAACAGTTCAAACAAATGATAATAGATGGTGTAAGAAAAGATGAAAATGGTATTCCAGTAGATGAAGAAAATTTTAAAGAAGCTATTAAAGCAGTTAACATTTGTATTTCACATACATCTGTATCTAATTCTTTAAAAGAAGTATTAAATGATAATAGTTGTATAAATCTTAACTCTAAAGTAATAATTTTGTATTACTTTTTATATATTTATATATTTTTTTAACAACTTTTAAAAATTGTTGACATATTATTTAACAAACTCTTTTATAATATAAACTATATATGATTTTAATTGTAGCTAAAATATAAAAAATAATATAAAAAATTTCAGAGTAGTTCCTTTTGGATTATTGCCAAAGCTATTAAAGATTTTATGGAAAATGAAGGCGATGGACTATTACCTTTAAAAGGTGCATTACCAGATATGATAGCTGATACAGAGAAATTTATTTCCTTACAACAAGTGTATTTTTTATTTTTTATTTTACATTTTGATTAACATTGTCTTATAAATATAACAATATATTTATTAAATTTAAGGTATCATAAACAAGCAAATACTGATATTGAAGCAGTTTGGAAAAGAACTCTTCAATTATTAAGACAACTTGGCAAACCATCAGATTCAATATCTGAAAAAGATGTAAAATTATTTTGTAGGCATGCATCTGAACTTTGTATACAACGTGGGTCATCACTTGCCAATGAATATGATGCAAAATTAATAAATACTAATGAAATAGGTAAAACAAAAATTTATAAATATAAATGGTATTTAAAGTATTAAGTACATTATTAAGTGATACTTGATATAAATGTTTAATTCTATTGTTAAATATACTTTTGGCTGATGAATGTAACAAATGTTTTTCTAGTAGTTTATGATTAATATTTATATTGTATAAATATTAATAATTTTTTACAATCTTTGCAGCACAAAGTTTAGAAAACCCCGAAAGTTTAATGGTTTATTATGTAGTATTGAGAGGAGTTGAAAAGTTTCAAGCCGAATATAATGCTTATCCTGGTGAATTTGATGATCATGTAGAACCAGATATTGTAAAACTTAAGGTATAAATAAGGGTTATTGTAATTTAAAATTAAGTTTATACATAAATATAACTTTTTAATAAGTATAACAATAGATTTTTGTGAAATATGATTATTCTTAATTAGTATATCAGTTTTAAAATTATATTATAGTAGAATATTTATTGTTAAAAATGTATTCAAAGGAATGAGCATCTATATCAATCATTGATTATTTTGAATTATAGGCTTGCATATCCAAGTTATTAGGGGAATGGGGTTGTGCACCACTAGCAAAAGACGACTATGTACATGAATTTTGTAGATTTGGAGGAGCTGAACTACATTCTGTTTCTGCAATGATAGGAGGTCTTGTTGCTCAAGAAACTGTAAAATTTATAACACATCAATACAAACCCATTAATAATACTTTTATATATGATGCTGTTACTTGTAGTGGGTCTACTTTTATATTTTAGAAAATAATAAACAATTTTATTATTTTAATCATGTTATTATTAAAGTATATAATATAATTTTATCAATTGTACATTCACATATTTTTCATGAAAAATATAATTAAAAACTATTACTTATATTTATAATTTGATACATGTAAATGTTTTAAATGTAATATTTTATAGTAAAATGTATATTTTATTTGAGATATTTAAGGTGAAAAGTTATTGTATCAACATATGACAGAATTTGAATAGTCATTAGTTTTTGGAATTAAGTAAGTTTGTTATCGCCTGCCTCTGCCTCTTCCTCTACCACCTCTGCCACCTCTCGCACCTCGTCCTCCACGACCCCTGCCCCTTGCAGCTCCTAAAAAAAAATATCTTTAAATATATTCAAAAAGTAATTTTGAATGAATACATATGAATTTAATAATAATTAACCTCTAGCTGCTTCCTTCTTTTTAGCTTTAGCTTTAGGTGTATCATCAATTAATAATGTTTCAAGAGGTAAAGAATCAGGTAAAATATAATATCTAATATTATTTCCTCTTAAACTAAGTGTGTCTAATTGCACTGGATCTCTATTTTTTATTGTCATTTTTACTGTTTTTAAATGTGTATTCATTGCTACATCAACACCTAAAATAAAATATAAGAAAAACATTTATGTAATATTAATAATTTAAAAGTTATATTGAATAGATTTAAAAAATTTTAAAATAAAATATAAATATAACAGAAGGTATTATTTACCAGTAATAGTTCCATGTACTTGAGTTCCATTTTTGAGTTCTATTGTAACGGTTTCATGGCTTAATTTCATTAAAAATCTGGAACATTCAGATAAAAAAATTAAATGCTTGATAGTTCATTAAAATTATAACTGATATATGTACATTACATATTTATTACCTAACCAGTTTCATGATCGAAATTTATATAGGTGCTAATATTATATTGAATATAACACCTAATATCATATGTATATAACCACATATAATCTAAGCGATGTAGACTGGTCCCAATGAACGTAAACACTGACTCATTTGTCGCATGCGCAAGAGGTCGCAGCTTATTAATTATTCATTTGGAAGTATTATAAATTCCAACATTTTTAGATATAGTTATAATGAAAATTTTAATAATTATAAATTATAACTAAGCAATACGTAAAACATTATCATTATATATATTTTTTAATGTTCGTAAATTGAATGCAATATAATATGTATGATTAATGTATTTATATTTGAATACAATATATTAATTAAAATATAAATCCAAACGTTAAACATAAACAAGAAGTAGATTACTATATAGATGTACAATGAATTTCATTATTATAAATGTAAAATAAAATATTTCATAAACAAAGAATTATTTATATTATTAACATTTAAAAGCATAGTCTGCAGAGTTTAATATTAATAAATTTAATATTACACACGCTAAAGACTGCCAATAAGCTTTAAGCTCTATTGCGCATGAAAAAACTACTTAACAAAATCACCGTATATTAAATTGAAATTAGACTCAAAAACTGAAATTTTTGTATTGCACCGATTAATATTTCAATCAGTTATCGTAAATTAATTATTTTATCGATTATTATTGTTTAATTTATAATTTCAGAAATTATATACTATTAATATACAAGACTTTTCTGCAAGAATCAACATCTTTACGAATATTGCCCTCTTAACATTAAAAAAATACTACAAAATTTTCAAAAATAAATAGTTAAATTTAACTTTAAAAAGGTTTTCACTGAAATACCGAATTGTTTAGTTTTTTCAATAATTTATTAACTTAAAATTAATTCCTTAATTTGAAGATTTGTTATCTTGGTAAGTATATAGTGTATTGAATGTATAAATACAACTTAATTTTATGTAAAAGCACTTATTCAAATCAAAGACTTATTTATTTTATCACAAGTATTAAATGATACATCTAAAAATAAAAATGGATTATAATGTATTGAAAAATGGTAATGTTATCAATATAAAAATGAGATGATAACATGAAATTATATACATTATTAAAATTTTATTAAACAATATTTATATTATTTCAATTTGTTTAAAATATAATTAAGGTATTTATTGAAAATTTTAAATATATTATATTACACATAGAATTATAACTATCTTTTAATGGTATAAATTTTATGAAAATTTATTAAAATCTAACCACTTATAATATTTAAAAAAATATTAGTGTAAATATCATATGTAAATATCATTTTAGTAGTCTATAATGAAATATAATTGGATATGTTACTTATTTAAAAGTTTAACTAATTAATTTTTATAAATTTATTTTTATTAAATTAATTCCAAATATTAAAAAATATAAATAATAAAATAAAAGGAATTATACTGAAATGCAAATGCACTATTTCATTTAAGATAAATTAAAGATCAAAGATATATATTTAATTTAAGAGATAAATAAAAAATATATAAAGTTAATTTTTTATTTCAATTTCTAATAAGATACATTCCATATTGCATTCTGACAAGTACAATTATTATCATACTGCTTACTATACATTATGGAATCGATTAATGTATTACAAAACATAAATAAATAATAATAAAACAAAAAATTTTTAGAGTAAAAAACAAAAATGGTATAAATTGTTGTGTACAAAATTTCATAATTACATAATATTCCGTAAACATTTTAAATAATAAAAATTATATTAATATTTCTAGTATATGGTATTCTTTAATAAAACAAATGTCACATATATGTATATATTGTTTATTAAATTCTTTTAAAATAATAGAAATAACTTTTTATTGAGGACAACGTTTTATAAGAATTATTAAGTGAACTAGGTCGAGAAAGTTTTTAATCTAAAATTGTAATAGATTTGACATAATGAATTTTAGATAAATGGTAATGTAATTAAATAGAAGTTTATCTTTAATTTTACCGAATAATATATTAGCGATCTATTTTTTATTCTTTTTTATATTTATAGCTGATATTTATGCATAAAATTTATTACATTATTTTTATAATTTAAATTGTACAATAACATTTTCGTTTAAATTGATCTTATTTTGCTTGATAGATAATTAATTATGAACACACTATATTCTAGTGCATGCTAACTGATTATGTAATTGATATACAGACTATTTAAATTAATAATTTGTACTTGCTTAGTCAATATATTTTATAATATTATATAATAAATCAATTTATATACTTATACATTAACACGCGCATATTAGACGAATTGAACTGTCGAGTGGCCTTAAATTAAATGCATAACCAATAACTAATAACAATATATTTATTATGAAGGTATGAAGTTCTCATTGTAGTACGTTCAAAAAATTGCTCGGTTACTGTCGATGCTGCTGCTCTCTATTCTCATTATTTCTTTGCTTAATGCTAAGCCTGACTAATTTAAATTCCCTATCCGTTCCTTATCGTAACCAATCTTGCTAAAAGTGAATGCATTCTGCACTAATTACATAATGTTGTACTACGTACAAAGTTTGTAATGTGTATTATATGAAATTATAATGCGTGTTTTATAGTTATTTGAAAATACGCGCCCATAAGCTGATTTTAGCCACGTTCGGGTCCATGCTTGGCAGTGTATATGCGTTGTTTAGAATAGAGCTGGATACAAGAGAAAGAAGAAAATGTATTGAGTAGTATGCGCGCGCGAGCTTAGAGAGGTTATAGTTTTGTGTACTTCTGGTGTTTATATATTGTTGCTGTTCTTATTCTTTTAGTTCTACTGTTATTTACAAAACTCAAAATTTTTAACTGGCGCGCATTAAAAAGATATACATTGATAGAAAGGTAATAGAAAGCAAAGGCAAATAGAAAAATCGACAAAAGAAAGCAATCGATTACCGCGTGTATAGTAATATCAGTTTGTCGTTTCAGGCACGAACGCATGAATATGCATTATTGCCAATTAAACCAGTTAAACTGATCGTTTTGTTTTCTCTTACCTTTACCCTGCATTCTATTGTATAAATCCACTGGATAAAAAGAGCGAGTGTCGAAAAAGAGTGGTATATATCTACATAAAAAAATATATAAATATATATATGTGTGTGTGTATACTCGAGTATATATATATATATATATATATATATATGCGCATGCATATGCATATGCATATATATATACATATGCATATGGATATCATACATGAGCGACGCGTGCGCGCGAGTATAAATTAGTGTAACTAGATGTGTTTACCCCAATTCATTATCAGATTGAAGTAGGTATTTTTTTTACTTTTTCTGATTTGTACTTATCTTTTTTGTATCAGTTACTAATGGTATTACGAATCTATTACAGTGTACATAATTCATTTTTTGCTTAAGAAAAGCACATTTCGAGGTTTATTTTCCTTTTATCCTCCAAATTTAATATTCCTTATTCCGGAAGTATGCATACAAAAATATTTTTATACGGTGCCTGTTCCAAGGTGTGATTTTCTTTTCTTTTCTTCATTTTCTAATTATATTACGATCAGCTACATTTAGATTATATCTGTTTTTCATTAATATAATTATATTTAAAAAATTAAATTTTTTTCTCATTAATTAATTCATAATTTTGATATTTGGAAATTGCATTTTTGAGACATTAAATATTTTATAAATATTTTAATTTAATTTCAATTTAATATCATCAAAAAACAAAATCATTTAGGTTGATATTAATTATTATATATATATATATGCTATAGTCTGTCATAAATTTGTGCATTATTTTAAATAGTCCTATGTGATTTTATTTCTTAATATATAAAGTATAATTATATATTTATTAGATATTATTTTATATATCTTTTTGTTTTTTTACTAAAAATCGATTATTTATTTAAGTTGTTATAAAATATTTTTACTTATATCAATATTTGAAATCAAAATTTTCAAATGAAAAATTAAAAACATTAAATACTTTTTATATTTTACAGTTATGTTAAAAAGTAGATAAATGATTTATTTTATATTTTTAATATAATACAATAATTATAACTAAAATAAATAATTAATAATAATATATGACTATTAACATGGAAGAAGATAAAGAATTATTACATATTATATATCAATAGATGAAAAGAAAATAAAGATATCAAAAGAAAACCGCATAGGAGTTAGTGTGAATATTAACAAATATTTCAACGTTTTTATCTATGGTATGAAAATTAATGAAAATGTACAAAAGAATGTCTGTTATACATGTGTGTCTGAGTAAGTTATAGATTATTTTTGTCTATATGATAATAAAATGTAAAAATAGTTGCAAAACATGAAAGAAATTTTTTTATACTTATAAATGTAAAATTGTAACAGAAGATTATACATAAAAAATAAATAGTAAAACGTAGTATTTATAGTATATAAATGCCTAGTACATGCAAAAATCAATAATATACATAAGCATAATCAACTTTCATTTGTTACTAAATAGTTTGCCAATTGGTATACTAATTATAATTATTTATGATAATGTTAATTATTTATGATCATTGTTCGTTTCATTGTTTCTGTTATCGAAACGTTTAATAAACGATAATGGAACTTCGCAAAATGTATTAAGTTTATTTTTATGTACTGTATAAAATATGTATTAAATTTTTCGTCAAAAATATTTGAAAATATTTATGCGTTCACAATGAACGTAATTTTTATTGCATAGTATAACAGTAAGTGACACTTCATAAATTTAAAGCATTTTTTTTATTCAAGAATTAACATTTTTAAAATTGATTTAATACGCATATATTGATGCAAAATCCAGAGAATTTGGAATGTAGAGAGAGAGAGAGAAGTATGTAAAAACGTGTATAAAAACGTACAATTTTTTTTATAATTTGACGAACTTTGTAATTTGCAATTTAAAGATTAATTTAATATAAAAATAAAAAAATATAAAAACAAGAGCAGTAATTAAATATTAAAATATAAATTTTTTTATATAATCGTAGAAACAAAATGCATTATAATTTGATACATTATTGATGTATATGTGCGTGTGCTTCCGTAGTAAACAACAAATACCCATTAATCCAAGTAAAAGATTATATATATATATATATATATATGTGTGGAGTGAGTGAGAGAGAGAGAGAGAGAGACGAAATGATATGAGATGAAATAAGATTTTATCGGAGTATGCATTCATCGTTGGAGCGAAGAAAAAATTATGGAAGCAGTGAAGTACACGCGCGCATAATAGCGTCTAACTGGTAAGTTACTTTTACGATCTTACGTAAATAATTTTTCCTGTTTTACGTCTTCGTGTATCTGCTAGGATATCTGAAACAATTCTTCTTTTATGTTAACTATATATGAAAACAGTGAACGAGAAGATGAAGATGAAATCGAGACCTAATAAAAAACAAAAGTATTAAATGTTTTTTAACGTGTTCCAATAAAATCAAATTTAGTTATATATTATAAAGATAAAGAGAAATATATCATCAATATATATATGTATAATACTATTTCGACCATTTAAATACTTTGCTTGATCTTTTAATATAAACATAATGTGGTGAGTTAATATATATATTAAATGATTTACTTTTTAAATAAATTCAGGTTAATTAGCTGTAATAATTTATTTTGAATTAAATGATCTGTATTTCATGACATTTTTAACGAAAGTGTTAAGAAACTACTTTTTCAAATGTATTAAATTTTGAAAACATTTTAAGATTTCTTCATAATTTAATATTTATATAAATATTAATACATTTTAATTTTCAAAATGTACCATTGTTTTTAAATAAAAAAGAAACTCTTCAGTTTGCTTAATGGTAGTGTTTGTTTTGTGAGTAGATTTCAACATTGTTTCATGGAATAATTGGTTGGAATATGAAAATGGAATTGAAGTGTAATTGGTTTTTGAGTATATATAATTTTCCTAAAAGCCCAATTTTTAACAAACAAATTCAAATTCAATTTCATTGAATATAATGTGTATTCTGAGATCATAACTGAATCTGTAAAAGAATGAAAATTATCCACTTGTGACGTAAAAGAAATTAGTCATTAATTATAGATTAACCACATTTGCATGCCCAGAAATGGAAAATCAAATGAATATGCTAAGCGATTTAAATTTATTGTTAATCGTGTATATTGCTTTTTATACCTTTATTAATAATTTGATAAGATTATCAAAACGATTTTAAGAACTACAGAATATTTGTATAGATGTTTCTATATTATAAAACCTATGGATAGAATGAACTCAGCTAAAAAAATTCTGATTCAATTAATTATTTTAAACAAAATAGTAATGGAACATAAATATCGGAATACCTTAACTAAGTCTTCCAATGATAAGATGTAATTGGTTACAGTTAATGACATGCTTTTTCGTTTTCACAATAGCTCATTAAGTGTCATTAAAAATTATAGATAATAAAAATTGCTGAATTCAAGTACTAAAGAATTTCGAAATATAACAACATAGTTGTTTGTATTATCTTGGCCATACAGAAAAACTAAAAGATAAATACAAATTTTTAATAAAATAAAAACTAGCTGTAATTTTTATAAGTATATGCAAAAATGAAGTGCATATGTAATAAATTCACAGTATGTACGAACAAAATTAAAGAATATTTTTTGTTTTCTGATTACGCATTATTCTTATTCTAGAAATATTTTCTAGAATAAATATTTTCATGTTGAAAAATTGAAATTTTAAGAATTGAATATGTATAATTATTAGTTATATACAATGACTTCGATGCTAAAACAGAATTTGAAAATCATATTTTGCTATCTTTTAACCAATAGGTAAGATAATTATTTTTATGCTTTAGTTACCCATAGATGCACATCAATAACTTAACTTCAAAAAATTTTTTAAATATTTTTGAGCCAATATATAGAATTTTTTTGCAATTCTTAAATTTCTATCAATTTTAATAATTTTGTATCAAAGATGTATCTATGTTTTTTCGTCGAAATATATTGAAATTCATATTCTTTAATTGTTTGGATTATCTTACTATTATAATTAATGATTTAATGCAAATTTATTAAAATTTTTCTTGCACGAATTAATCCATAATATTTTAAATATATTAAAACATAAGTTCTGCATTGTTTTTCAGAATGAAAATTTAATTTTATAATACACGGACACACTCACACACACATACACACACACACACACACACACACACACATATATACACATATCATAATATACAAATATTAAGAAATTGTAATAACATTTCTTAGTTTCTTTGAAGATGTATTTCAAAAATTGAAATGAATACGACGAATAATTTATTGTTTCATATGATTATTTATTTATACATAATTAACATGATTTTTAATACATATATCATGAAATATACATTATCTAAATATATTGTGTGCTAAATATGATATTTTTCATTATGAAAAGATCAGTCTTTCTATAAAATAAATACCAGTAAGATTTAGTTTTGTTATTACTGAATTATGTTGTATAGTCACTTGATATATTGTGAGTAGTAGCTACTTGATGAATATAGCTTTTAGTATTAGATGAAGGTACGTGATCTGTAGTGAGAAAATATAGTATTTGATTAAAAGATTAAGGCCATATTTATATTTATAATTAATTTTTTGAATTGTATCATATCCTTATTTGTTAAAAAATAAGTACCCAAAATCGATAATATATTCTTTACAATAATTACAGCAAATTTATATTCAAGTTTATAAATTATTTTTATTTGATAATGTCATCAAATTACCGCCTTAAATAGACAGTCTTTAAGCTGTTTATGAATTAAACTATTTTTTATTAAAAAAATATGAAAGTCACAAATGCTTTATCTCGCTTGTAGGTAGTAAATACTAGATCAATACAATTTAATTGCAATTTAAAGATTTTATTGTAGCTCAATCTGTTGATTACTGACAGAAATATTTAAAAAAGGTTGCTCAAATAATATTTTGTTTCTAATTTAAATATTTAAGCAATATTATTGTAACCTATTAATCTTATAATTTAACGTAATATTGCTAAATATTAGTAAAAATTGCTAAATAGTAATAAAAATGGGAAATATTTTTATAAATTTTGTTAAAATTTTTTTGCGGTTCGATAAAGACGCAGTTTAAGATAATAATTAGCTATTAAAAAATTTAAGCAGATTGATGCATATCAAATTGAATTATTAGCACCCGTAGCAATAAAAGTAGAAAAAGAAAAATCTAAAATATAGAAAATTCCGATAAATACTGCTATTTCTTTTTATTTATAATAACAATTTTCGTTATCTAATTAGAAAATAGTTAATAAATATTCCATTAATTTTAATTTTTATAGCTACAATAAATTAGATTATTAGTCGTATCTAATTTTAAAAAGTGGAGAGAGTATTTATTATTTTTTTACTTTTAAAATATACTTTTAATATATCGAAAAACATATATATAGGCATTCTTTATTTATATACAACTGCTGTTCAATATATTATTAATTATCATAATATAAATATTATTACTACAATATTCAATAGTTAATTAGATTGGAATATTCGATTAACAATCCTAATCATTAATTTTTTTGTTTAAACAATGAAAATTATGTATAATTCAATTCAAATATATTATTTATGATATTATTACTCGTTTAGTTTTAATATTTTAATTTTTTATAATTTAGGTTTTATATTTTTATTATATTTTAAAATAAAACTATTGCTAAATAATTATTTTTTTATTATGAGTCATTTAATTTTTTTTTATGTAACTGTTATTTGTACAGGTTCAAGTTTATAAATTTTTAATAAATTCTATTTTGCTCAATTCAAAATATAATTTAATCGAAGATTATTTTAATCTTATATTATAGGATAAGTGAAAATTTTAATATTATTAAATTACTGTTGTTCGAGATTGGAGCAACTTCGAAGAATTTAAAAGTTGGGAAAAGTACAAGCTCTCGGACACTCATGTTTGTGAACATGATTCTGCTAATTCGTAAATTGTCTACGCCTTAATTTCAAATGCTCTACAATATTTCCGCATAGCAACGTTGATGAAAAATTTCGAACCTTCCAAGACAGTGTCCTTCTGTACTTCTCGAATATTCTGGAGCTCAATTTTTTGATATCAACATTTTCGGCTTAGCAACACGTCCAAGCGCTGTTGCCAGCGTCGTAAGCTGCTACGCGAATATTTAAGAGCAGCTCGCTACGCACCGGGCTCACTGTGCTTTCACCATCTACTCAGTCATCAGTTATTGCTCACAGTATTTCTCAATCACTTAGGTATCAGCTCACACAACTACTAAATCAGCAGCATACCTGGCAATCAGCCTAAAATGTACGCGTACATAATTCTGCCAGAATCTGCAATAACAGGTTAGTAATTCAACGGTGAAGCCATAAGCATTATAATCACTTAAGTGCGCCAAGCCAAGCAGTCATTCATTACGCAGTGTTGGTAGTTCATAAGGTGCCACCATACAATTATTTGTCCATACTAGTCATCCACACTCAAACTAAGTTTCATACAGTCTGCCAAGAAAGTGACGCAGTACGCTCTCTCGGTACAGTCATTACAGAGAACGTTCGTTCATTTCTTTAAATCAAGGACAGGTGGCGCAGTACTCTCTCTCAGTGAATTCATTGCAGAGAACGTTCGTTCACCTCTCTAGTCCGCGTAAACTACAATTATCAAGGGCAGACTGCTGCTCTACAAATAGTCGACTATAAAACTCATAATACCAAGTCCTTCCGCGCTCGAAGGTATATCATTTATTGTTATTGCGTATAACTAGCTTACTAATACTCCCATACTCCCTTTTGAGTATGGTCGATTCTACATGATAACTACCACAGAAACATTAACGTGCTCCCCTTTTGAGTATGGTTAATTATCCCTGTTAAACACTGCTAACTGCCATTACCATATTCCCATGCTCATCAAATGAGCATGGTCGACTGCTCTTGCTGATCCTTACAATGTCAGCATAGAATCCAATAATCAACATCCATTGCTAATCCCTATAACATCAACGACATCGCCACCATTACGAAGAAGCAACCTCAACATTGCAATAGAATAATTCCCTCTCTCACTAGAAGTAATCATAGAACTGCAATATTGTAATACTTAATGAACCAGAATAAACGATATCTTAAATCAAAGTTACACACTATACATATTTTCAGCCCTTCCACATGTATCCTTTCCTAAGCATCGCTAAGGCGAGAGACTAATAAACTGAATTTGGCAGTTCGAGCCACAAAACTTTTACTTGCGAACAACTGTATTTGGAAGTTAAATAAATCGATTTTACTTAATGGTTTCAAATGATTTTAGATTTATTGTTTGATATTTCCAAATTAGTTGGAAATTTTAGCCGTTTATGACATAATGTATAGTGACCTGTTATTATTTTTGGATTTCATAATGTCTAGGATTACGTTTCTTATATACATATTTTTATTATTACTTTAAATTAATGAGTATAAAAATCAAATATTTCAAATACTTTTTCTTTTAAAACTATCACTCTAAAAAATTATAGAAACTTTTTCATTAGTATAAATAATATAAAATTAGAATTTACGTTAATTTATAACAAATTTTATACAGCTTCTACATTTAACAGAATTGGGGATGCTTGCATTTCAAAACATTCCAACAACCTAACGTTTGCACCTTTACTAATTATCTAGAATATTATCACAATATTCGAAACATATTTTGAATAGTAAACTCATAACTTCTACTTAAAATATACATAGAAAAAAATTTTTAAATATCGATTACGTTTTATGAGATAAATTATAAATGTGTAATTTGATAACCGATGAAGCCGATGAAGTTCAATAATATGTTTGATACCGATTAGAAGAGTCTAAAGTTTGAATTAAAATTATAATTAAAAATATTTTTAAAAAGAATCCTTAATTCCTTAATCATTAAAAAACGGATTGTTTTTTAAATAAAATTTTCATTACAAACTAAAATGTTAATGTAATTGGATCGACAACTTATTTATAAATATTTAGCTAAATATATCATTTATACTAGTATATTAAAATATTCCTTTTCTAAATTTTAATAAATTAAAAATTAAGTAATTCCATTGAAATTGTGCGTAAAAGATAATAAATTTAAAAAGAATTTTTTATAAATTTAGGACAAAATTCAATGGATTTGTATTGCATTGAATATGATTATATTTATACACTACTTATACATATGCGCGAGCGCGCGCGCACACACACACACACACACACATTAACACACATACACACACATATTTATCAACATTGGATGGAATTTAGAAAAATTACAGTTTTTTGGATTGCTAAATTAATAAAATTCGTTAGTCTTATCTCATTGCTCATCATTCAAATAGTTTAATAATATAAACTATAAATACAAATATAAATACTTGAATAGTATAATTTTACAAACAGTTGAAGTATATATTCGTCGTCGAATTTTATAATTTGTTACATATATTCTGAATCAGATTATAAATTTAAATGTAAAATGGAATTGTATATAATCACTTAGTAATTACTTATTGTCAAATTTTCTCTTGTCAGCGGTATGCTTATGTATTATTATTTTTCCGTAAATTATAATGTAATATAAAATATAAAATTTAATGTAATATAATGTAATATAATACAAAATATTATATAAATAATATAATATAATATAAAATATTATAATTTATTAATATAAATTATCTGTTAATTGAAACTCAATTTCAAAATTTTCAATTTATTAAATTCGAAAATTTTATTGTAAAATTTCTTAAAACTGCAATTTAATCTTGATATTTAATCAGTATTTGTTGTAGTTCTTTAATTTTTGCAATTGTATATGAATGAAATTTAAAAAAAACTGAATTAGATCTTTAACGTTAACATGGGTTCAGGTGAATTTTCAATTTATCAATAGAATTAAATTCAATTTAAAACGTAAATTGGACGCGTATTAGATTCGTTTATGTAATTACGATATCATTTATATTGTTTCGAAATATTTTGACTGATTTTTTTCCAAATGTTTGATTTTTGTTTAATAAATAAAAGTTTGTTTATTAATATCACTTCTGAGAGGAAAATCATAACGTTATTTATAATTTGATATGAATAATTTGATGTGGATCAGCTCAAATCAAACGTTAAAATTTCTCTACTAATCGTCCGTATAAAACTGATATTGTCTTAATATTTTTATATAAATAACATAAAATTGGTATATAACTTTAGAGTTATAATATATATTCGAATTAATGTAAAGTACTAAATATAAAGTAATATTTTTTTATATGCTGGAAAACATTGTAAACTTATATGTATACTGTATATGGAGTACTTTGCAATTTTTTTATGTAATATAACGCCTTTTATGCTATTATAGAATTAATTCTCTTTAATTACAATAAATTATTGAAATTGCTTATCTAAATATAAAAAGATTGAATAGTCAAATTGATAAATTAGTTATATTTTTGAAAGGATATATTTGATGGAAAGTTAAAGAACAAATCTTAAATCGAACTACCTTGAATGAGAAATTTGAAATACTAAAAACATTCTTTCTCTTTCAGGAATCGTAGCATATTAAATACAACTTCTTCTATTAATCAGAAACGTGCGACTATTTTGGACAGCTCTGAAAATATAATCACATCTAATATTGCGACATTCGTAACAAGTATAGAAGAAACGGTGGAAGATCTTCATATTCATACTTATTATAAATAATATGGAAGGCCGTGAGAGAGTGATCCGAGGTGGCAATTTACTTCTCATTTATATAAGTTTTACTTAACTTATTATGTTGATAATCTAGTGAAACCGAAATTTCCTCGTTTCCTTATCTAACGAGCAGGAATATTAATGTAATCTCCTTTTTCTTCTAATCTCGAATTAACGATATTTTGAAATGAGCTTTCTATTGTTATTATATAGCATATCATTTTAACAGTGTAATACTATTATACTTTTATCAGATTCATTTTATTTATTTCTCACCTAAAATTTCTGTTGCGTTTATTAATTAAATTTTGTAACATAATTAATATTTGTTACAGAAAAAGATTGCTGAAACTCTTGCCTCATCAATTGATACAAGGGTAGATTAATATGTGTGAAATGTGGTATATTGATTTGTAAGATATCAAGTATATTTCTTTATTATTCATATTCAGTAATTAGTGTAAAAACTCAATCAATCTACATTATTATTATTTTGTTCAAATTAAAAATGTAATTATTTCGTCGGACTGGATTAAATTTACAATAAAATAATAAAATACAACTAATGATTGATTAAAAATTACACAGGCATGTCAAATCAGAATATATAACGATTACATGTTAATTAAACTTAATAAAAAATCAACTATTAATATGTTAAAATAAAATAATGACTTTAATAATTGAACAGGTAATTTCGTCCTAGTACGATGGTTTGACTTAATCCACTTAAATCCCATAAAATATACAATATAAATTAGAATGCTTGTATTTGTGGTAAATAATTCATTATAGTATTAAATTGTAGCTGGAGTCATATAATTAAAAACGATTTAATTTAAACGAACTTTATAACTTCATAAAATTAATGAATTTTCAGAATTCGTAAATAAACAATTTGATAGAATAGAAAAACATTACGGTTATATTGATCATTGCAATTTTAACGCATTATATGTTATTAAAGCAATTTATGTTATTAAAGAAAATCTTGCACACTAAAAATTTAAATTAAGAAAACAAATGTTGCTTGGAATATTATTCACAATTAATATTTCAAATAGTTTTTTTGTTAATGTTTCTGCAATGCAAAGTAAATCTATGTAGAAATAATGTTACTCATTTCTACAGTATTTAGGGAAAATAAAATTGCATGTTTTCTTATTATATATATAAAAGGTTTATTTTCTTAATTATAGTAAATTTTTTATTTTTATTTAGTTTGTGATTTAATATTCTGTAAGAAAACTTTTGCAACACAGGTCTTCATTGAATATAATTATGTTTTAGACAGTAAATATAAATAAATTTTCATTAATATATATTTAAAAATTGTTTAAATGAATTTGATTATTATTTTTTTATTATTATTTCTTAATATATGATACAAAATTAATTCTATTCTCCATATTACTCGAATAAAGTATTATTCAGAATTAAAAGATGAATTTTTTTTAATTTAAAAAAAATTTTTTTTTATTTTTTAATTGGCTTTTTGCTGAAGTATTTTTGTAGTAAATATGTATTTATGATTAAAATAATATTTTTAATCAATCCTTCAAATATTTATGATGTATTTAAATATCAGGATTTCAAACATTAATTCGTAATTTTCTGTATTGCTTCAGTAACTTTTAATATTGCAATTATTTTTTAATAAGCAATTACACCGTTAGACAATATTTGCATCTTATATATTTTACATTATACATTATGGCATTACATACATTATATATGAATGCATCTGAATATAATTTTATGAAAGATAACAGTTTATTTATAACAATTAATGAATAAGTGTTCAAAAATGTCGTTAGGCATTCGTAAGTATAAACTCTCAGGATAATCTTTGTATTTAAAATTATATATATATATATTAGTCATGATAAAATGTGTGTTATAATTTACGACAATTTCTAATTGTCAGAATTAATGTGTATTTTATATTGGACTTATATATAAATTTGTTTTTGATTTTATTGATAAATTAGATTGTTTCAACTATCTATCAAACCTAATTTTTTTTATTAATTTTAGTATTGACTTGATGTCTGTTTTTTAAATTAAACATTTTAACTAACTCTTTATGTTAAATATTTTGATGAAAATTTTATAATAGAAGGATAAGTTACAATATTATTTTGTCTATTTTCTTGACATGTTAGATATATAGGTGTAGTAATAAGAATACATATGGAAGTGAAATAGTAGAGATTAACGAATTAAAATTATATAGAAAGATAATAAGTAGAACTTGATATGGAGTATGTTCACGTATAAAAAAGTCATTAAAATTTACAAAGAAAACGAAAGGTATGACATTGAACAAAGAATTGCCGAATGGTTAGGCTAGGTGTGGACCAAGTTAACCCAGAAAATCGATACTACAATAACCTAGCCTTATGTGAAACGATATACATGACGGTGAAGAAAGTGTACTAAATTCCACGCATGTTGTACATTTTTCAACGATATTTTCATTTTGTAATTTTATTACATTTATTAAATATAAAAATATTGAACAAACAAAAAATATATAGGTTTATTGTTACATAAATACAAAAAAAACATATAAAATTTAGTACTATTTTTAGTTAGTATTTTGTAACTAATTTAGTACCGATTACGAGTATTTGTAATCTCTATAATATTTCTTATATTAAAATATCGAATAAATTGTCTATTAAACTGTCTATTTTTTCATTTATATTAATTTATTAATAAATAGATTATTTATAAAAGCATGTGAATTATTAAATTATTAAATAATTTTCAGAAGAATATATATTTTTTTTATTTATTCATTTTTTAATATATTATATAAAATATTTGTATATTTTAAAAAGTGAATAATTTTTTTTCATATATATATCTCAATTAAATAATAAGTAGGGTTCAGAAATTTAAAAACTTTAATATATCATTGAATTATAAATTATTATTGCTTCATGAAGCAATATAGAAAAATAAGGAATAATCGAGGATTATATTAAGTTAAAGCTATACCATTTTCATTCGTATAAATATGTAATTTTTAACTACTCTATAATCTATTACTTCATTTTTTCCACAAAGTACGACTATTTATTATCAGAGGTTTTTCGAGTCTGACATAAGACAGTAATTACAATAAAGTAGACAGCTGGTTGATATGAATAAAAGTACTGTAAAATATGTACAATTAATTACAACATGACTTTAAATCGTACGTATTAGAACTGATTATATTTAAAAAGTTTGGAAACTATTAAATAACATATCAGATTTATATAATTATTTTGCGGTAAATTTTGAAACCAGAAGTGTAATTCTAACTAAAATATTGTAAGAGTTAATTTTATTCATGGTTATTGGAAGCGTTAAAAAGTATAATTTAGAACAAATGTCTAGCGTACATTTTTAGTTTCCAAATAAATAAAATATTCGACAGAAACTATGAATATAATTTTTTATAAAACTGATTAGTGGCAAAAAAAAAATATTAATGATGAATCTCCAAAAACTAGACTAAAAATAGATGCTTATTTTTGACTACGATTTTCACTTTTATATGCTAAAATTTCGAATCATAATCTTATTCTTAATAATGTATATCAAATTGAAGATACGTATATTAATATGCAGAAAATGTTATTTATTTACATGGTATTAGAGGAAGTCAATAAACCAGTACCAAATTTCTTATATAAAAATATGTATTTTATCCAAATATTAATGAGGATATTTCAATAAATATATAAATGATATAAATAAATTTGAATAATATAATATAAACGTAATGTTGTAAAGCAAATGTACAAAAAATATTAATTCTACAAATATTTATTTAAACATAAAACTTATATAATAAATAAATTATAATTTTATTCTTAAAAAATTATGATTTAATTTAATGTACAGACCTGAATTATATTAAATAATTCTAATTTCATCTTTAATTTAAAATTATACTGTAAAGTTTTTTAAACTAACCATTAAAATTTTCAGGTTAACAATGAATTTAAAATATTTTAGGATTATATCAAAGTTTTTAAAAATATTATATGTTATGAAACTATTTATATTTTTATCTTTATAAATTCTTTCAAGATATATAATACGGTAAATGGTACCTTTTGAAGATCATGAAGTTATATTTAAATCACGTATATTTAAAGAAAATAATAAATGCAGACTATTTCATAGTACTTGAGGTGTACAGCATTATTTACTTAAATTTAGTGCACAATCATTATGTCGTCTTATAATTAGTAATTAGTTGTCGGTATTAGCATATATTCCCGTTTATGTAGTTTCATATGTTAGTGACAAACTGAAGGCTATATGGGTAATTTATAAACAATGTATAGCTTCTTATGCGCTTAGTAAATAATTATTAGTTATTCACGTTTGCTAAAATGGGATCATTGGCTTGCTCATTCGTGGGGAAGGAAATAGGGTGGAAGTCATAAATCTTTCTACAAGAAACATATTAAAAATTGATAATATGGTAAATTTCAATGATATAATGGTTCAAGGTAGAGTTAGAAATTACGTGTCAAAATGAAGGAAAATTCCTAAACAATTTCTAAACAATTTCTGAACATGCTTATTCTATAAATTTTAATAAATTTATTATTTTATGATTTAATATATATTTATTGACGTACAATTTAACGATGTTCAGTAAATTATAATAATTGTGTCAAAAACAAAATTTTCTTACTTGTAAAAAATTATTATAATCAATATAATATAATAATATTTTGAAAAATCGTGAAAGTAATTGACCAAGTTTGTCTGAATATATATATATATATATATTAAGGTGCTTTTTTGCGGGTTCAGACGATTGCTTATAGTTGATAAAAGAAAATGTACTTCATCCCTTTCTTAACCAACTAAGTCGGAGTCATTTTTCTGCATGTTTGCATAGATTGGGTCAGCATCTTATGAAAGAATGAGTGAATCAGCACGTCTCTTTGAAGATTTTAGTTTCTTAACAAAGTCGTTTTTCAAAATTTGTTATAATTTCTTAATAATTTTTTATGCTTCATTTTTCTCCTTGTTACGTAAATCAATTTAGAAGTATCAATAAACTTATTCTATTTTAACGATAAACATGTAAATTTAATTCGTGCAAATCGTCAATCGAGAAAGCTGTGTTTCTCTTCTCTATGGATTATGAACTAATGTTTAAATCAACATTATGTACCGCTTTTTCCTAAATTCTACGCCATTCTTTCAATATGTGTATATTTAAATTTTTATACTTTTTATTTTATATGTTTGTCGTTTGTCAAATAGCATCTACAATACATGCTATTTCGGACAGGCTTCGTCTGTCGGCTGAAATCGTAAAATATAATTTTTATTTACATCGAACTATCATACTACAAAAATAAGGTATACTTTTGTATTTTTATATATTTAAATATATAATACATTATATTTATAAAAGAAAAATTATTTTCATTTATTATTAACACGTATGTTCGCGTAACATTCATTTGTACTAACTTAATAACATTTTTTTATCATTCTATAATATCTAATTACATTTGTTAAATATTACATTGCCATATATAAGCTTTAAAAGAATATAAAATATTTTAAATATAATAAATCTTTGTGCACGATTCGCATTAATATTCCGAAAGGAAAATAAAATATAATATCAGCCATATTAATAAAATTATTCTTGAAAATTTATTATACTTTTACTATTATATCATTATGTTTTATTAGAAACCGTTTTTATTTATTTATTACCTTCTTTATTTAAATGTTTTATTACAATTGAATATACGAAAAATGAAAATGTTACAATTGTTCTTGCGATATGTAAAGTATAGTTTTTAAAACTACTTTCTGTATATTTAATCAGTCCATTTTTCTATTAAGACAATAATATTTATAACAATTAGATATACAAATTGCTATGATATTTGTAAATCTTATTAATGTTTTGGTAAGTTCTTATTATCTTGTATAATAAGATTAAAATACGAAATAAAAGGTAAGCTAAATAAATCATTTTTGAATATAGTTATGTTTAGTAAATATAAATATTATATAGTAATTAGCATATTTTTAATAATTGTTTTATTTAATTTAAAGATGTTTAAACAAAAATTTAAATTAAATTGTATTTATGAACATTATTATTATTAAAATTATTTTTATTTAATGTTCTTTAAAATGCTAAACGTATATGTAACTTTTGTTAAAGTTATCTGTAAAAGACCATAATTAAAAATCTAAAAAGTGTGAATAATTTCAATCTTTAGGGTCATTAAATTTAATAAATTGTCAATATATTATATCTTAACAATACAATACTGTTTATATCTAAAATATGTGATTCAATTTTAAAAAAATAATAGTATGAGTTAAATAATAATTATTGTATACTTTTGTATCATTGATTAATAAAATTTTTATTTTTTGCTAAGTAACCATTTTTTATTTTTAAAATTTCTAATATTACTAATTACATAATGTGAAGATATTTTTTCAAATTATATGAATTTATTATTAGATTTTTAGAATTTTTATAAAAATTAATAAATAACTTGTTAATAATTTATGTTATTATAATAATAAAAGTTCGTGTATTTATAAAAAATGTTTATATATTGATGTATAGATAATTATTACTTATTATTAATTATTAACACTAAAAATTATAAAATAAAAAAATGTCTTAAACTTTTTCGGTATTTAGTCACTTATATATTTAAGTGAAACCATATTCTTATTTTTTAGTATAAATTAGTTAAAAATATTCGAAATCATATTAATGAAATTATCATAACTTACTGAAATATTTTAATTTTATTATTACCTTACTATATAAGACATTAAAGATACCTTGAAAAATTCTGATCAATTTTTTCTGAGCTAATATATCACTAATTATATGAAAAATGATTATTTATTTTTCAAAGAAACGAGAACTACATCCAAAACTGGTATTCAGTTTCCTTGATGTAGGTGAAGTATTCAAACTGCAAGCTAATTTCATAATAGTAATAGTAAGCAAGATCGAGAAAAACAAATGTAGTTAAAAAGTGTTAATAACAAATCATTTATAAACGGTCACAGTGAGTTATTATCAGAAAGACTTGGCATTTTTAATGTAGAAAGGTGGATTTCTCAATTATTGTGTTAATTCATTTTTATCAATAATAAATTACAATTGGATGATTCAGATATTTAATTATTAAATACAATTATTAAATAAAATTTAAAAAATTTTTTTAATATAACCGTAAAACAATTACTTCTATAATTTAATGAATAATAATATTTATGTTCTGCATATGATTTTTAATATTATCTATAATTTAAAATTTTTAAAGTGTTTTATTGTATTTATTATATTTAAATATATTTGTTATTTTCATTTTTGAATTTTTGGATATTCTATATTTGATATTTGATATTTTGAGAAAAAAATTACTTATTTAATGTAAATATTTTCTAATTCATTATGTTCACTTATCCATTAAAAATAATTATGTAGTAACTTATATAAATATTATTTGTAGATTTATTAATATATTCATGGATACTTGTTTATGATAGCTTGAATATATAACATCTATATGTTATATTTATATTTATTTGTAAATTAAAAATTAATCTAATATTTAAGGTTAGAAATTTGAACATATTGAATTAGACATTAATGTAATTTTTATACAACAGTCATCCAAAAAACATAATGTGGATAATAATATATATTAGAGATATCTATTTAATTTTTTTTATATTTATTAAATATTATTTAATTTGAATAAATGCCTAATATTAATAATATATAGAGTTTAAAATGAAGAATAGGTATTCTACATTTTTTTAAAGAGGTAATGCTTTAATTATGTTTCTATTTTAATAACCATTTAAGCTTGATAATATTAAGTATTGATATTTTATAATCAAATTAGTTTCAAAAATTTTAAATCAAATATTATATTTCGATGTTATATTATAAAATATAACTACGCCCTAAGCCGAAAATATAAATATATGTATATTTCTCGTAGTTTTATTAAAAAAAGTAAATTTTAGAATTGTTTAATTATAACTCTATTTTTCATAATTTTATGTCGTAATTTCTAGTATTTTCGAATTTATGAAGGCAATAACTAATAAATTAATTAAATAAAAAAAACATTATATTAAAAATATTTAGTTTAGTACTTGTAGAATTACATTATATAGTATGTAGAATTACAACATATCTTATTTCGTGAATAGTTTAAAAAATAGATGCAATATCGATATTTTCTAAAAACTTAAAACTATTAAAATATTAATATTATTGATTATCTATTATATCATCTTTTGTGCGAAATTAATAATGTAATGCATATTAAACTGAAAATAATTATAACTTACAGAAATGAAATTATTAACGACAATATTATATATTGTATGCAATAGAAAATGTAAATAAAATTGTTAGGGATGCATTTATTCTACTCTTCTACGTTTTCTCCCCATCAAGATATACTTACTTGCGTTGCTTATAACAAGTAACGGAGAAGGGGCGAGAAGGAGAGTAAGGCTGGAGAAAGGGAGAGTGGCGGCGGCAGCAGCGGCTGCGATGGCAGTTCAGCGAGTAGGTAAAAAGAGCGACGATTGCAAGCGAGTTAATGTTTCAGACGTACGGACAGTTCGTTGATTTTCATTCGGTACTTTCAGATATTCCTTACATCAGTCTTTAACATTTCTCATTTCTCTCTCTCTCTCTTTCTCCTCCTCCATCTCTATCTCCCTCTTTTCTGTCTGGTTTTTAGTCTTTATAAATTTATCTAATTTTTTAATTTAATTTTTATTTTCTGTTTATTGAATTTTCATTTCTTTTACTGTTTCCACTCTATAGTAGTATTGATGCATCCTTAAAATGTCGAAAGGAATTGCGATGTTTATTCCACTTCAATAACGATTTGGTGTTGAATTCTAAATGTTTCCTTGTTTCAGTGCATAAGAAATTGATGAGTATTATAGAAAATTAAAGGTCACATAATTGTAAGATTTTGGCGCGAAAAGCTATTATGAAGATTCGTGTAGATGATAATAACCTGAAGTGAATTTTGTGAGCAAATAACTAAAAAGAAAAAACGAGTCACGCCCTTGAGAATAAACAGTTTGTATCAAATTGAGTTACGGTATATAGTTCTGGTCGCCATTATTGTGTTTGAGTGACAGGAAACTAAACGTAGAAAAGAAGAAATCAAAATCGCTCACTGACTATTGCTGTTACATTCACCCATTTGTTTGTAATCGATCGATACATATCGTGAGGTGAGTTGTACAGTTTTAAATGTTTCAAACAAATTTGAATAAAACGAACTATTACTTATAGTTTCAGTTACTTCACTTTTAAACAAAATCACGTTTACGCTACATTTTATATACATAAATTTATAAATATGTACGTATGTTATATGTAATATATCTATTAAATATATATTAATTTTGTTTAGCATTTCAACTTTTATATACTTAAATTAATGAATAGTTTGGACTAATTGAATTTCGCGTATTCCTTATGAAAAATTTGTTATTTATATATCACATGAATATTTGCATAAAAGTTGTCAATCAAATCTATACATTTTTATAATATTTAATAAAAAAACAAAATTATCGATACGATAAAACTAAAAATACATGATACTTTCATATTATCCATTTTAGCAAATCTTACATAAAGTATATCATTATTGCAAAAAGTTATTGAAAATTAAAAAACTGTGTCAATTTCTATATTAATCAATATATTATACATACATCAATATATTATACATCAATACATACTTTATCACAGATTTTTAAACAAAACAAAAAATTTTTTATAATAATGTAAATTATTATTTTGTGATAGTTTAATTTAAGAAATTATATAATGTATTATCAATTTCAAACTATTTTATTTTAAATAACTTGAAACTATAATATTTATTTTGGATTTTTCATTTTCATATAAAAAATAAACTAGATAAAAATATAATTAATATGAGTTATATTATAGATGTTATAATAATATTATTTTAACAGCATTTTGTAATTGAATTAAAAATAATATGTATGGCATACTTATATCCATTATTTCTGTATTTGATTATATCTTTTTTCTTTAAAAATATATTTATTTAAAATTTGCTATTTCGTATAACTAACTTCACTGTATTTTCTTGGTTTTATTTTTTTAGCATGTATTTATTTTGACTAAAATTCTGCTAAAATATAAAATTTAAAGTAAATAAAGAAATTTTCGGAAGTATATACATTTATATATAGCAGTGAAAGTAATTATATATATATATATATATATGTATGATTATTTATACAATTATGATAAATTTATTTTAAAAAATTTTAATTTGTTTTTTATTAAGGTAATTAAAATCAGATGTTTCAAAATTTAAATACATATTTTATAAATTTAAAATATTCTGTAATAGTTTTTATTTAAAAAAATGATATCGATAATATATATTATTAAATAAAAATACAAAAATAACGTATGCAATATTTATACTTTAATTTTATATCATTTATAAATAAATTCAAGTATACAGATTAACTATTAATGATTTTAAATAAGCGTTATTTTATGTTATAAAATATTATTGAATTAATTATATTTTATATTATTATATTAACTTTATTGTATTTGTATTTATTTTACACTAAGATATGTTATTGAAATTTTTTATAGAAACTGCTAATGATTTAAAATTATACATGCGGCCCAGAATTTCTATTTATTTCAAATTTTATATATTTTATTTTAGTCGATTAATAAATAAATAAAAATTTGTAAACTCTTCTATTTTTAATTTATTTTGAAATGATTTATAGTATCATTCATTAAAAAATGTCTTTCATTTTCATTACTATAATTCTCTTTCTTATTATTTTAAAAAGAATTTTATTTCTGTTTTATTATTAATACAATATTATTAATGCAATACATTACATTATGCAGAATATGAAAAATAAAATTTGATTCGGATGAACCCTTTTTATAAAATCGAATATATACATATATAATTGGACTTGATATTTTGTCACTGTAGTAATAGAAATTGCATAAGTATATAAATTATTTTATAAATATAACTAATTTAACATTATCAATAACTTATGATAGGAAGAACAAAAATTGTATAAATGAAAATAGGAGTATTCTATTAGAAAATATTATACAATTTAATAACTATTGAAAATTTTAATTTTATAACTGTTTTAATATATTGTAATATTAAAAAAAAATTAAATTGGTTAAGCATGGGTTAATCACATTTTTCTCTTGTATCTAATCTTACATTTAAATAATAGATATTTAATTTTATTTAATCAATTTATTATTATTATTCATGTTTTATTTGTTATAATGAATTAATTTATTAATAATTTACAAATTGTTGCAGTAAAATATTATGTAACAATTTTATTTTATCGTGTATATTGAATTATGTTTTAATATAATTTATTATAAAATAAACTAATTTTATAAATAATATATTAAAAATAATGTAACTATCTATTTGAATAATATTTTGGTAAAAAGTATTAAGTTGTTAGAAGGTCTGCATTTAATATAACAAATTTAGAAAATAATGAGAATAGATTTGAAAAGTAATGGTATATTTGATATTTTGGTAGTGTAATATTAACTCTTCATTATTGTGTATTTGACTATTTTAAATTTCTATAAATATATACATATATACACTGTTGTTAGTTAAACCTTTAAATATCGTATGAATACTCGTCAAAAATGTATAAGCATAACTTATAATATTACATATTGTTACCGAAACTTATTGAATAGTCTGTTTCATTAATTTTTATATAATAAAATCTATTGCTGCGAGTCATGAAAAATATAATAAATAATATTGAATTTGATTTGTTGCATTTGATAATTAATATTCTTTCAAATAAATAGATCGGACAGGCCGTTGTAGTAATGTATAAAATGAGTTTTTTTTATTTATATCAAAACATTATTTTGTAACACATAATATTTCTGGATAAAATATTACCAATTAAATTTAATGAAAAAGTTAATTTTTACAATAAATATTTTTTATTTTCATTTTATTTATTTTTATTTTTTGTCCGTGTTTCGAGTTCGTGTTCGTGTTTCGTGTTAAGAAATTCTGAAGAAAATTCATAAATTTATCTTTCTGAAATATATCTAACTTATTCGGAGCTGAGCTACGTTTACAGTTACAAACATTGTCAAATTAATCATTATCGTTTTTCAAATAACCAGTTGTTTGTGTTTTTGACTTTCTTTATTACATATTAATTCAAGACATTTTTTATTAATACATTTTTATATTTGTATATAATTTTATTTCATGTAATTATATTTATTCATACATGAAGTTTACTATATTTCTATTTATTTGTTTTCATAATATTTATATTCTAAATTATTTGTATTATTTTTTGCAATACAAGTTTATGGTATAAAATCAAAGGCAGCAAAAAGAAAAGCCAAAACAAGTGAAAATATTCAGTTTTGTAATTTTATTAAATGATAACGCCAAGTGCAAGCGGTCGGTTTGCTTTATTTATAGAGAGTATTGACTGAACTATAGAAATCTTATGACCTAATGACATCATAAAGTTTGAGTAAATCTTTTAATAAACATTATTACTCCAACAAATAATAGTAACGAAATGATTTAGCCACTCAGAAGGATTAAAATAGATTACACAAAATATTGTGAATTTATACAATTTTTTTTCAGCTACTGTTATTATTTCAACAAATGACGTCAATTACGTAGTGATATATTGAAATTTAACTTTGATACTTATTACAAATATACAGTATAGTCCTGATAATATTCTGTTCTAATCGCCAAAGAATGTATAGTAAAAGAATTTAAATATTGGGACAGCAAAATTCTGTAAAAGTTATATGCTTACTATCCGATATGATTGATTTTCCTAATATGTGCCATATAGATAAAATACATATTCAGCGTATTATGGTCTATTATGGTATTATGATGATTTAAACTATTACGGTCTTTTGATTTGGCAGTATTGTGACTTTATGTTATATATAACTATCCTCATTTTAGTAATTCGTATAATTTAAATAATTTTTATTTATTTTACCCATTTTAATATCACTTAATACAATCTTTTTTCTTTAAAAGAAAAATATAGGTTTTGTTAACATCAGTGTTAATTGCATATAAATAACATTATGCTTCTATTGTTTTATTATAAATATAAATATAATAAATTGACATTTATATATTAAAAACAGTTTTTAATTTCATTTAATAAAATAATTTTTTTATCAAATATTTTTCTTTTCTGAATTCCTGACATATAATTTTTGTCTTTTCCAAAATAAATAAATCCAATAGAAAACTGAAATATTTGCTAATTTATATAATTTTTTTATTAAATTGAATTTTATATTCATTTTTTATAATATAATGTTCGATACGTAATTGATGTTAATGTAATTAAGATGAAGAGAAATTTGTTTTAAAGTTCTTTTAATTTCTTACGACAGAATTTAATCTTTAAATTTGAAAAATACATTAATGTACTGTATGACTGTGTAACTGTATATTACTGAATAATGTATAATACAGTAAAAAAAAAAAATTTTTCTATAAATATAAAAATAACTTAATTCACTGACATCTTCGTGTACGTATATTCTATAATTTATTTAAATATTTAAAATGAAGTTAATTAAATAATTAATTATATTGTATTTAACATTATATGTATTTATTATAATGCCTTAAAAACCGACGAGTATGCAGATTTAATAATTGAGAATATAATTAGTACATTTACAGTATATATCTAGTTAATAGTGAATAGTTAATAGTTAATAGTGAAATATATATGTGGTTTGTTAAATTTTTTCATTTAAAAATGTATTTTCTTAAATTGATTATATTTTGTTCATGATAGATAAGGTTATAATTTAATAAATTATTTTATAATATTAATTAGATTATTATTATTAATAGAAGTGTAATTAAAATATAATATTTATAATTTTAAAGAAAAAAATGATTTAATCATTTAATAAAGATTTTAATATAATAAGAATTTAATAAATATTTAATATCTATATTATAGTAGCATTCAAGATATATTATATTAGAAAAATAGTAAAGTTTTCTACAACAATCTTATAAGATTCTGTATCATCATATTTTTCCATTTTAATGCATATTTTTCATTGATATTTAAATACACAATTAAATATTATGCCTAGTATATGATGAACGAGTTCGTCTCATATATAGTCTGAAATATATTATCAAAAAAACTACAATCTAAAATTTATTTCTTTTAAAAGTTGTTTTCATTTTTAAAAATACATATATCATTATGCCATTGTTAGTTATTATTTCTTAATTTTAAAGATTTTTCTAATAAGATTTTAATTTTCTTTATTATATTTAAATAAGTTTTAAAAAAAAAATTAATTGATTCTTAAAATGGCAATAAAACCAATTTTATAAACTTTAATTGCATACAAACTTTATATAATTTTTCTGCTATTGGAAATACACTATTGAATTATAAAAAAATATTTTTTCATTATTAGTCCATACGTGATGTCCAATTATATTGGTTATGTGCTTAATTATATGCGTCTTATATTTTATATGAATAATAATGATAATCACTATAATTAAAATATATTTTAAAATATGTTCTCTTTAAATAAGAAGTATATTTTATATTTTTATTATTTGTTGCAGTTTCATTTGAATAAAAATGGGTTGTTTTGGGAGCAAAGACAAGTTGAGTAAAGAAGATATGGATTTTCTTAAGTCTCACACAAGATATGATGAATCATCCATTAAAGAATGGTACAAAGGATTCAAAGTGAGTAAAATACGTTATATTGTTCATTTAACATTATTTAAAATTATTAAATATATAAATTATAATTAGATATTGATGTTTATAATGAGTATAATTTTGCAAATATATTATATATTGTATAAAGATTATGTAAAAGTGCTAAACATAAAATTCATGTATTTAATTTAAATTTCATTTTCATATTTTATATATGAATATAATATTTAAAGATAATATTTAAAACATTCAAAAACTAGTGATCTCTGCAGTTTTTAATGATAGAATAGCCAAATTTTAATAAAAAAAAACATAAAATTTGAATTGTTAACTATATATATAATATATTATAATAATAAATAAAATATCATTATTATACAAAATAATTGATCAACATTATTATAAAATCCTTTTAGACACAAGTGAAAATTTAGTTAAATAAAATTTGTCATAAATTTGTAATAATTTGTAATAAATATAATTTGTAATAAAACTTAAGTCACGTTGTCAAAAATAATATTACCATTTTTGATATCTGAATGAAAAAAATATAATTAAATTATTAAACTGAGGTTTGAATATTAATTAACATAGTAAGTAATATTAAATATTTTTTGTAATTGTGTTAATATTGTTATTAATATCGTTCGATTTACAAAAAGCAAAAAAATTTCTCATTATGGAGTTATACGTGTATACACATATTTAAATGCACATACACATAGAAATATTATATTGGGTAAGGTTCAAACAGATTCTCACCTACTGCATTTTGATATTTTATCACCTATACTTCTGTAGCTTGGGACTGGCTACCATACTTTGTTAAATACTAATTAGAGAATCAGTTAGAGTTATAGTAAAAAAAATACAGGTTAAATTCTAGTAGATTAAATGAATTTATTATTTTTATTGTGATTTTTAAATGTGATCCCAGTGTAGGTTTAATTTAACAGTTTATTTTGATGTACTGTCATTACATATTATGACAGCGGAGTATCTCTCTATTTTTGTATTATTGATCATTTATATCGCAACTCTTGAGCATATGTAATAAAAATAGATAACTTTTGCTATAAAATAAATATCTATTGAGAAATGTAGATAAACTACCGAATCATAATCAAAAATATTTTTTATATTATTATATTTGTTATATATAAATAAAATAAGTCTAGTATATTATTTACATGGATATTAATGTAGAAATAACATAATCGAGCACAATTATTACAAAAATTCTGCATATTCTTTAATAAAGACTACGCGAATTTATGAGATATTCTCATGAAAATATCATGATCGTACAACAATATTATTTTTTAAATCAGAATTTGCTCTATTAAATAGTTACATTTTATGTTTTGATAATCAACGCTACAGGGATCCTCATAATTTTAAATGTGTTTGAATCAACAATAAAAATACTTAACATAATCACAAACAATAGAATAACACAAAATCAGTAAAAGTTTGTGAGTCTGAGAAGTTAAAGATAAATAAGATAAAAAAAATTACCAAAAGAAGGAATTATCATAGTTTCATAAAAAATATGTTGTATACACTTTATTTCCAATTAAATAGCTTTGATTAATGAAATGATAATCCAACTATAATAATTTTAGAAGAGAGGAACTTTCTAACAATTTAATGTATTACTCAAGTGCTTCTTTGGAAGTAAATGCTTTAATCCATTTATAAACTGAAATTTGAACGAGGATATCAAACACACTTGAACAACTTACGAATATACAATCTTTATTCAAAATTATCCATTCAATAGATAAATAAAATATCATTTATATTTGACACAATTTTTTAATGTTTCGTGAATTTTATTGAAGACAATATAAATTTTATATTATATGTTTGTAGTATAATTTACCATTTTCACTCATAACATGTTTTATGTATAGCAATTTGCTTTTCATTTGCCTTAACAGACTCTATATCAGATTAATGCTATTTATCAAGATTAAGCTTATGTTAATTAAATAATAATAAATCAATATTAATATTATTATTATAAAATAGAATTTCTTTTTTAATATGTTTATTTCTTTTGTATTTACTATGTTTAATTCTTTTGTATATAATATAAAAGATTGCTCGTATTTTTATAGTTTGAATAAATTATAAGAAAAAATAAAAATAGTTGATCTCTAGATATACTAAGAAAATATGACAATTTTGTACAAATAATAAAGATGCATTGTAAAATACTTTTCATAATAATTAATAAATATTGTGTTCATGAGTGCTAAAAATACAAAATGCTATCAATGACAATAAATATCAGAATAAGACATATATTTTTTTGCATGTTTAATTATTATATAATTAATAAATGAATCGTTTAATAAATGATTAATTAATTAATCAATTCATTACATAAAAAATATTATATTTGTAAAATACATATTAATATATTTTACTACTATTTTACAAAATGTTAAATTAAACATTTTTCATATAAAGTCTTAATACATTTGTTAATATTGAATTAACAAAAATATGTCAATATATTTAGTGAATACTTTTTATTGTTATAACGAATATATGTCGGGACATATGTGAATTTTAGTAATAGAATTAATTTTTCTTATTACAGTATTTTCTACTTTTTAATTAGTAATTATAAGATTCTTATTTTTTAAATATAAAAATTGATGTAATAATATTAACACAAATTTTTATATAATTTCATAAATAGTACCAAAAACTAATATAACAGAATATCTTTTATTATTAAATATACAAATAATATATGATTATATATGATTATATAGAAATAAAAACAAATAGTATGTTCCTAAATACATACTTTAAATGAAGTATTATATTTTAAGTTTTAATAACGATTCTGATAAAATACATAAAAGAAAACGCTTTCGTTAATGGTTTTATAATATGGAAAATTAGCGAATTTTCATATTTAAAGTTTAATGTTTTAAAGATTCAAATAATTATTCATGTGAAATATTACAAATTCAAAATAAACACTTTAAATTTATTAAATAAATATGAAATAGATAATGAAATTTTATTATTATAATGGGAACATAAGATTATTTTATAGAGTATTTATTATATAAATACAAATTTTAAATAACTAGTATAATTAATTTTTGCTACATAAATATATTACACAATCACCATCTAATGAAATTATAAATAAATTTAATTTCTTAATAAATATTTCATAATACGAAAAGGATAGCTTTATAATATTGTTTGAAAAGTACTAAAAAAATGTTAAGTTTTTTCGTTCAGGTTTATTCAATAATTTTCATTATAAAATACTAATTTCAGAATTCATCCATAACGTTTTAAATACCTCGAGATACAATGTCGCATAATGGCAGAATATACAAATTTTTAATAAAGAATATTGGCTTTGTACAACATTTTAATAATTGATATCTTTTTCTAACTTTTAATTCGCCTCTCAATACACACACACGCACATATGTATACGCGCGCGTACGTGTGTATATATATTAGTTTCTTATTCATTATATTATTGAACATTTACAAAAACATTGCATAGTTATTGGTATTTGTATATCGCTATTTTCAGTTATCTATTTAGTTATTAAAAGTAATCACTTTGATTAAAACAATCATTGTCTTCCTTTATATTGTTACTTTCTATTCCCTTTTGAAATTCTACTAAAGTGAGCGATGATTTTGAACATAAAATGTAATTGATCAGAATACAAGCCGATTACTTATCGAGAAAATTTAAAATAAGGAAATACGAAGAGAAATATTAAGAGAATAGATAAGTACTATCTTCTAATTTTCGATTCTTCATTTTGTTGTTGAGTGTTTTAAATGTCTATAAAATCAATTATGTCTTTATATCTAAATGTTTATAGCCAACAATAGAATTTGAAACTTCTTTTGTAAAATTTAAAATTTTGTCTGCTTTGAAATTTTGGGAGACATTAGTATTTTTACAATACACTTAGTCTTCAATGGTTACCCTTAATTTTACTATTTTAACACTAAAGTTTTTTGAATGTTTAGTATTTGTATCTTTAGTTTTGATAATTTTTTGTATTTTAATAGCTACAGTCATCGAATTAGATTTCTACTTTGTATTTTTTAGTTTTTTGTTACTTTTTTGTGCAGTTATGTTTTAGTACGCTTAACATATGTAGAAATTGAGATACATATTATTGTACATTGTTCTTGTGATTTTTTAATTCCCTCATTAGTTCACGTATGCATGTTAATATGTGTATAACTTTGTAGGTGAGTAAATAAAGGTAGTTAGAAAGTGTAAGATAAGGTAATACTACTCAAATTAATATATAGACAAATATGTATCTTTTCATACAATTTTATAATTATCTTATAAAAAATAAATATTTTAGATATTTATAATAAAATAAGGGATAATCTAAAAGTTTAGGATTGTTCATAGGGATTTATGAATTATCATTAAAATATTTAAAACATACTTGTAATTTACTTTATAAATAAACTATTTTTTAGAATATATTTAAAAGTTTTAGTTTGAAAAATATTTATATTAATTACCCTGTGAATTTTCTTTAAAAATCTATATTTTTGGATAAGTTTAAATTCAACCTTAATAAAATTAATAATTATTGATACAATAACGTATCAATTTTTTAAAATCAAATAATAATACTGATTATTTATAAATTTTAAATAAAAATAATCTTGATACATAGCAACAATCGAGAAATGAAAACGAAAAAAGAGTTTCGTGTAAGCAAATAGTGCAGTTTTAAATCAATAATCAGCATTTGAAGTATACACATATGTCTGGGATCAGACTAAAAACTTCCTTATGATGGTGGGTGGAGGCTTGCTGGCAAGTGGAAGGGGCAATGCAATTATTCAATACTGCCTTTAATGTTAATAGTCTTTCCCTTTATTAAATATAATAAATAATGAATAGTTAATAATCTATGAATATTGGAATGAGTATGTGATAGAATGAATATATTGGTGTTTCTTCAGTAATGGTGGTGGCGATAAGTCTGTATGTGTGTTCTTGATAGCCTGGAGCGTGATTTCCCTTTTTCCTTTGGGTTGAGTAGTTGTAGTGGGGAACTCGTGGTGGTAGGGGCAGCAAGTTTGGGCCGTCTTGGCAGCCGGCGAGAGGTGAGCTGTAGTGTATGAAGTGGTGGGAGAACGTCCGTGTGACGTCACAGCTTGTGTCCGTGAGCTCAAAGGTAGTGGTAATTTGGTGCACGTCGTGTGCTCAATGTGAACGTACCCGCGGTGTAGAGGTAAAGGTAAGAGCGAGCGTCGGCGTTACTTGCCCGTGGTGGCGAGAACTGCGTGAGGTGGTGGCAGGAACCGCGAGTACAGATAGTAAGAACGAGTGTCTCGTCGCATCTTACTTGAGTTGGCAGGAACCGATAAGGGCGTAAATCGCGAGTGTAGAGTAGTGGCGGTCCTGTCGTGATGGGTGCTTGTTAACTAGAAGTAGTAAGGGACGAGCGTCTGCGTTGCTTACGGAGGCGTGGGTGCCAGTATAGTTGTGGCATCGCTATTAGTTCCTTAGGTTGCTTGATGCTTGCCATGGCCTCCCAATGGCGATGGCAAGGTTGGATAGCGATCCCGTTGTGAAGAGTGCATGATTGGTACTAGCAGGGCAATCGCGACACGTGCAGTCCTTTCACATTCTCGTACGAACTGGATGCACCGATAGCGCATCGGTGGCTGTTACTATGCTACTTGTCGGGTTCATTTGTTATTATTTTTCGGAATTATAGTCGTATGTTCGAGTTTTTCGGTTAGAAGCATTCGTTGAGTCCGTTGGCCAGTGTTTACCAAACAATGCTTCGCGCGCTCATACCTCTTCCACTTTGTATTCCGCTTAAAACTGTTGTAATCCGTAACATTCCGCCCGCAATCATCAATTCATTGATGATTAGAATTGGTGTCTTCTGTGGGGGCTGGCAGGACTGGTAGAATGTGGGATGGTCTCTCGATTGTGGTTAAGTTAACTTGGGCAAGGAGTGTGGAGATTTCTTATAATGTCAATTGTCCAATGGTATTCCTTATGTATCTTGGCAACGCTTACTATTGATATTCATTTTTTATATGATACAAAATGAATTCATATTCTTCTTATGCTTGGATAATTCCTTGAGGGAGGGTTCTCGGGTGATTGTGAGCGAGTTTCGATGACGGGACACATATCATGCTATCTTTGCCTGGTATGGTTTGTTTTTGTCTCTTGTATTCCTGAGTTATTCTGTCAATGCTGTCATGATTTACTATTAGAACTCCCTGAACTTGTATTTAAGTTTACTACTCCCCTTAATTAGTATTTCCTTGCGAGGAGAAAAGGTTTATACGTATTAGTATTGATTATTCTTGCTCCTCAGTGGGCCTAATCATCTGAATTAATTTTACCAATCTATTTGTTGTCCGAACCCTTGAGTATCTCAATTCGATGTTTGTGTTGCGAGAACCGCGTGATGAGGTAATGTGCAAGAACGAGCGTCGGCGTTGCTTGCACGTGATGGCGGGAACTGCGTAAGGTGCAGAGTGGCGATCCTGTCGTTTAGTGATCGTCCTGAGAATGATGGGCTTGACGCGTTAAATACTACCCGGTACTACCGGTAGTGGTGCTGTCCGGTTTTAGTACACCATGATGCGGCAAATAGTATGTTTTGTCGTTGGACGGGTAGTTTTCAGGTATTCTTTGCATATGATTCAATTTCTCGTACTCTGTCATGAATTGAGTGTATAACGTGCGATAATTGTCATCTCTTATGAATCGGCTTTGTAGGCGCAGTAGGCATTGATGGGCCACGTTGTATGATTCGCCGAGTGTTTCTGGTGATTCTGAAAGGGGGAGTTTAACCATATACCTTCCAGTGCCTACGTGTGCTTGCTGAGGAATCGGCTTGGCAAATGTAAAACATAAAACATATTTTCATAATTATATCATTAATGAAATCAGAAAATTTTAATAATTATTAACTTATTTATACTTTTCATAACATCTATTACGTAATATGTAATATTCATTTAAACTTTTCTAAGATAATATATTATTCATATATTAACAGCATTGAAGAGCTATTTTAATATATTTCCAAAATAATTTATTTTTATGATATAAATGGAAATATAAATTATCCGTTCATTGTTTAATTAAAAGATCAAATGTAAGTTCAAATATTAGTAGGTATAATTTAGTATTGAATGGATGTAATCTTGTGCTAAATTAGTTATAAAGTTGTAATTGAAAAATTAATTAGAACAATAAAAACACTAATATTAATTAAGATTAACTAATATTTATTATAAAAAATAAGTTGTAATTGTTATTTTATAATTGTGTTACAGCAAGACTGTCCAAATGGCAGATTGACACCAGCAAAATTTGTTGACATGTACAAAATGTTCTTTCCATCTGGAAATGCTGAAGAATTTTGTGACCATGTATTTCGTACATTTGACATGGATAAAAATGGCTATATCGACTTTAAGGTAAGAAATGAGTTTACATTTTACATTTTTAATTTTTTTTTCTAACTTTTATATGTCTCACTTTCTCTACTATAACACATAAAATTATTTATTTAAGCTCATTGATTATAATGCTTCAATTTATTAATTTTTTAATTACTCGTATTCTTCGACATAAATTTGTTCATTTACTTACTTTTACATTTAATAGGAAATACATAACCATAATATTGTTTTAGTAATTAAATGAATTTATTATTTATTAAGTATTTCAATATAAATTAAATTCTTTGACATGTTAAATATTGAATTATAATTAATATAATAAATTAATGATTTATATATAATTAATAACTTACATTTTATAATTTTTTATTTGAAGAATCTTATATGTTAAAACCACGATTTTTATCTTGACTTTAAAATAAACTTTATGAACTATGGTTAACAATACATGAAATAATGATTTAAAATTAAAGCAGTCTATCTTATGTATATTAATATTTCTTTACATATCAATCACCTCTATGTATAAGATCTTTTAATTAATACAAAAAATTCGTTAAAATGATGAAATATTTATAACATAAACTTTTCTACTCACATTGGAATATTCTGTCACGCGATATTCGTATCGTGGTTTTTTTACTATGTGATACTATACTGAACGATAAGAGATATATTATAATTTATTGCTGATTACTGTATAATTTAATTTTTAAAGGCCATAAATAAACGATTAAACTACTATGTACTTAACTAAAGAAATTTGATCAGTTTTCTATTCATCAGTAATTTTAAATATAAAATATAATCATTACATGATTATATGGCATTTCAGTTATATAATGATGATGGGTATATTTATTTCTATTAATATTTATTTTATAAAAATAGTTATTTTTTCAAAATTAGCACTAATTAATAATTTCATAACTTCTTTTTAATAAAATAGATTTTTAACACAGTCTTTACTTTTATCTAATATATTTAAATCATATTATCTCCATATATTATTCCATTTATGTATGCTTCTTGTTATATTTATAATTGTAGAGCAATATATATAAATATTTTTCAATAAATTAATTGTTTGAATTAATACGAAACAATGATAAAGTACAATTTCAAATATTTTTATGTATCAATAACTGATAATAAATCATCATTTTTATTCTATATTTTATATCATTCAACAGTAAAGTATTTTTATTTTATAAGTAAAATAATAAATAATCTTTATAGTCAAGTTATATGTGTAAGAGAAATATTAATTAAATCATTGATATAGAATAAACATGAATATAGACTTTTAAATATCTTGATAGTAAAATAATATATTCATTGTTATAATAAATATGTATTTATATATCAATACTTTTTTGGTTTAGTAAAAACCATGTATTTTCATCTCAGAGATATTTAATATATTTTGTTACAACTTTTCTTTCATTTATATTTATACTCATGAAAATAATATTTTTGATTACTATTTTTGTAAAAAAATCCTTTTTCTTTAGAAATTTCTCATATATATAAAATTATTTTATTAATTCCATGTTGAATACATTAAATATATTTAATATATTTTAATTCTGTATAAAGCTATAATATGATTGCTATTACTTTAATGATATAAAATAAAACTAAATTAAAATTAGATTAAATTACTTTAATGATATAAATTAAAATTAAATTAAACTAAATAATAATAATAATTCTATAATACGGATCTATGTAACTCTGGCAAATATTCATATAAGCCATTTAATTTTATAAATCATTGTGAAATTTTAATATTTCTCTACATTTGATTTTACATTATATTTAAGAAGTTGTTATAATAAATACAACTACGCTCATCTATGGTTTCCATTTTAAGAAGGTAGATTTTAAATTGTTTAAACTTATAAATTAAATGAGTTTAATGCAAGAATTCAGTCTGTCTTTTAATTTGACTCTTATATTGATTTGCATGTCAATAATGTTGACAAATTGGGACAATCATAATTTTTAAGTCTTCCTGATTAATAGTAAGCCACAGCAAGTCTTTGTATAGGTTTTATTTTATATGATTAAAGTAATAGCAATCATATTATAGCTTTATACAGAATGTGCAGAAACCTGCTTGTGGTATATAGTCTGTGGTAAATTATTTCCATAAACTAGCATTTGAATAGTCAGGAATACAGGCTATGATATTCTTATGTCGAACTATATCTTTGATGGTAATAACTAATTGTGAAATACATTAACATTAGGATAACTTCAAAGGAAACAATAACAGACAAGGCTGAAAAATATCGTGTATTTAGTAAAACAATGTTTATTATTTGTAAATAATTATAACAATATTGTACTTTGATGTAGAGAGAAATAATTCTATTGAAGTAGTGAGGGTGTATTCTTGTATTCTTGAATTATTGTAGATGCTATGGATATGACTAAGTATCTTGAAGTTGAAGTAATGCTGATGTTGTAAATATCAGCTGATGTCAGTCAATCATGCTTTTGAGGTAGCATGAGAAGATGGTAGTTGAATCAAGTATGTTTGATGTATGAATAACTATATTTGATATGGTGTAAGATGTTTAATGGAATTTATTAAGTAATCAATTGTGTCTTTAATTATGTAAAGGGACAGTAGAAGAATTTATTCAAAGGTAAGAGTAATTAATGGTGAGATTTCTAACTCGTGAAGTATTTAATAATCTGTATTTATAGTCTATTAGTCGATCTGTTGTTGTCCTTGTGTGACAATGTGCTTGAAGGCATAGCGACTCCTGCGTCAGCTGTTGATGGCCTGTACGGTTCCGAAGTGTTCTTCGGGAGAGCGTATGCGTACCCTCTCTCTGCTAGCGAGCCTGCGTGGTTCGAAGTGTTCTTCGGTAGAGCATGTGCGTGCCCTCTCTCTACTAGCGGGCCTGTACGGTTCCGAAGTGTTCTTCGGGAGAGCGTATGCGTACCCTCTCTCTGCTAGCGAGCCTGCGTGGTTCGAAGTGTTCTTCGGTAGAGCATGTGCGTGCCCTCTCTCTACTAGCGGGCCTGTACGGTTCCGAAGTGTTCTTCGG
>NW_011948421.1:8969759-9040276 GCF_000503995.2 Ceratosolen solmsi marchali
AAATTTGCCCGACTTGTTGTGTGCGAGGTGTGACTAGCTTATTTATCAATATAAAAGAGGTACCTTGTATAACTGCTGACAAGGTGTGTTGATTTACTGCGAGGTTGATGTTCCCTTTGATTACTATTCCTTTGGCATCATTGTAATCACTACCTAATCTACCGATTTCTTATTCTTACGCACACGTGTATTTTTAACTAGGCTGCCAAATATATGGCCACGTGTCGTCTTCACAGTATACTATACACTGAGTGGCAGTTGCGCTTGAGTGAGAGTGAAGTGATTTTACAAATGAGCGTATGAGCCTTTTGAATACGCGCACGAACCGAAGGCTTGATCGTTCCGTGGCGGCTCTGCTGAAAATATCGACCGTTCCATGGCGGTCCTGCTGAGGGCAGATCGAGACCCGTGTGCCATGGCTTCTACTGGTAGATGATTGAATCGATTCACTATGGTCGGTCACTGCGGTCGGGTCACGGCAAGATGTTAGCCGCAAGTGCAGTTGAGCGAGGGTGGTACGGCAAGAGATGATTTTCAGCCGTGTGCGTCCCTTATATAGGCACGCGGCGGCTCACTTAACTGGCAACAAGGCATCGTCGTTGTTGCACTAATTCTTACACGAGGTGTCGAAGGAAAAATCTAGAACCTTCGAGAATATTCGACGAGAGAAAAGTATGAGTAATACCCTTGGGTGATCTTACAGTATATTATATTTCAGGTCGTAAACTTGCTCGGACTTGCCAAGTTTTGTTTGTAAATATTCGCTCGAGTACCCGTCCCGGTCTGCACGTGCGGGCCAGTCTAGGCGCACATGCGCTCAGTCTTGGCGCACATGCGGTACGCCGAACAGCGCGTATGATCTTTCTTTTTTTTGAAATTCATGGAACTGCATCAATCCCGAACAAGTTATGATATAAAAAAATAATGCTAATGATTGCTTAAAAGATTATATAAATAAATTTTGGAATCTCACGAAAGTTATCTTTTTGTATAAATCAAAAAACAAAATCAATTTTTACCACAGACAGGTTTGTTTTGATGATGAGGTGCTTATATATATACATTCATGATAACCTATTTACCTGAAAAATTCGCATATTATAAGAAAACAGATTGTCTAAGGATCAAATTAATAAATCTGTAATTAGAAAAAGTAATGTAATATATTAAAAAATAAATAGCATATGATGGACTAGCATTCATTACTGTATAGAACATAGAGTACTTTTGATTAAACTAGATAAACCAATTGTGAGAATTATAGCAATTTATAATTGAATAACTATTATGGAATAATACTGATATGTGGGGAAAGAATTTATCACATACCATGATGAATAATAACAGACAATATGTTAAAATTGCTAAATGAGTTAAAAATTGATGTCAGTATATGTAGATGAAGTCTTAGTTTTATTAAGATTATGTTTACAGTGTTGCAAAGTAATTTATAAGCAATATCTTGTCAATGGTAAAAGCTTAATGATAGATAGTAGATCTTACAGTTGAATAGGATACAGCTGATATTTTTGATCATAAATAATTAGATGAATAATTATATTTTACTAAATGAATTTAGATTTGCACGCGTATGAATGTATATATTTTGAATATTATAAAGAAAGATCATCTGTATAACACTGAATTTCTAGAATTAGCTGTAAGAGATTTGTAAAAGACGAAATTATTTGAGCCATATAATGCTTTGCTCGAGCTCATAATGTAGCTCCACTCATAAAAGAAGAATAGGAAATACAAACTAATAAATTTAAAATAAAGTGTGATCTTGATCATTAATGGAACTAAATATGTGATAAATTAAATCAAAATATCATCACAACCACAGTAGTATATTTAAGACTATATATATAGGAAAGAGTATTATTACCTTTGTATTTAAAATTAAGGTGAATATTATTACTACTCTATTTAAGTATCTAAAATAAAAGATAATATATGAATGTTGGTAGATAATTTTCACTATGCTGCTTGTATTGAGTATGAAAAAATTTATTATCTGAAAACTTGTTGAAAAGTTGTAGGTTAAATTTTGATTAATTGTTATATGCCTTTGTGTGTGTGTGTGTGTGTGTGTGTGTGTGTGTGTGTGTAGATTTGAAAAAGAGGTTTTATAAAATTAATTAAAGAGAAGAACAGCTTTGTAGAAGCATTCTTTAGCAAATATTAGGTCCCTTCTCAGCAGTTCCATGTAAAGATAATCAACAAATTGATAAGAAATTAAGAATCCCTATAAAACATAATTACCTTTATCGGAATGATAACATGGCATAGTTGACTAAATTATAACGATTTACACAATTGAGTTTTGTTTTATTGGGTGACTATCAGATATAAGAATGAATTTATGATAAAATAAATAATAAAATTAGATTTAATTTTCAAGCAGCATTTTTATATAGTCAGTAAGTATAAGTGAATAATCAATTTTTATTACATATAAAATAAATATAAAATGTATTATTAAAAATACTAATTGAATTACCATTAGCCTAAAATTTTGTATATTCTATAAATCAAACTAATGTTAATTGTCAAAATATAAAAGTTAAATACTTTTAATGATTCTGCAAAAATGATATATTACAATAAAGTATGATAAATCAAACATTTACATTAATAATTGCTTTATCTATAAGTATATAAGTGTGACCACTCCATCGTACTATTCTTAATGGAAATTGTTTAAATTAAATATTTTAACTTTGATTATTTATATCATTCATTGTTATAATACTAATTGGTATACACTTTTACGAATTCTGTGATATTTGTTCTCTTCATTTCTTATTTTTTATTTCTTCTGTAACACTATTTCACTGTAATGCTTTTTTGCCATAGCCATATCATCTTGGCAAATATATGCTGTATTCTAACATGTTAATATAACAGTAGTTAATGTATAAATTTATCACGAAAGCGAAGCTTCATTTAAATATGTGTTCGATTTTTTAGGGGTTGTTTTATGGTCCGAACTGCCAATTCAATAGTTCAGTGGATTAGTCTCTCGTCATGACGACTGATGAGGAAATAACAGGTGAAAGGGCTGAAATTAAGTACAGTGTATTATTATTGTGTTAAGATATCGTTTATTTTTGTTGTCAATTATTATAATATTGCAGTTTGATTGCTTCTGGTGAGAAAACGGAAAATATTCTATTGCTATGGTGAGGTTGCTTCCTTGTGTTCTTGATTGTTGTAGATGTTATGGAAATTACTGTGTATCTTGAGAATTGAGGTTATGCTGATTTGTAAATATCAGCCTGTGTAGTCGATCATGCTCATGAATGAGCATGAGAAGATGGTGTTTGAAATAAAGTGTGTTCTGTTGAGAGAATAATAATATTGAATATAGTGTAAAAGTCTTGATGGAAATTGGTGCGTAACCAATTATGTTTCTAATTATGATGGGAACAGCTGCAAACTAGTCACACGCAAGAATCATAAATGATAAGGCTTCGAGCTCTGAAGGATTTGCTGAAAATGTATTTATTGTCAATTATTTTATAAATTGTTATCTGGATTTGACAATGTAATTGACGTGTTGTGTCGACTCTTTGAGGGCCTGTACGTTGTCGAAGTGTTAGTTTGATTGAGCGTGCTCTTTCCCAATCGACTCTTTGAAGAGAAGTTTTCTAAAACGTGATTTGCGCGTGTGCGACTAGTTTATTTAAAATAATGTAAGGTATGTTGATTTACTGCGTGGTTGGTGTGCCCCTTTTGATTATGATTTCAATTGGCTTTACTGTTAAATCACCTTATGAATTGGCTGTTTCTTTATAATAATGCCCGTGTAATTTTAACTAGGCTGCCGAATATATGGCCACGTGTCGTCGTCACAGTATATACTAAAACACTGAGCGATAATAACAGTTAAGTGAACGCGAAGTAGAATTACAATGAACCATGCCGCATGACGTGTTGCTCTTAAATATACTTGCAGCAGAATGCAACGCTGGCAATAGTGCCGCTGCTTATCGCTGCGCCGAAAACTTCTTTGTGGCGTTAGAAAACGAAGCTTCTAGAAGCTTCACAGGCGTTCCTTTGTGTAATCTTGTAGTATATTGGATTTCATATCGTAGAAAATGCTCGAACTTGTCGAGTCGTGTTTATAAACAATCGCCCGAGCGCGCGCGTGGCTTTCTTTGTTTTAAATTCGTGGAAACTGCGTCAATCCCGAACAATATGTATATATTTCATATTATTTTCTTTAAGTTTTTTTAAATTTCTAGGTTTTATTTATATAACATTTACATATTTTAAATACATTTTTATTGTATATAACATAAAGAGTACTTTTCTTTTGTATGTACATTACCATATCATTTACTTCATCTTAAGTTAATGTTGTTAAAAATATTTATCCACCTTGAAGTAAGAACTTAAATATGACTTAAATATAATTAAATAAAGAATATTTTTAATGATTACGTATATTATAAATAATAGGCATATTATTGTAAGGTTTATTTTTGTAATAATAATTTTGATCGTTTATTCATTGTTATATGAGTATTAATTTTCTATACAATAAAGTTATATTTTTACATCATGTTTTATTAATTAATTTTGATATCATTTACGGGTAAATCAATGTTAATAATAATATTAATGACTTTGGATGGTCAACTATTCATTTAAAATATCAGATTTATTGTACAAAAAATACGTAAAAAAATTTACTGAAGTATATAAATATTTTAAGTTATATACGTGTATTTATTATTGGGGTATGTTTTATTATTATATACAGTATATATTAATAGCATATTTAAGCTTTCATTTACGAAAGTAGATTACTTTATAAATCATTTCTTATTCTTAGTTATAATTTATTAATATTATATTATTATTATTATATTATTGCAAGAATAATCATTTGTAATTCTAAAATTGTTATACATTATTTTGCAGGAATTTTTACTAGCAATTGATGTAACATCTAGTGGGACACCCGAAGAGAAATTGAAATGGGCTTTTCGAATGTATGATGTGGATGGTAATGGTGTTATTGATATTGAAGAAATGACAAAAATTGTTCAGGTAATGTTCAAAGGAAACTCAACTAATCGTTATAACATATAGTTCTAAATAATTGATTGATTTTATTTGTTTAACATTTTGAACATAATTAATTTAAAGTTTTTAAGTGTTAGTATATTATTATTATGTTAAGAAAGCTTATTTAAAATTATATATATCTATTATTACATATATGTTTTTCGTTAATTAGTAATTAATTTATTTCGAGTACTACAAACAAGGTCGCATTGTAAAAAACGTCTTATAAAATTAAGAAAATTTAACAAATGAGTAAAATTAGTTTTGAATAATTAGATCATTATTATTTTTATTTTGCCCATTAAACGTTGACCAAATTGTGTTTATAAATTGTTAAAATGATGTTATTTATTGATCATTATTTTGGAAATTAATTAAAAAATAAATAATCAGAAAATTTTGTTTACTATCAAACTACTTATATAATTTATATAAGTTACTTTTATAAGTTTTAAAAATTTTATATACTTATTGATATAAAAATTGTACATTTTAACATATTTCGTTTGCATTAATTTTATAGGAAATTTGTAATTATATATGTGTATAATTTATAATAAAGTAACATTTTATAGTTTTATATTTATTTTAAAACTATTTATATTTTTTTAGGTAAATGTTTTTAATATTTATTATATTTTAGTATTATTAAAATTGATTGCTTATTCTGGTTCAAATCATAAATGTATTGTTTACAGTTTTATAATAGTAGTAGAAACCATAAAAATTAATATAGATTAGATTTAATTTAAAATTTTTTAGCTATACTTTTATTTTTATTATGTAAAAATGTTACATATAAAGTGACTTTTTAGATATTTCCTAATAATTTATGAATTGTATAATTAATATATTATGTATATATAAATTAATTTTTTTTCTTTAAGAAATTTGGACCCGTACCATGAGCCAAATTTTTCATGATTGACTCCTAAACCGTAATAGATTTCATAATTCAATTAATCGACCCCCAGTAAAAATATTAATAATAGGTCAATAATTATTCTATATATCACAAGAATTGGTGTTTATTGATTGGAAAAAGTGATTCCCTTTGAATTATTATTTTTTCATTTACCAAGTGGTCTCTTTATATTGTTTAATTTTTTTACTTTATCTTGAATCGAATTAATAAATAATAGACATGAATTTTATTTTGAAGAAATTGTATCTGCAAAGATATGTTTTTTAATACCATGACCATTTTTTAATAGGCACTGATTATGTACGTTGTTTTTGATATATTTATTTTTTAATCATAATTTTTTCCAATGTTATCCTTGATTTTATATATATCAATTTTGTATATCATAAAATAAATGATAAATCATGAATGTAACGGTCTTCTGTTGTGAACTGATTTCAATCTAGATTCTTTAAGATTCATTATTTATCTAAGTGAGTTTTACAACCAAGCCATCTTATCCAAACTATATTATATTATATTAACAAATGGAAATAGTTTATTATATGGCAATATAATATTTAAAATAAATGTATGATAATTTAAACTACTGATTATTAAAGTCATAATTTTTTATTTAACTTTATAGTATGGTTTAACTTTATTTATTTATATACCGGATATTTATTTAACTTTATATATCGGAATTATCTCCTTATGACTTCTTATATAAAAGAAAATACTGAAAGTAATTCTTTTTTTTAATCCCTTTTATTGTTTTTTAAGTAATTAAATTTTATTAAAGAAATAATTCAGGTTTTGTTGGAATATTTACAGTTTTAAATAGTTAATTCTACCATATTATCTATTTCGTTGGTCACGTTATTTCAATAATCCTTTAGAGTCAAAACTATAATGATATCTTTGGAATATTTTGCTTTTTTTGAATTAATATTTCTATTTTTTATTCAATACAAAGAAATAAGTTGTTCCACTTCTTCCCTTCAATTACATGGAATCCAGGTTGATTACTCTATTCATTATGTATTACACTTTTCTATGAATAATTAATATTATTATACAATGTTACAAATATTTTCAATCATTGCTTTTTGTATAGATTACAATTTATATAAAAGTATTTTAGTTTTTAATAACTATATTTATTTGACATTTTATTATTGTTTCTAATTTTTTATAGAAAAAAATAACGTAAAAAATTGTGAGCTTGGAGATGGGGAGGGAGAAAACAGAGTCAAAGGAGCATAAGGTAATAAGAAAAAGAAAAAGGAAAACTATTGAAAAGAATATCGAAAGGAACACGTGTTTCTATATTATTACATGTAGACTTAGTAACCACATAGATTATTCACTATATGATTAAAGCGTTAGTTCAATCTTCCGGTATTTAAGTAACATAGCTACATTTTTGGAGAAGCACGTTCTTTATATTTGACAGTAGAATTTCTATCAACGGCTAATCGCATCTTCTTTGTTTATTCTTCTTTGATCATCACTTTTACCCCTTTCTTTAACAACCTTTTCAGTTCATTCCCGCATGTCATAAATTTCATCGGCTTTTTGAACGAGGATTGTTAAGGCAAATATGTAAATTAGTGAATAGAATGTACTTTGTGTTGTAATTAAATGTGTAAATTTAAGCAACCTTCAACATGAAAAGGTTTTGTTAGGAAAGGTCAATAATAATCTATATATATATAATATAATATAATAGAATACGGATAAATATTTATCTTATAGTAATTTATATTAAAACTATATATTTTAAATAAATAATATTCAAATTTACTGGTTTTGAAGTACTAGGTACAGTTTTATATAAATTTTATAGATAGAAATTTCTTGTTTATTTTCTTCAGTATATAATATTTAAAATATCCAGTTGTCGAATCACAATATATAATCCATATCATATTAAACTAAAATTTTTCCTTCTATATAAGTATGTTTGTTTCTCATTAGAAAAATGATTTAAATTCATTTGAAAAATATTTATATGAATGTATTTCTTTATGTGTCGTTATTTAAGTAGATTTATATATTCGCTACAGAGATCTTCGTTTGTCATAGATGTATGAATATTTAGATTAAACTTTGTAAATAAATTCGGTAAGTACATTGAGAAATATATTTGTATCCATGTTTTAATGTCCGTTAAATTGCGTAAGACAAAATAATTCATTCACAAAGATATTTAATAATTAAATTTATAAATTTATTGCATAACACATAAATTATTGTCTTTATTTCCTTATAGTTTTTATTTTATAATATTTGTTTTCTTATAGATTTTATTTTTTTTAATAAATTCAGTAATTGAATTCGATAATTTTATAAGTAATGGGCAGAGAAAAGTAAATTAATATTTAAATAATTTAAATACAAGTCAAATATTCATAATTATTATATTTTAAGATTATAATATAAAAATTTATATTTTATAATTAAAGTTTAAAAATTGTTCATTATTTACTTAGAATTATTTTGTAAGATAGTTAGTTTTGAATGGAGATAAAACTATAAGCGAAGAAAATTTTTTTCAGAAAATCGATTTGATTTATGTAATTTTAATTATAAGATTGATTCGACTATTAATATATATGTCAAAATGAATCCACGATTATATGATTTTTGTAATGAAAAACATTTACGATTCATAATTCTTAAAAGTTGATATTATAGTTATGTAGTATGTCTTTTAACATATTAAATGTCAGATACCTATCCTTTTAACTAAGAAATCTTAAGTTATGGGAAATATATTTAGTTATGAATGCGAGGATTTTATAATTAAGTATTATCAGTTTTGTATTATATGACTATTATTTATTTCTATTATTTCTTCACTTTCTAAATTTCACTCTATTATTATGTTTGTTTAATGATTTATTCTATTATTAATCTTTATTTAATTATTTAAATATCTTTATACTTTTTCAAAAGTTTTTAAAAATTTTGTATTAATCAATTATAATGATTAATCAAATAATAATTGCTTGTAAGATTTTTGAAACTGATAGTTTCTGATAATAGAGCACCTTTCCAGTTAAAGTTAGAGAAGCTTTTAAAGTTGTTTTACATGCTCCTGTTTGAATTTTTTTTTACTTTACTATCATACAAATTATATTATATTATATAACTATATAATATAAACAATATGAGGAGAATTCTCATCGCATCAACATTAGTAAGGTTAATGTATTCTTTCGAACTTCATTCTTCATGAGTATGCTATGGTAACACACATAGTGAATTCTACCTCGATTGCGTTGTTTATAGAGTAGTAGTAATACTAAAAAATTAAGATGCACAGTATAAGATGAAAAATTGAAACTCGTAAATATATCATAAAAGATTCAGTTATTAAACATTAATCCGATTCAATGGAAAGAATAGAATCAAATACTAAAAATATTTATTTAATTTTAAGATTCATCAGCAGATAATGATAGTAAACAACAAAAAGAATGAAACGTGAAAATTTTGCCAATATCAATACTTGTGCACCCATATGTTAATAATTAACACAAATTATTAATCGAATTTGAATTAACTGGAAAGGTGTTTGCTAGTATTCTGATAAAAATAAATGAATAATATATATAAACGATTATATAAATGAAAAATAAATTGGAAGAGAACATTATTTATCTTTATTGATCTGTTTAAACGATAAAAAACTACAAACTTCATATAATAACAAATGAAAATTAATTTTAATAAGCAAAAATTAAATTGAATGAATTCAGGCTTCAAAATTATTTATTTTACAACTTTGCATTGGATATTGATTCTAAGGGATTGATAAATTATATTATGTAATGGATTTGAATGCTTGGAATCATTAATATTTATATATATCTTTTTAATAATTAATGAATAATATGTTTAAATCCCACTTTTTATGCCAAAATATTTTTTTATTGAATATATCATATCTGTTTATCTTTTACAGCATGCCTAAGATTGATATACAATTTTTTTCAATATCTGTAAAAGATTCGATTAATTAAGAATTCCGATAGTTACTTAGTGTTTAAAAAAAGAAAACAAATGGATTTACTGTACCAAATATTATATGCTTATTGCAGAAAACAAAGTTGGAGTAGTATTGATTGCTGGTGACATACCATTCTTTTTTCTGAATAGATGGACTGGCTTCACGAATCTAGTATTATGAAACCATAATTGCATTATGTATTAATTAATGAATTTGGTCAACTCAATTTTTACCATGATTTCTTTGAATTATCTACTTTGAAATTTTCTGTGTGGTATAAATCACGGCAGTTTAGATAGATGTAATTAGTTGAAGTGCATACATTATTGAATGATATTAGTTATAGCGTAGACGCTAGTGTTTGTTTTATTAATAGAAGAAGTATTATGAATAGATTTCTTAATCATATTCAAATGCTGACACATGGTAATATATTAAACATTACGAATTTTTCAATATTTTATTTATGAGACGAGTTAATTATTTTAGTTGTCAACAATATAAGTCTTATATTGAATAAATTTATAACTTATTCATTTATATGATATTTAATATCTATGGACGGATAGTTATGTATTGACAATCGATATTACAATCACAATATGTTTATTCTGTATGTATGCAGTAGTAAAACATAGAATATCTAATATTTGTCTAACAGATAATTAAAAACCTACAAAGTAATTACAGGTCATTATATGAAATATTTTTAGTAGAAACATAGTTAAAAATACAAATAAAATATAGTCTCATTATTATTATTATTATAAATATTTTCTATATATATTATATCTAATATATTCTGAATATAGTATATATTATATATATTATGAAATTATTTTTAAATTCCTTCATGTGGAATTTATCCGTAAATTTCCAATATCTAAATAGATTTTTATTGGTTTAGCTATAAGAAGTATGATGAAGATTTTTGAAATATTTTTCAGCTTCACATAAATAATTTTCTATAATTTATACATCAGGCTTCACTACAACAAAACTTGAAAACCTTCATTTTCAGATTCAAAAATATAGATGGAAGGCCATTTGACTTATGGGATTCGTTCCATGTTACGAACGTCACTTAAAATGAAAACTCCGATGAATTCTTTTAGCTGGACTTTTTTCTAGTGCAACTTTAATTAACATTATTTATGATTGGAATAGAAAATTATCATATGCTGTTAGGCGACAAAAAATCAATTTCAATTCAACAGGGTGACTAGAAGAGTAAGAAAATGTTTTAAGACAGCATGTTGATTAATAAAAGTAAAAGTTACTGAATTGAAAAAATGTTGTCACTATACTAGAATAAAAGATATTGATTGATTGAAGAATTTTATTGTCAACGTCAAATGCATCAGCACAAGGCACCATACTATAATTATGGAAGAGACTAAATAATTTGTTGGCAACTATATTTTAGAATTATAAATTAAATTGTGAGTTCAACAACAAATAAGAATACTGGGGAATGCATATTAATAACACTGAATGAACAATGAAAAATGTCTTGAGAAGGATTATTATAATTTTATTTAAGAAAAGGAGAGAATGAGGATAATGAAAAAATAGATATGATGAAACATTAGTTTTTTAATAACAATCTATAGAAGGAATGTTATCAAACAATAGATGACTAAAAAAGTTTTATTTTAACAATTTATAATAAAGATATAACAAAATATTAACTAAATAGGTGTATAGATTTGTACATATGCATATATGATAATAATACATTAATAAAATCTATAAAATGATTGTTTTACCATTAGAAAAAATATATTTACTGTTTAATTTTAATTTTCAGAGCGTTTAATTTAGAAAATTCACGATTTATATGCAATCTTTATCAAAATATTAATATACTTATACGTATTATCATATTATTATTATTTATATAATATGATTTTAGTAAATAATAAAATTATATTTCAATGTATTTATTTGTTCATTGTTCACAGGCAATTTACGATATGTTAGGTGCAAGCTCAAGTAATAGGCCAGCAGATAGCGCTGAAGAAAGAGCAAAAAATATTTTTGCAAAAATGGATGAGAACAATGATGGTCAACTGACTCAGGATGAATTTTTAAAAGGCTGCTTGCAGGACGAGGAGTTGTCAAAGATGCTAGCTCCTTAATTAAAAGGCCAAATTTTTTAATATTACAACTAATTACAAGAATTACAGGCGATAATTGAATTTTATAAAAATACCTGAGCAGTTTCTTGCAGACATCTTATGATCAATATCGTCCTCGTCGTTGTCGTCGTCGTCGTCGTCGTCGTCGTCGTCGTCGTCGTCGTCGTCGTCGTCGTCGTCGTCGTCGTCGTCGTCGTCGTCGTTGTCATCGTCGTCGTCGTCGTGGTCGTCGTCGTTGTCGTCGTGATCGTCGCCGTCGTCGTCATCGTCGTTATAATCATCATCTTTATCGTCATTATACTCATAAACTCCATAATCATAATTATTCTTTTTATTATTATTTTTTATTATTGCTGTTGTTGTTGTTATTGTTGTTGTTATTGTTATTATAGTTATACATATATAAATAATACATCAAGCATGAAAAAGATAACAACAAAATATATATTTTATTTAAGTTTTACAATAATTTATTATTCTAATTATGTAATGATTTTCTGGTTTTTTAAAGTTTATTTCAATAATTAATAACTTATTTATATAATTATTTATTAATACAGGATTAGAGATAGATATACTGAATATACTGTTAATTAAATTGATAAATTATAATAATTTGTCTTAAATTCATAAAGTGTCATAATATAAAGCTAATCAGTCATAACTACATTACCAATATGATACAAGCCCTAAAGAAAAAGTTGTTACATGAAACGATTTTTTAATAAAAATTAGTTATTTTCTACATTCTTCTAACTTTTAATAAAAATAATGTATTAGAAAAAATAATAAATCAATAAGAAATATAATATATATACAAATAAAACTTATGGTAAAATATGCATAATATAGAGTTGGAAATATTTCTGTTAGTTTTGTTAGTATGTAGAAATGTGTACGTATGATATACAAGATTCTGATATTACTTAAATATTAATGTTTACATTTATTAAACTAATATACACAGCATAATTTAATAAGCTATTACAAACTCACATTTATTGTATAATATTAAAATAAATACTTATAATTATATAAATGCAAATGAAGTATATAAAAAATTATATAACTGATGTACCAAGAATTCAGTTTATTGATTTAATAGCACAAATGTAAAAAAATGTTATTATTTTGTATTTGAATCAATTAAAAAATATTTTTTAATTAAAATATAACTAAGTTTTATTAATGATGTTTATAAATTGGGAAAATTTTTTAACAAATAGTTTTCAAACAAATTGAAGTGTTTTTTATGAACTATAAATACATACAGTTCATTCTACATTAATTTTCTATAAATTTTAATGTTTTTGTTATAAAAAAATTTTGTTTTAAGAGTTGTAGGCAATTGTATCCCGACTGTGTCAGTTTTATTATATAGTTTCGGATAATGTATTGTATAAAAAAATTTCTGTATCAATGTGTGATGTTATAACGACACGTTTTTAAGTAACCTTTTATTCATATACTTACATGTTTTTTATATCCATTAAATTTCAAATTTTATCAATCAACATAATATTAAGTTTTTAAATTTTTAAACAAAGGAAATTTTTTAATACAAATTAATGGATGTACAAGAACTTATTAAATAATGAAAAACTTATTATTCAAATAAAAATAGAGCTATTATTAATATATTTGAATTTGCACGTATTGAAAGTTTTCTTTTTATAACTACATAATAAATAATTTAATGATAGGGCTTCGATTATTTTATTTCTTTAAATTTCTTTAATTTTCTTTTTAACGTGAAAATTAAAATATGACCTCAAATTTTTGTATACTAAATTAAGTATTTGAAAGTTATTTAAATAACGTATATTGAAAAATTTTTTGAACAATATGAAGAAAACTCTTTCGTAATTATCTTAAAATTAAAAGTTTGTATAGTAAGATTATTTAATTATATTAAAAGGACACAATAGTATTATTAATTTTATTTTTGATATTTTAATTTGTATTAATAATTAAAATAATATTATTAATAATTAATAATTAAAATTAATTAAGATAATTTTGAATATGATTAAATGGTTTTTTTAATTATCATAGCATTCAACTTGCTTTAGAAGAAGATATTAATCTTTTACTTACTTATAATATTTTTACTTTATTTTTATTATTATATAAACATTATTATCCACATATTTTTATTATATAAATGTTCTATTTTCATTTGAACTTTTGTATCGATTTGAAACATTAATACACTAGAACATTTTAGTTTTAGTGAAATTATTTAATTTTAATTATTAAGAATTTGTAATAAAATGTTAACAACTGCTTTTAAAAATTCAATTTCATATTTTATGTATTTTTATGAAATAAATAAGGAAATATTTTTAATTTCTATTTATTTTGAATATTAAATTTTAAATATAATAAAATATATATTATACTATAATACTATATTAATTTCTTTCATAAGGATAAATGTCCTAAATAAAAGCGATGAATAAGAAATTTAATTCAACAAATCCTATCTATTATTTTTACAAGTATAATTTTTAATTTTTTATTAACATATTTCAAGGTAATAATTTTAATGGAAATAATTTTTATTCGAATTTTATTTTTGAATATTTCGATTATACTATTACAGTTTAGGTACTAATATTAAATCTTATATTAATATTAGCCAGTAGATTATTTATTTACATTATAATTTCCTAATATATGAATAAAATTACAAAGTTCAGTAATGAAATCTATTTTATAATTAACCAAAAATAATTTTCAATTATTTTAATAAAATCTTAATTCGAGAGAATTAGTAATTTTATATAAATGTCTATTTGAAATATTTATTATTAATTTGAATGAGTAGTAATTTTGAATATTATACCATTCGAATTACTAAATCAAACTTCTTTATACTTGAACATTAATATATGAATTATATTGTCTTCGTTTGATTCTTGTCTACATATTGATTGCAAATATGGTTCAAAGAATAATTTTAGAATTATTAATTGTAATAAAAATGTACAGATATGAATTATTTAATAAATAGTTTATTTTTAAACTTATTGAATATAATACAAATTTATTCTAACATAATATTTATTGGTTAAATATACTTTATAAATTCAAAAAAATTTATATTTTTACTTTTTGACAATTAATTATTAAATTGAAATTATTTAATAAAATATTAGAATGTAACTAAGAATTCTCTCTAAATTACAATAAAAAAAATTAATTATATTTATTAAAGAAAATAAATTTTCTTAGATTTTTCATTGTCTATTATTATTTCTTTAAATATAGGAAGGATAAAATTAATTGAATAAAGGTAAGAAAAAATATATTTCTTACAAATTTTCGACAGTGATATATTGCATGTAATTTTATGCGACTTAGTGATCTAAATGATTTAAATAAATTTGTCGATTTCAATATAAATGTTACAATTTAACTTCTAAGTAACTTTATAATATATATATATATAGAATGGATTTATAAAAATATATTATTGACTCAATATTTCTATAGATAACCTAATATTTTTATTAAAATATTTTCTTTACTATGTAGGAAATATAATAGAAAGAAATTCTTGAAACTTTATTGTAAAACATTTTATTTTTTATTAAAATGTAATATTTTTTAATGAAATTGAAAAGAAATCTGAATTAATAACAATATTTAATGGAAAAAAATGCTTCGTTGAATTCAGTTGATCTTAAAATAGATTAATTAAAGCGAATATAAAATTTACATACTTTTATATTAATAAATTGTTATATATTTTTAAAAAGTATAAAATAAAAGATTTCTATATTACCACTTTTTAAAAATACAATTACACATTTTTTTAATTGTATTATTAAAAACTAAACATAAAAATTTGTATATCAAATGAAATTTAATAAAATTACGGAGATATTTTATTATTTATTTGAATTTCTTTTATAAATATTTTTCATGAAGCCTTGTAAATATTTATGTATATATAAAATTGTATTATATGTAAAAATATAATTTAAAAAAATTAAACAGCAATCATTTGAAAAATCGATTGAAAAATATTTTTTATTTATTAAAAATTTAAAATGAAATGTTTATTTAATTTAAACGATATATACTATTAAATAATATATACGGGAAGGAAATAAAGTGTTGTATAAATATATATTTTCTATATCACCTTAATATTTCTCTTTTCTATAATTTTTCATAAATTGTTTTACAAATTTTGATTCTTTAATTGATAATCAAGAACAATATTTTTATTATAATCAATCACATTTTTGTTAAAGAAAGCAGTGAAAGTCTTTAGTATAAGTAACTTCAGAATTTATAAATTTAATTTAGTTATTTTACATATAAAAATGTCAATGTTTAAAAAAAAACAATTAGTATAAAAAAGAACAAAAAGAGATTTAATACTGTCATGGATGTTTAAGCACTGACAATCGAAAAAGCACAAATATTTTAGTATAAAGGGTTTTTATGAAGTAACGATGTGAAAAAAGAAAGAATAATCAATAGTATGAAAAAGACGATCACAATAAGAAATAGTGTGAAATGAAGCATGAAATATAAAAATATTATTAATTTCAAAATCATATTTGAAGTAATAATATAAGAAACTCTTTTCCATGAATAAGAGAGAAAGTCTTTAAACACATTTGTTTATAAAAAATGTCAATCTTTCCTTTGTGATATAATAAATAAAAAATATGTATGATATACCATTGTAGTTACAATTTCTATTATGCTTTTGCAAAACTTAGACATTTTTAATTTATATTTTTTTACTCTGATAATATATGAAATGTTCATATTTTTATTCACACTTAATCCATTGAAGACAATTTTAGTACAATTGACTATTTTTAATATATTTAATCTATATAAGTATTTAATCTATAAATTTATATTTGTACTAAGACGAAATTGAGAATCATTTTTATACATAGACATTGACAACAAATTTCATTATATTATAATTATAATCAATCCGATTAATATAATAAGCAAGTTAATTATCTATGTACTTATTTTCTATTAATTTTAGTTTGGCATCTTAAGTTTTTAATTTATAGTACGTTTGCTGTAATATTAAAAAAATTTAAAAAAAACGTCATGATAAACTTAAATTTATCATTTAAAATATATTAACAATACATGATTAATATGTCAATAATACATTAATAATACATTATATATATTAGTATTAATCTTGTTCTGTTCAAATTATTATATTCTGTATCTGTTTAATAAATACTTCAGGGAATTTTAGTATTTTTAAAAAGAGGTTATTAAGCGTTACAGATTATTTTTATACTAAGAAAATATAATACAGTCTATAACCTACTATAGTTGCGAAATTTATATCTCTATATATACATCCCTTTTGTGATATATATAATTTCTTATATTGTATTTTTCTTGTATATAATGTATTTAACTTATTTAATTTGATATTTGTTTATACTGAACTGTTTATTAGAAAATAAACTTTAATTTTTTATAATATCAATTATTTATATTTTATAAATATTAAATTTAAACTAAATTGAAAAAAAAACATTATAAAAATATTTAAATAAAAATAATAATGATTACATTAATAATAATGAATAATTCATTATAAATAAAGTAAAAATATTTACTTTTCCAATTATTTAAGTATGATTATTCATCATAATTGTTTCTACGTAACTTTTAAAAAGTATTAATTATCGATGAAATTATGATTATTCACGTAGCATATATTTAAAAATTATGTTTTTTTTTTATAAACAAGTAATCTATGGAAATAGTATACAAATATTTAATGGAATTAAGAATAAAAAATATACAATTAATCAAAAGAATCATTGTTTCACTTTAGTCAATATAAATTTGACTAAATATAAAAATATATCAAATATATCAAATAAATATATCAAAGATATTATAATGTAGAGGGTGATAGAGATGAATACTATAAAATGTATCTGTAGTGCCTAAATCATAAAATAAATACCAATATATGTATTTAGCATAATTTATTATAAATAGCAAATTTTAATCAAGTTTATTATTATTTATTGAATCATTGAATAAATTACTAAATAAAATATTAGCCATCAAAGAAGATATTGATGAAAAAAGCAATTATATCTATAAGTGAAATTTGTAAACGTTGGATTTGATGTTGGCTGAACAATTTTCAAAAATGTATGTGGCACAGTTTCAATTAAATTTTTGATGAATAAATTTTGCTATTGATTATATATCAAGTGTATACATTATAAGTGAATATAAATTATAACATTATTACTCATAAGTCTAAAAATTAAAATGTAAATAATAATGACATCGATAACATAGTCATCGTAGATATCATAGACAATATTCTAATATATCAACATTGTATCTTTCTATGCTGCATTGATTTAAATTTTGTAATAGAATTTTTAACAAGCTTTCTTAATATTTCAATATTGTAAAGCAATTAAATACTTTCTAACAATTTTAGTAATTAAATCGTTTATTATCAAATAGTGCAAATATTTACCCATTTTTATATATTACTTATTACATTTATACTTATATATAGTTTATGATTGTATATATATATATATATATATATGCTTATACATATATAATTATACAATGCTTAATAATATTGAATATTTATTTTCAAATTGCACTCGTTTTTATTATTTATGTATTTTATTAATAATATATAGTTTTTATAGACAGCCTTAATAGTAATAATGCGAATGAAGAATTAAAGGAAATTTAATTAGAAGGGGGGATTAAGCCAAATTAAAGTAATAAATAGACGAATAGATATCCATAATGTTATACAGAATAAAGCTGATAACAAAGGTAAAAAGATAAATATAGGAGTAAAATTAATTTAATGTACAAGTATATGATTGTGTTAGCTAGCTTTATATATTAATATAGTACTTTTTAATTTGTTTCATATCCGGATGATAAATGTTTATACTTAGTATTGTATTGAAAGAAAGGAAGAGATGAATACGAGGACCGAAAAACTCAGAAAGAGTTGAAGGTGCTAACGAAGCAGTAAAAATAACTTAGAGAGTAAATCTATATATAAATGTGTATAGTTTAAAATTTAAATGTAATGTAAAACAAATATTTTTAAAAATAATTTAATCATTTATTAATTTTTGTTCTTTTATTTAAGTAAATTTTATTTAAAATATACTTATTTCAACAATTTTTAGTATACTATCCCTAAATAAAATACTTATTTGTTTTTACAATCCAAAATGTAGCATTCTGAATGAAATTCCTAAATTTAGATTAATTATTATATATTTTATCATTTTACATACATTATTCGAAAACTAATTTTAGAATATTTTTATTGAATCTCCAAAATATTACAATTCAAAAATTATAAAATATAAACAATTTTTATTAAATGTGACTGTATTGTAAAAGTCTAATTCTTATAAAAATGAATTATAAACAAATTGATTAAAATTATACCATCGTGTAGTTCATGTTTATAAGTAGGTTTGCATTGTAAAAATATGTTATTTTATAAATTTTATAATTATTTTATTTTAAAAAATATAAAATCAAAATCAAAATAAATTATGAACTAATAAGAAACTTAAATAGTAAATATACAATTTACCTATCTATTAATGCAATAAATATTTTATTAATTTTTGTTTGTATGTGTTATTTAATTATTTATGAAATATCTGATTTTAATAGATGAAATTTAAAAATATTTTTATAATTTAAATAGGATTTGAACTGTTAAATAAGTTTATTATAAATAAGAATAAAACAGATACAATTTTTTGCTATTAACAGAAATAATATTATTGATTAACAATGAATAATATTTTATTTAATGACTAATATTTTGCTTTTTGATAATGGTCATATAGAAAAGCAAACATAATATTTTCTATGCTATATTGAAAATTTCCGATTTTATTTGATTATCATTACAAAATATACAAATATAAATATAATTATAACTTATATCTAACGAAGATTAAAATTTATTAAAATAAAAAATTTAAATAAAAAAATGTTAAAAACTAAAATTAAAACTTTATTAAATATGAAATAAATTAAAGTTTAAATTAAATTTAATTATTTATTAAATGAAATTAAAAATATTTATTATTTATTTTCTATAATAATGAAATTCAATTTGTAACAATAGTTTTGATTTTTAATTAAAGTAATAATTAAATGAAATAATAGATTTGTAAATATTTGATAGTCGTAAAATATTATAAATTAAATCAAATAAAAATAATATAATAAATTGGTATATAAAATAATAATGTTTAAATTTTATTAAATTAAGGATTTAAGAAAATAAAAATTAAAACAAAGAATTTTTAAACTTGAAAATTATGCACTCTGGACGTTCTAGTTCAATATTTTTAAATTCATGTTATTTTAAGAAAATAAAGCATTTTTTAAATAATTTAATTACTTTGCACGAATATATATAATATCATTACTTATAAATGTAATAAATCTAAATAAATCTATAATATAACTAAACTAAATAAAAATATAAAAAAACTCAATATTTTATGTGAAGCAACAAAATTCATTAATTAGTTAATATATTAACGAATGTGTTTATATTATTTTTAATATTATTAATATTAAATATTACTTATAATTGATATTACAATTATTAGAAGAAGGATGATAAGTATTCTTTACTATTATTTACAATAAATTATGTGTTATAAGACTCTATTGCTCCATTTTTATCAATTACTTATATTTATATTTTTATCTGTTTCAGAAAATTATATGAAACTCTTCATGTATGAATGATCTAGTAAATAATTAGACTTCCTTTTCCTCTGCTCCTTTTACTTTAACTTCGAAATGATGCGCATTTTCTAAATATTTAAAATACAAAATAGAATTCAATTATAATCTTATATACATTAATATTATTAAGAAAAATTAAGTATAGCATCTATAACAGTGGTTCATATTTAAATACATATATATAATTATTCAGAATATTATAAGATTGGTAGATAAGCTTTTATCGGTTTTTTATATATTTGGTATCAATAAAATTAATTGGGAGTTTTTAGATCTAAGAATATTGACTTTGTAATGCACAAATAAATTTGTGTGTTTGTGTGTCTGTACAACTTAACATTAATTTAAAACTTGATTATTTTTTAATAACATTAATGTCATTTATAACTGGATATTTTAAGATTAACATTTGTTAAAAGGAGTTTATATTCCAAAAACTAATGAAAAATGCAATCAATAAAGTGCTAATTATATTTTTAATATTATTGTACTATTCTAATGATTAATTGTTATTTTTGGTTTATTTTGTTTTTTTAGACTCAATAAAGGCTCTGACGTTTTCTCGACAAAAGTAAAGAATAGGTAAACTGTTGTTGATTTTACGTACACAGACCTGATTTTACATTTTGCATTAAAATATAAGTAGATATACTTTGTGAGGATGGGAAAACAAAATAGCAAACTCAAACCCGAAGTACTGGAGGATCTTAAGCAAAATACTGAATTTTCAGGTAATTCATTCATTTACAATTTTTTGTATTTAATAAATAATAAAACTTTGAAGTAATTAATATTAAAATTAATAGTAGTCTAGCATTATTATAAAATATTAGTAATAATCTAAATTTTATGTAATTGAGATCTTTTTCTTCAGAGGTGGTTTTATATTTATACAAATCTATTTATATATATACTATAAATGTATAGAATATTATTATTATTATTGCAGAAATATTTAATTTTAATATTATAAGAGATAAAAATAAAAATTTAATTTTCAAATTATATTCAATAATACGAAATTCATTAATTACTCTGTACAAAGTTTGTACATAAAATTATAAATTATAAAGTTATTATGATACCAAGGTCTAAAAAATGATTACCAACAAAATGTAAAGAGATTATTTTCTTATCAATTTATATTAAATAATTAATTTTAACATTATTGAATAAAATAAAATGATAATGGAGTTTGAACTTGTATGAAAAATGCATACACTATTATTATCATATCAGTTATAGATTAAGCTTAATTTTTTTTGTGTATCAAGTTATAAATTTTATTAACATAATGTTAATAAAAAGTGAAATAAGTAAAAAATAAACATTTTAAAAAATTGTACAGTTTTTTCGATACTTCATCTAATGATACAAGTATCTAGACTAGAATATATAATAAATAGTAATTATACATGATAAGTAAGTTATTAATCTATTACAATTACTTGAATAGCTGTGTATAACAAGCTTTATTGATTAATTTTAATTTATTAAACTCCTCTGTTGTCAGCTATTTAAAAATTAATATTGACTTCATATGAAAAGAGACTTGTTCATAAGAATTGAATAAATTTGATAGATTTTTAATAAATATTGAAAATTCTTAAAATTATTTTTATGAACATGAAGTTTTTAAAAAAAATTAATAAAAAAAAGCGTTAATATTCTTATTTTTAAATAGCTCTTTTGGTATGTAAAGTAATTTTTACTAATAAATTACTAATAAAACAAAATAAAATGAATAACTGAATTTTTGAATGTTTAAGGTTGTCAAAATATATATATTAAAATTTTCAAATGCAATCAAGTAAAAAATAATTAAGATTTTATTAAAATTTCGAATGTTAGTATTTTCATAGATATTGAATTATATTTAAGTAATACATATTTTGATTATAAAATTATAATAAATATTCTTATATTTAATTAAATTGAGGAATAATTTGATATGGACATAATAATAATAAAATAGGAAAATATTTTCAGACTTGTGTAATAATTTAATGACAATAATGATAAGATTGAAATATTACACAGCATAAATTACATTAGAATTCATATAAATTTTAGTTATGGATAACAGTAATCACTTTAGAAATTAAAAGTCTAAATTGTATTTGACGAAATAGAATATAATTAAAATCAATACTTTCTTTTTTAGTATTCTTAGTTGAAATATAAGTGCTTTAATTGATTAATTAATTAGAAATTTAGATTATTTATAAGAATATATTAACAGATAATTTTTTATTTACTATTTCATGCTCATATTAAATATATCGTTTAGTTAAATAATAAGTAAAAATTTTTATAACTAAATTTTATAACTCATTATTTGCCAGTACATCTTTTCTGGTTAACATTTTTAAACTTGGAATATTGTTTTTTAAATATATTTCAATTAATATATAGAATCTTAGGCTGTTAAAATTTTCATGCATACTTTATAAAAACGTATTATTTAATTTTTTTTAATGAAAAATACTTAAAAAGTTTTTTTGACAAATTTAATTATTACGTTATTAGTTGTATTATAAATTTTTAATAGTTATAATAATATACTTAAAATAATCAATACTTATAAACAGCCAATAAGTATGTCTAAAAGTAATCTAATATAACTTATTCATGATGTACTCCTATTATAAATTTCATTGATTAAATTGATGTGAAGTTAATCATATATACTTGGTTAACTATATATCTTGAGTGCAGTCCATTAATAATGTTTTTGATTAGTATTGTTGTTATCGATAGTAAGTAGAATAAAAATATAATTTTAAAATAGTTAACAATGTAATGATTTTAAGCATTGTATTTGCAAGTTTATCAAGAAATTATTCATAATTAAGACATTAATTAAAACATTATTTTATAATTAAGATAAATCTGAATGCTTCTAGATTGAATTCATTATTGTATTCAAATATTAATTGTTGTTTGTATTAACAATCCACGAGAAACTTTTTTTTAAATAAATTATTATTTTATTTATTTAATTATTTTATTTTTAATTAGTGTTTTAATTTTAGATGCAGAAATTCAAGAATGGTATAAAGGATTCTTAAAAGATTGTCCAAGTGGACATCTAAGTGTTGAGGAGTTTAAAAAAATATATGGAAATTTTTTCCCTTACGGTGATGCATCAAAGGTATTAATTATTTATTAATATTTATAATAATCATTTAATAAAGATATATAATAAATGGTATATAATTATATGATTAATTATTATGGATTAATTAATAATTTAATATAAATTAATATTCTTTACCGTGTGATAATTAAAAAAATAATATATAATTATATAAAATAATTATATATATATTGATCATCTGTTAATAGTCTATTGTTTTCTATAAGGTTATCTATAAGGTTTGATAGTATCCATTTTAAATTATATAATTTACAGATTTTATTTGCTTACATTCAAAATTTGAAATGATAATAATTGAGTCTATAGTATTTTGAAAGCTTATTTATGATCGCTTCCACTTAATTTTAATATATTCTCTTTTAAATTAAAAGTGAGCTCAAAAGAATTAGTTTCTTGCTAAAAGTTTTTGTTTGATTATTCATCTCTTATTTAATTGCGTTGCAAATACTATATGCCTTATTGGGGTTAATAACAAGCCTATAGAAAAAGCTCGTAGAGTTTAACATGTAAATAGTTTCATAATTTGTCCACATTGGATCAATAACATGTTTGTTATTCCAAAAATCAGTCACAGCTTAGATTTATACAAAGGTTCTATTTTCGAAGCATTTTCAATATCCTATTTATTTGTAATATATACTTACTATTTTGAATTTGGTCTGTTTCATTTATCACTTCTTATGATTTTATTAGGTTGATTCGATTTATTAATATTAACTCTGACTTTAAATATAAACTAACAATTCATTAATCTGGAACAGTATTAAATTCTTATTTTAATATGAATATTTTTTTACATCAGCGAGATTTTTTCTCTAAAACACCCTCTTTTTCATTCTCAAAGATTGATCATTTTTCTGCCTAACATTAATTGACATTGTATATTTACATACTGTGAAAATAATTTTTTGAAGTTACAGTTTGATACATTTAATAATTAGTAGTTATAAAGATTAAATTTTTTCTTTTTATTAGCCTTAAATTGTCCTTCAATTTAGATGAGCATTTATTTACATCAAGTAATTAATTTCATTACAATAGTTTTTTTTTTCTAATAATTTCATTATCAATAGTTGTTAAACTTAATTAGCATTTTTTGAAACCAAATAGTTGAAATTTATTACTAAATAAATTATTAAGATGTTTATTAGCTAATATAACAACTATACGTAGGTCTATTATAGTTTATTTTCTCTACAACTGTAATATCAAAAACGATTTAGTATATTTTTCTACTCTACTTTCTTAGAATTTTATTTGCAGTTAACCTAGTTTCAGAGATTTGTAGTGAAATATACAGACGAATGAACGCATCGTATTTTCGTACGCTCAACTGACTTATCGACATTTAACTCGTAGAACTTGTATTAATTGTTGTGTAGACTATTAAATTTCGCTCTGTTCTAAAGAAATGAGCAAAAAAGTTCTTAAATCGGTTGTGTGGCTTTAAAGATTTAGTTTGTTTAGCATATAAATTTGAAAATAAGATTGTACGGCATTTAAGATTTTTCTTTAACAAAATAAAATTTGGTTTGATTAATAGAATTTTTATTCATTGATTTCTATTTATAAATCTATATTGATACATTGAAAATTAAATTAAGAAAATTAAAAGACAAAAGTATTTCATATTAATTTTATATTTAATTATATAAATGATATATAGTAATTTCAAAATTAAGAATTCGTACGATTTATATATATATATATATATATATATATATATATATATATATATATATATATATCAAGTTTGGCATTTACCTAAAAACAGTTAGAATAAGTCTTAATGTTTTAATAATTATTTATAATAATTATTATGTATAATAATTTTGAATATATTTAGTAATATATTTATATATATATATATGTAAAAGTAATGATAAGGCATTGCTAACTAGCATTAGGAATTAAGAGAATATTCAAAAAGCTAGTCTTCAAGAAGCGCGTGATTAATGTATCTAAGCACGATACGTTTGAATAACCGTGTATTAAATGTAACAAAAATAAATTAAATATTTTATATAATATATCTAAAAGATTGCTATTATTTCCGAAGTCCTATTAAAGATCTACCTACAGCTTTAAATTTATGTAATATAATATTCCTATCGTTATTTTTATACCGCTTATTATAATTGTATTTACAAAATATGTAATTAATCCTGTATTTTTATTTTTTTTTTCATACAATCAGTTTGCAGAGCACGTTTTTAGAACATTTGATGCTAATGGAGATGGAACTATCGATTTTCGAGAATTTCTTTGTGCATTAAGTGTTACCTCTCGCGGTAAATTAGAGCAGAAACTCAAATGGGCCTTCAGTATGTACGATCTTGATGGAAATGGCTATATTTCAAGACAAGAAATGCTGGAAATTGTTACGGTAAAATCTTAAATTACTTTTTACCTCATTTAATATTTAAAAATTAAAAAATTTATTGACTGAATAATAAAAACATGAAATATATAGAAATACATACCAGTAATTGATTATAATACTTCAAAATTATACAAGATTCTGATAAAAGAAAGTTATTTCTTAAAAATTATAACTCTCAGAAATTAAATAACATAAATTAAAAATATATATTGATATGATTGTATAGTAATTATTATTTATTAATATATTATATACAAATATTCACTGCCATTTATAATGAAAAATATCAGGTATCACGAGCATTAAGATGAGAAAATGAATAAATTTCTATTTTTCAAAGAAATATTTTAGATTTTAATTAAAAAAAGATATAAGGGATGTTTTTGTTTCTTAAATTCATGTTATTATATTGTTATGTGAGTAGAATTGTTGAATATTATTTGGATTTTTAAAAGCTGACTTTTAGAATCTACTATTTTTATTTATTGTCTTTGTATTGAGTAAAATATGATTTAGTATTTTATTATAAATATCAACAGTTTTTATACATATTTTATAGCTTATCTTATCAACAATACAGTTATCATATTACTTCCAATATAAATTTGAAATTACGCCTTTTTATAGAAGTAAGCTAATAGTAGAATTATATCGATGATGATCTTATAATATGTTGATGCATCCTTTAACAAGTGATAATAAAAACATAAGTCTTGTTTGAAAATATACGTATGTCAGTTTTATATTTACATTACACATTAGTTTGGAAGATATTTATTTATTTTGAGATCATGCAATCCAAGATTTGGTAATATTCTCAAATTTAATCGATTTTATTGCATTTTAATACTGAAATTTATTATAATTGCTTAAAGCTATAACTAAGTCATTAGGATAATTTAGTTTATTGTTTATACAACTACATTTATAATTCACTTCTACTGTATTAATTTTTGATTTTCAAAAATTATCTTGTGTTAAATGATTAATGTGAGATATCTTTGTTGAATTTGCTCCATGTTCCATTGTTTATTATTTTCATGTGTATTAATTTATTACAAGTTTTACTCATAATATGATTTTTTCCATATCTACGTTATAATATTTTTTTTTTTGCAGACATGTTGCATGCCTTTTTTCGTTTAAAATTTCTCAGTTATCTTTAAGTCTCTATTTTTACAAGACCATTTACAATTTCAAATTTTTCGAAGATGCATTTTTTATAATTATTTATTGATCTATAACAATTTCTTATTAAATAGTTAAAAATTCTACACTACTTTAAAAATTTACGGTCTTTTTTGTTCTCTCTGTAATATATATATATATATATATATAAACTTTATTCTATCATACAGTTTATATACATTTTTTTAATCAATATTTATTAAAATAATTTATGTTTTTATTAACTACATTGATTTTATTTTTAATCGGTAAATAAAATAGATATGAAAGCTTATAATTAACATGATATGATTATTATTTTTACGATTTAATATTATTTGTCTCTAATTTACAATATGATCACATAATGCATTTATTTGTTATTGATAATGAATTATATTTTGCTTAGTCGTATGAAATACGACATTCATGGTAGATTGCATTTTCAGCTTAATAGAATAAGTAATCGTAGTATGTTTTGATTCTTGAACTTTCATTATATGTGCAAATCACTAAAGTTTGTTTGCCGTTCAGATTCAAAGTTGATGTAGAGATCGTAGTGCCTTATTCTGATATTGATACAGCTCTGGGTATTTATTTAGATTAATAAGTTTTTTCAGTGATCAGTTCTATTGAATTGTACATGCTATAATATTTCTCTCAGCTGTTAGTCAAATTTAAAGAATAAAAGCTTGGCAATATTATTTTAAATATAAAATACATTTATTTATTTTGCTTCACTGCTTCAAATATTAATACAACGCTTGTGCACGAAATAGTTTATATGCTGGTTAAATTATTTGATACTGCTGAATTTAATAAATAATATTCAAAATCCCATACGTGTGTACCAAGAATGTTGTGTTATATGCATTCTGAATTTATGCTCGAAAAACTAGTCAAGTTTTGGTTTACTTTATCACATTAACATTTATGTACTTAAATTATCATCGGATCCAATTTCCTATTTGAATATAATATTTTGGAGTAAGTGAAAGAGATATTAAGTAGAATACAATAAAAAATGGATTTTAATAGTCATTCATTTCTGATTTTACAAAAACTTTTATATACACAATGAGGCTAATCGATTTTTTAATATATATAGGTATGACTACTTATCAACTTGCTTGTATTTTATATTTTATTATATTTTATTGTATTCTAATTTCTAATATAGATATTAAATCATTCATTTAATAACTATTGTATAATTTATTTATTCATATTAATTTTTCATAGTGTTTTATATGGCTAAGACGATTAATTCAATTATTATATGTATGAAATTTCTTATATACATTAATAATATAAAAAGAAGTAAATAAAATATTACATCTACATATGATGTTAAAAAATAATGTACACATGATATAAGAGTATAGTACAAATTGTATTTTATACTTAATTTTATTAATATCATTTAAGTCAGGGTTCTATTTTATATTTGAATTTTTTCTAGTTAACTATTTTTTTAAAATAATTAATTCTGTGCTTAATCATATCATATTAATCAATATTTATAAATAATTATATTTAATCTCATTAAATATAAGTAATTAATGGATTATAAAGATAATAGTAATTTACATGTATATTTATATCTCCTCGTGACCCGAAAATCTATGCAAATCAAGTTTTTTGTTATTAAATTTATTTTATATACCATCGAAGATCAATTTTTATTGTAACTACTTGAACTTATCGATTCATGCTTACTAAAAAATACTCGAGCTTTGGTTGCTTAAGAGCCTCCTACGTTTTTATCAAGCTTGTAATGGATGCAATAGGTAACTTTTAAATGAAATTTTTTTAATTCGCACTTCATACTATTTCTAGAACCAATGAGAGATATATATTTTAAATACAAATAATTCAATATTACGTAATTCTGAAAATTAATAATTTATTATTAATGATTTTTTATCCATGGCCATCTAAGTATTTTTCGATTTATTATACATAAAATACTAATATTGATATGGATGCTGCAAAAATAGCAAACTTATTTTAATTTAATTTTATTTTTTATTTAGTATAAAAGAAATTTTTAATTTTCTAACAATTTACATAATTACCATTATACGTATACAGTTCTATGTTACTTTCTTTTTATAGCAATTTCGATGAATAAAAATTGATTTATGTCATTATAACATGGATTTAATATAAATATTTTTGTACATATCTTTCTTACAAGATATTTCATTCTTGTTACTACATTGTTTAGTTATAGTATATTTGCTTCAATTTTATAAATATTATAAATTTTGATCATTTTGCAGTTAAAATAATTTATAAACATAAAATTATTTATTTTCAAAATTATATATTTGTATTGACTTACAATTATTTAATTTTTATCTTAAAAGTATTTTTTTAATTTTTTTTAATTTTATTATAATGTTACTATAGGCAATCTATAAAATGGTTGGAACTGTAATGAAGATGCCTGAAGATGAATCAACGCCTGAAAAACGAACAGATAAAATCTTTCGACAGATGGATAAGAACAAAGATGGAAAATTATCATTGGAAGAATTTATTGAAGGTGCAAAAAGTGACCCATCAATAGTACGACTGTTGCAGTGTGACCCAAGTGCGCAAGCTCAGTGAAACTAGAGGAAATGTGGAGTTATTACTTCTTGTAAATAAAAAAGAAATGCTTCAATAAAAGAATCAACAAAAATTGAAATAAAAGTGATTCCAATTTAAAAATAAGAGAAACATAATGACGGAAAATTATATTATACGATCTCCTTTTACGTTTTCATGTCAAAAGTTATTTCTCCAAATCTATTTTTATTTTATTATAAATATTTTGTTCTTACACATTGATAAAATGAAAATGTATCTATAATTAACATATGTTGAATACACATTAATTATATGAAATTAATATAAAAATTATATGAAAAGAATATAATTACATGTAACAAAATCTGTTTATCATAGATATTACTTTAAAGCAATAATTTATAGTTTATGAATTTATATAGATTATGGCAATAATTTAATATTTGTAACAAATTTAGTTTATAATGTTATGCATAATGTAAATCTTTTATACTATTTAAATTAATAATTTTTAATCTTATTTTCTTCAATGATTATCTAATTTTTTCTTTAATTTGCATATATTTAGCATTTTCTGTTATACTGAAAATTTGAAAAAAACTTGAAAATTGTATACTTTATTGATTGATAATATCTGTTGATAAGATATATAGAAATGAATTTATGTTAGAAATAGGAATTATAATTGTAAACACAAATATACAATTTTATTACATTTACTTAATTATTTTAAATAATATGTAGATTTTTAATTGAATAACATTCTAAAATATTTAGATTTCATCATTAACATATATATTTAATATAATAAATTTGGAAGTAAATATTTATGATAGTAATAAATCATATACTTGAAATAAATTTCATACAATTTTATTATCGAACTTATTTGATTAATATACACATTTAATTGAAATAGTATTTGTTCGAGAATGCGAGAACATTTTTCCCTTTTTTGTCAGTGCAATAAAACATCTGGCAAGTAACATCGTAAAATTTGTATTTGGATTTCAAAACTTCGCTTGCTCAAAATTTCTCACGCATTAGTGTCATAAAACATCTGGAAAAACAATACCATAAACACGGGAAAACCTATAGTTTTGACATCTGCATTTTCGTTCAGCTCGGCCGCTACATCAAGCATTACTGCAAGCGGACCTTCCTTCCCCTTCGCGCTGTCAACAAGTTGCAATGCTGTTACCAGATGTGCCAGCGAACCCCCCCGCGCCGCTGCCGACATACAGTCGAATGCGGCAGCAGCAATGAGAGATCTGCGCATCATGAAGACCCAGAGACGACTAGGCCCTTAATTAACTCCGAACCCAAAAGAGGCGCTGCCCTCGCACTATAAGGGAGGAGTCTCTGATTGGACAGACAATAAGGGAAGGGGTTCAAGAAAAATTCATGGTCAGCAAATGTATTTAAGGGGCGCAATTTTCAATACTCATTTACTCATGATACTTAACTCTCTGGATACTTAACTCTCTTAATCCGTATCACTCGTGATATTTAACTGTCTTGATATTTACTTTTGATAGTTGCAGTTAGTAATATTTTCGTGATATTATTCTTTTCGAAGTGTCTCTCAGTTTTTTGATATCTATTGCTTATTAGTATTTTTGATATCTCTCTTTTAGTAATACTCCCTCAATATATTAAACCCTTGAGACATTTCATACTCAGTTAAGTTTTTAGTGAAAGTCTATTTAGCGCTATTTTGGGAACAACTTACATTTCTTCGGATTGTCCATTAACACTGTTATTGGAACAGTCGTTACAAGCCCCGGAAGAACGATGTCCACTAACGCAGTTCAAGAAACCATCGCGACATGTGCCAGGGGAGCTACGACAATCCGCCTATCAGAGTCCGAAGACGAATCAACGATTAAGTTCAAGAAACTGTAGTTACCTGCTCCAAGGGAGCCACGACAATCCGCCTATCAGAGTCCGAAGACGAGTCAACAATTAGTCTTTGTAAGTAGTATCTACTACAATAAATAAATAAATAAATATATATATATATATATATATATATATATATATATATTAAGATTCAGAGCATTACATCGACAAACACTAAGGACGAAGAAGCTACTCTTAAAACGACAGTGCGGAATAAATTCCAGTATGCGTCGTCCAGTTTCGCACCCGCCAAGGGCATCCCACTTCGTAACCCTCACCTTAGTTCAAGTTCGGAAGCTTACGGAAGTAAGCAAAACCCAACGCTATATATATATATATATATATATATATATTGAGATTCAGAGCATTACATCGACAAACACTAAGGACGAAGAAGCTACTCTTAAAACGACAGTGCGGAATAAATTCCAGTACGCGTCGTCAAGTTTCGCGCCCGCCAAGGGCATCCCACTTCGTAACCCTCACCTTAGTTCAAGTTCGGAAGCTTATGAAAGTAAGCAAAACCCAACGCAAGTGTAGACAATCCAGTTTCACGCCACTTTGCGATACCTTTCAATCATAAAGCCGCATTCATAACCTCAACCACGCACGTGCTCGTTCAAAAGACGCTAGTGTCGACGAACGAGACTTCCGCCATTCGCCATTCATATTCAATAATCAAGCTGCATAGATTATTGTACAGTTGTCTCCGCAACACATTACTTCAATCCAAGAATTAGTTCTACAAGTAATAATAGTAATGCTAGTCAACCTTGTCATTAATAAATAACAGAATAAAAAGCATATACTTCAGCCATATCTTTATTGTATTATTATAATATCCCTTCCACTTGTGACCTGTCATCGCTACCACACAACACCTGTGGTCTTTGAGTTGTCAACGGCATCAAATTGTATCCGTCGAACCGGCCTTGATAAAACAAGTCGGAACGACAAGGTGCATTTTGTACAGTATTTATACAGTTTATTTTTATTTTTTATAATATTATGTTAGATTATTTGATTATCTTATCATTTATTTCTATGCTTGATAGTGAATGAATTAGTAGTAGTTATTAAGACTTTATCGTAGTTAAAATACAAGTTAACAAAATATTTCACAACATTTAATAAGTACAATCGATTAAAATTCTTTTTAAAAGTTGACTTTATTATTTTTAAATAATAAATTTGAACATAGATATATAGTTAGTATATATAATAAAATGATTGTTTATATAACTTGTAAGAACATTTTTAATATATTTATATACCTTTGATTAAATTAAAAATTTTTTAAATTCCATTGGTATAGTAACGAAATAATATGTGCATAATTGTACATGCAGCAATTACGTATCACAATATTGATACTTAAGTATATAATAAATAGTATACAAATGTAAAGAAAGTTTAACAACAGAATATTTAAGTTTAAAAAATGATAATTTTATAAAATGATCGTTCTAATAGAATTAGATGTATTTTTCTGATTATTCACAAAATATAAATTTTTTTTTATTATAATATTGTTTGTCAATGACATCGAATAATAAAATTAAAAATCAATTATTCGATTTCGAAAATCTTTAAAATAAAAAAAATATTGAATAGAATATTTTAAGAAGCATTTATATAATTAAAAATAATTAATTGATAGAAATATATAAATTTATAATGATTTCAATATACAAACAAATTTTATTTAAATTAAAAAATGTATTGTTAATAAAAATCTATATTTTATTAATATTATTTTTTATTTTATTTAATAAATAACAAATTTATTTAAAAGTAATTTGTTGTGATAACTGTAGTCTCAAACATTTAAAGATCGTTTATTTTATTTAATTATCCAATCGATTATTTGATCAAAATCGAATAATTTGTAATTGTTCTTGAAGAAAGAATTTTTTTTATATTTTGATAGAATATTAAACAAAACATGATAGCCTATTAAAATATTTAATTAATGCATTCGTATTATATGATTAAACGTATCCCAAAAATAATAAAATTAATTTCATCGATTCAATATTATATTGTATTTTCTTTAATTTATGTTTTTAAGACATTATTAGATACTTATAAATAAGCAGATATTTTATAAGTTTGACTAAAATGATGTGAATATATAAAAATAATATATAAAAGTTAAATAGCTATATAAAATAAAAATTTTGAAATATATATTTTACGAACTTAAATCACGAAAAAAAAAAATAAAATAAAATTTATACTGAATGAAAATATTTCTTTCGATTATTATTTTTTAAATAATGTATTATTAATATAGATATTTGATAAAAAGAAGTCAATATGTCATAAAATAAATAAGATGATATTTGATTATAAAATTTCATCAATTGAAATATTAATAAAAGGAAAATAATATAAATAAAAAATAAATGCATGCAAACAATATATATATATTTATTTTATTTAAAAATAAATTAATTAAACTGTAAAACTGAGTTATCATTCTGTACTTTAATAATTTAAAAAAACGTATTTCTAATATATTGTAATTTTAATTACATTATTTAAAAATTGATTTTTTATGCATTATTTTTAATTCAAAATAAATAAAGTATTACATAATTAATAAAATCCGTCTTATTCGTAAATTAGTAACAATTAGTAAAACTATTGTAAAAATTGTTATGTAGAAAATTACAATAAAAATGTGATTATTACAGCTATATTTTATAATAGTTTGTATTTGGTACTGATAATATTCAATAGGTAATATAAAGAAAACAGTTCAATTTTTGTTAAAAGTAAATTTATAATATTTAGATTTTTATAATATTAATACAAATTGCATATTGCGAATTCATACAAATGCTTTGAACAAGTTTTTATATCCTATATATAGTTATATATAGACATTTATTATTTATATTATATAATAAAAATAATATTGTATATATAATATAAATAGTATTGAATAGTATAATAAATTAAATATTATATACATAATATTATACTATATAAGAAATATAATAAGTGCATGTATTTATTAAATAAAGTCAATCAACTATTTAAAATAATTATTAATTAATTATATTAATGAAAGAACTTTAAATATCGCAAAATAAATCATATACAAATATAATTGAAAATAATTAAATTATTATATATAAGTGTCGTCATTGAATTTTACATGCATTTGTTTCGTCACGGCATTAATTATTAAAAATATAATGACGCATTTGTGGTTGCATGCCTAGCTCCGTGTTACCCGATGTATTGTGTTTATTTGATTGGATATGTGGCAATAATAATAGATGTAGAAACAAATCAAAGCAAATGTCATATACGTAATATATTTTATGTCTACTTTATAAATGAATAATATTTTTAAAAAATTATAATTGTAAATTGAGAATAAAATTTTATATTATTTTCTGATTAATAGGTAGTATCTTGTTTCCTGTTTAACAATATGAGAATATTGTATATGATTACAAATATATGTATTTAAAATTGGGTTCAATCTATAATAATGGGTTTATAATGGTTTCAAATTTTGTTTAAGATATAGTTGTAAACATAAAATCACGAATACATTGATATGAAATATGAGTGAAAAAATATGATGTAGATATATATTTTTTTATTAGAAGCTACATAATTAACTTTGAAAAAAAATGTAAACATTTATCTGCTATTAGTGAAATATTTCTCTAAGTGTAAGATTTTTTAATAGTAACTTTTTTACTACTGATGCTATTATTACTCTTAAATGACAACAGAAAGTAAAGAAAATGTAATAAATACCAATGAGTATTCATAATATATTGCTAAGGGTCAATTCATTTTAAAAAATTATTTTTTATGATTTATATTTATAATTCTCTATTACTTTGCCACTATTTATCAGTTAGAAATTATTAATTGATTATATAATTTATTTTTTAGATTCTAAATTTATGTAGTCAATATTTAGAATCTTTTATGCTATAGAAACAAATTCAAATGGAATATATCATTAGAAAGACTACATTTGATGGTCCAATCACTATTTATTTTGAGTCAAATATAACCGAGTATCCAAATGCAATAAGTATTCAACATTTTCATTAGGTTTACGTTACTTTAAAAAAAATACATTTTTTTATTTTGACAGATTAACTAAATAATTCTTAAATAAAATATAATACATAAATAATCTTAAGAATTACTTTAAAATATTGTCAGTCTAAAGATATTTTAACATACTTATTTGTTTATGACTAGTTGTGTAAATTACATATTAACAATTCGATGTCGGCTGGATTTGTATTATTTGTCAGATAATAAAAAAATTAGTTTATTGTTGGAATGTTTCTAATATATTGCTAAACGAAACTCCTATAATTATTTAATATATTTCTGCCGGCAATAAAATAATTTTCTTATTATTGTTCAATTAAATTTTTATTTACTGATCATCCAACGTTTTTTCTTCAATTGCTTTCAATTCAATTTAATTTCGGGTTTGTTCTATATTATCTATAATTTGGTATTCAATATTATATTATAGTAAAATAGTATTGCTTATTTTAAAATTACTTACTCTTGTTTTGCTAATTTATAACAGTTAAATAAATATATTCACATATAGATGTATTTATTAACTTCTATAAGATAAATTACCAATAGACATTTTCTGATATATTATTAAATAAATGATCCTTTTACACTATTATAAATATTTGTAATAATCGCTCTTAGAAGAAATTATAAAGGTTGGGTTTTTTGTTAAAGTTTTATATATGATTGATCTTTTTCATCTATATTTTTATCTACATATAGTAATTTTATGATTTACTAAATAGAGATTATACTGCAAATTTCGTCAATTTTAACTCCATTTTAACCAATTCATATTAAAATCTTATCAGTACTTTTTCCAGCAATCGACGTTCTACAGCTGTAATTGAATGAATCCATAACGCTCTTTAAAGATTGTAACATTATTTTCCATAACAAATTTTCTTTCGTTTATTTTTTTTGACAATACACTTTAATCGTTTGTATTAAAAAACAATTTATTCTTATGAAAATTAAATTTATACAATATATAAATAGAATTTGATATTGAACTAATCTATAAAAATAATCTTATAACTAAATTAATTAAATACGAAGAACTTTTAGCTACAGAAGAAAAAAAATAAAAATAAAAATAAATAATAATTTATATAAATTGTCAAAATGGCTTTAAGAACATTTTTATTATTTTTTATATCGAAAAATAACGCGTACAAAGAGGTAGAATTATAAGACATAAAATTTCTAGCAAGCACGAACTCTTCATGAACATTTTAAATAAGTGCTTATTTTTATTATATATTCCACAAGAGCATAAAGTTTTATATTCGTTTTTCAAAGTTAATTTTTGAAAATAATTATTTATAATTGTATTGTATTATTATATATAATTGAAAATAGTTGAATTCAACTATTAATTAATTTTTTTCTAGAAATAAACTTTCTTTTTATTTAATAGAATTTCCTTTCTTGGAAACGAATAAATTTTTATCTATTTCATTAATATATGGATGTTATTCAATTGTTTAGTTTAGGCATAACAATTTCTTTAAATTGAAATAATAAAATTTAACAAAATCTTGTTATATTAATAATATAAAGAAATTGTTTAATAAAAATTTCCAATGTTAAATATAGATTTATTTAAAAATGAAGTATTCAATAGATAAGATTAATACTAGTAATTACATAACAATTTATCGAACATAATAAGATCAAATATATTTACAGAACAAATAAACAAATTTGTAAAGGAATTTATTATATTAATGAATGAAAAATATCAATTTAAACATATTAAATTTAAAAATGAATTAAAAACAATAGGATTATTAAAAGAAAAATTAGAGTGAATTCTTATTATGCCTCTTTTATTAAAAAAAAAAGATAACATAAGTATACGATAGTTTTGTGATGACGAGTTTCAATTTTAAATTAATTATTAATCACATTTATTTAGACAGAATACAGAATTAATAGATATATTTCTAAACATAAAATTGACTATTTATTTAATACTATGAATAATATTATTATATAATTCAACATAATAAATAATATCTACAAAAAATCAAACCAATAAATGTATGTATAAACATCTAATGAATAAGTCTTTTATTGATGATGTACTTAAAATGATTAACTACACTAGTACACTATAGCTATATACATGGTATATATCTCTGAATACATAGTAATCATATATAAAATATTGTATAATATGTAAAATAATGTAAAATACATGTATATTTGATATTATATATACAATAATCATATAATTTAATAATAAATTTTTATTTAAAAAGTATAAATTTTTATTTAGATAATAATTTTTATACATCTCAACGTATTAATTTTTTAAATTGATATATAATTTGAGTAAATGAAACGATGAAAAATAATATTAATACATATCAATTTTTTAAATAAAAAATTTATTCTTTTTATTGTAAGATTGATTAAATTTGAATTATTTTTTTTTAATTTATGAACTCAAAAAATAGTAATTAAATTCGACGACAAATTATTAATAAAGCTAGATATTTTCTGTAAAACTCAACATTGATGTTCATAACCGTTTAGAATATTATCAAATAATTAAACTATATAATAAATGTGTGCATAGGAATAAATACATCGATGATTAGTGTTAGATGATTTGTATAAAATTTCTAATTATTAGAAATATAATTAGATACCATTTGATCTCATTGTTATGAAATAATCATGTAAAAAAAGAATCTTCTGTTGATAGCGATCCAAATAAATCAATAAAGTATTTAGTAAAGTCTTGTTACCTATCTCTTATAATTTTTCATTATATCTACAATTAAGAATAAATTAAAATAAAAAAATCTAAACTATCATTGGCCGATTTATGATTTTTGTAATTATAATATTATAGTTACATTAAATATTTTTTAATTGAATCATAATTTATATATTAGTCACACATGTATTTATAAATTGTTCGACAGATATTTCTATAAGGTTTTCTGGGGTTTTCTGGGCTTTTACATTTATGTTTGAAGTTGTCTAGGATTAGACTAAAACCTCCCAGTGATGTTCGGTGAGAGAATTGCTGGCAAGTGGAAGAGGAAGACGCATTTATTCAATATTAATACATATCATATCGTGGCATTTTTTCTCTTTATTTATTATCATATTACATATAGATGTGATTCTAAGACGGTGCTGAGAATTTGTGAGACCCTTACGGTATTTGTCACGTGGTTTAGTATGCACTACATGTAGCAGTAGGAGGTGTAGATCTCTGGTAATTCTTCGAGTAGTGCCGCGTGATGGTAACGATACAATATCTACCCTTTTAGTTGGTGACTTATCGTACACCTTCAGCCGTTCGCGGGAGATTCGCGATCCAATATGTCTTTCTTTGATTAAATTACTCGAGGTTCATGTCTTACTTAATCATGTGATGATTGTGTAGGTGGTGCGCTTCTAGTTTAATATTCACTATTGAAATATAATCAGCACTCTTGACTGCTTAGATATGGTGCACTTAAATGGTTATAAATTATCATGGCTTCACTGTTGGCTTACAAGCTTATTATTGCAGGGTCTGGCAGAATTATGTGCATATATATTGTAAACTGATTGACTGGTATATGGTGGATTTTAGAGGCTGTGTGAGTAATAACTGATAACTGATTGATTGAGAAATAGTGTAGAGAGAAAAAATATAGTGAAGAAAAATACAATGCCTGATGAGGGAATGATTGGTCAAAATACAGCCTCGGTACGTCGCGGGCTGCTCATAAATATTAGCGTAATAGCTTGCAACGCTGGCAGCAGTGCTTGGGCTGTTGCTAGGCCGAAAGTCTTGATGATGTCAGAACGAAGCTACAGAATATTCAAGAAGTCTAGAAAGACATTGGACCTTGGAAGGTTTGAGAATTTTCAATCGTCGTTGCTATGCGGAAATATTGTAAAATGCTAGACAATAAGGCGCAGACTATTTGAGAATTCATGGAATCAATGTTCGTAAACATAAGTATCCGCGAGCTTATACTTTTCCCTATTAAATTTGGATTGAAATTGCTCCAATCCCGAACAGAATTCTTCATTGTAATGTAATAATTCATAATATGTTTAATATAAGTTTTTGTATGATTTGTTATATAAAATAGATGTTTTCCAATTAACCCATTTGCATATTGAATATTATATTATATTGTTCTATCCTTGAATTGCTATTTTTTTAAAGACATATTCTATATATATTCGGAGTTGTAACTTCAATGATTAATAAATATGAATAATAAATAATATATTAAAGTAATAAAATTTTTATTGTTTTCAATGATCAATTAAAATTTGAATCATATCTCTACTACTTATAATATATATATATATATATATATTTACAAGTATGCATATATTTATAATTTTAATAATTTGTTGTATTACATATATTTATATTTTAAATGTAATACGTTATCAATATTTCAAACGTTTTCAGGGAGATAAATTAAATATTCACTCTATTGATATGTTTAGCTTAATAAGTAGGAAGAAAATATATTATATTTATTTTAAATACTACATCTTTGTTATTTATGACTTTGTCATCGATTATTTAATAGTGATATGGAAAAATATTGATAACGAAAGTTTGTAATCGGAGTATTTTAGTTACATTTTTAAAAACTCAAAATGTAAATATTATGTTTTTCTTTATAATTTGCATTTCTGTAAAAGCTACAAATTTTCGTATAAAAAACAAAGTTTTATTTATAGGGTAAGCACAACAATTTGTTTAGAGCAATCGTATTCTCGTAGTAGCACTCGTATTTCAAACATGTTTGGAAATATTTTACTTAATACAAAATGTATTTCTTTTAGAAACATCAATGTATATGTAATTTTAGATGAATTTAGATAATAAAAATATTCATTCTTATTTATCAGTTAAACTGGCGTCTATAAATTTAGTATGTTTTTTAACGTTGCAAAACATGTGTTTAATAGAAAAGCTTTTATAATGATTATATTAATATTTTACATATATAAAAGACACGCAAAAATTATTTAAAGATATTGAAATCTTGTTAATCATATTTTGTACAAATTAAAATAGAATAAAAGACAAATATTTTGATAACATTTGATTTACATTTAATTTTTATTTATAACTACTCTGACAGTTTCTCTTCAATTTTATTGATATGATACAACACATTTTATGTATAGGACATTTCACTAATAATAACATGAAATTCAAATTAATGTACATGCGCTATTAGTAATATATAAATACTAATTGATCAAAATGAAAATATTGATTTTTAATAATATAATCATTTAATCCATTTATTTGACCTTAAAAATTATTTTTCAATATTTAATTACATTGTTTTAAAAAGCATTTGGTTTTCATTTATAAATGTTTGACTTGTTTAATAATAAATTTTAGATTTTAGAAAAGAAAAAAATTAATAAAATAAATATTAATAAAATTTTCTTCGACAACTCGCATGATGTTTCAATTATATTGTATGATGTACTTATTTATAACCATATAAGATAAGTATATATACATATATACTCACAGGGATGCGCAGTAATCTTGATTTGATTTACTAACATTTATTTCTGCGTTGAGTTATCTTCAGACTTGGCTTCTATGGACAATTAGTCTCCATTACTTTCCTTGAGATAACTCTTGACTGCCCACGCGAGCCCTTTTCTCGAATTCTCTGTGCGGACAGCCCTTGGCTGCCCACGCGGACAGCGTTTTAGTTTTCCAATCAGGGCGCGCCGCTTTTCGGCGGCATGATGAATGTGCACGCCCTTTTCCCACTTCATAAGAAATTAAGCTTAGACAAAGAGAATATCGAAGGAGTATCTCTGACGGCAATGCGTGAAGTGGAAGATTTTCCCCTCTCCGGGACTTATCGTGGCGGGGGTGATTTTTGGTCAAGCGTCTTCGCTTGGCCTATGCAAGCAGCAACATGTATTGACAACAATGCATGCTTGCTGGTCGTATTGAAGGCCCACGTGCGGCGCAGATTGCCGAACGTCGCACGTGCCTAGTTTCGGGTTGCAACGGATTTTAAGAAATGTTTTTCACACAATTGTTTTCAAATAGTTAATCCTCAAAATATACTCTAATAAACAAGCTAGCCGGGTTTTGCTGGTAAGTCGCAAGGGTCTTCATTGCATTCAAAACAATTACTACGTCTGTAGTACGAAAGGTAATAAAGTGGCTGTTTTCGATTTTGTTCCAGATGTACTAACCTTCTCGAGCCTTCAGTAACCTTGACGAGACTTTCTTAGATTTTGATGTCTGTTCGATAATCCGGCACACGCGCGGCGCAGATTTAAAACACCCATATGTAAATTGTGTAATAAATTGTATAATAAATGTATAATTAACCAACTCTCACGACTATTGTACTGCCCCTCTATCTCACTCCTTCCCGAGCGTCTGCTAGGGCAGGCGGCAAACTAAGCTATTGAAGCATTGGCAGTTCGAGCCAAGAAATACATCACTATAATTTCGAACACTAACTGAGTGGGTTTTCCCGTGTTTATTGCATTGTTTTTCCAGATGCTTTATGACATTATTGCTAGATAGTTCCGAGCAAGAAAGTTTTGAGATCTAAACACAAATTTTACGATGTTACTTTGCCAGATGTTATATTGCATTGAAAAAAGGTCTCACAATCTCGAACAAGTACAGATAACATATTTCAGAATAACATATTACAGATAAAATGTAATTGTCCTATCTTCCTTTAAAAATATGAATGAATTCACTTAAAATATATATTTATAAAGGTTTCATTTTATCTACGGAATTCAAAGTCAATATTTTATACATTGAACAGATGTTCTGTTGAAAGTTTGTCTCTTAAAAAACTAAATAATTCGAACTTTTTTTATTGAATAATTCTAAGTATTATTTGAAATAGTTAATTTTATTTTATAACTTATTTTTATAAATTTCCTATTAAAAAGGTATGGAAATCTTCTATAGAAATATTATATTTGAATAATATATGTAAATGTTAATTTAACTATATTTTTATATTTTTTAAATAAGTTATATTTCTATTATATCTAATATAATAGAATCTAATATATCTAATATTTCTTTTTAGATTTAGATGTATTTAGATAGAGTAATAAACAATTTTATTTCAAAATTAATTTGTAATATAATTAACTTTAATATTAACAGAGTTCTAATTTGTTCTGAAAAACTGTTTTAAACAATCTTGTGGTCTTAACTTCAATTGCATGAATTATTATATATTATACATATATAGAGGATGTATTATATTATATAATTAATAATTTAAATAATTTTTTTTTAATAAATGATGTGTATAAAAATATATCAATTTTGTAATAACTATTTAACTATATAAAAATAAAGCGAGTTTAAAATTGTTAATGTTGTTATTGATCTAAAAGAATTAAAATTATAAACCACATATTTAGTGGTTTCAATAAAATTTTATTTACTTAAGTGAACATTTATATAAATATACCAATATAATATTAGGTATATATAATTTGGTCCTATGAAATAATAAAATAATAAAGATTATCTATCTTCTATCGGTGGCTTCAGTAATTATTAAAGTATATGTTCGATATATATATTTTAAAAATATAATATAGCTAACTCATTTTTTTAAAAATTCAATAATTTGTTTTATATAATACTGTAACTATAAATTTTCAATATAAATTGAATATAATATATTAAATATATTATATAGGTTATAATTATGATTTCCTTTATCAAGTTTAATAAAATTAACAGCAGAAAATAATTTCAATATATATTATTTAAATAAATTTACAAGTAAAATCAATTAAAACGATCTATATATGTTAAATCAATTGGAATATTGATTAACGACGGTAAATGAAAAATATAATTAAAGGAATAAATATAATATTATAAATGATACAATAGAAGAAGAAAATAGTAAATATAAATAGAAAGTTACTTTCATTCCGACTTTTAAGATTTTAAAGTTCGGAAAACTACGCGATATAAATACAAGTAATTTTGAATATTATACAAACAACCAGAGCAATTTTCAATAATATTTTTATTTCTGATAATTCATAAAAAATTTATTAACAAACAATTTATAATTTGAGATTTATATTATCAAAAATAATTATATTGTGATCCAAAATATTGATTAATGATAATAGTAATTGAAGTAATTTGGAGAAATAAAAGTATGTATTATCGAAAAAGTGTTTGCAGAATAAACATAAAAATAATAAATAAATTATTTTTTAATTTTCATTTAAATGAAAAAATTAAATTTTATATAAAATAGTGATATGCTTATCTACAGAAATCCTAAATAAAAATAAAATTTTAGTCAAGATATATCTACATACGAAAAATTAAAAACAAAAAAAAATAGATATTAAAAAGATATATCTTCAACCTAGAATAAATCATTTTATAAAGTAAAAATTTTTCATATTTCTTCATAAAATAATAAATTAAATATGTTTCAAGTTATATATTGAAAATATGTACGAATTACTTGTAAAATTATGAAAATATTGTATTCTCATTTAAACCTCGTGAGATTTGTAATAAAATACAAAAAAAGGTTACTTATTAAATAAAAAAGAATTATATAAACATATATAATAAAATTCATACAAATAATTTTTGTCCTGAACCATGTGCATACAATGGAATTTTTATAAATTTTTAAATTTTGATAATAAAAAATTTATTAAATCTATTATTATACTCATAATAATTTTATTTTAATTTTTTGCATCCATAGTTACCTAGATATAATACTTTGTCATTCTTGCGATTTTTATGTTTAAATGAAGATTTACTTAGTGAAATATATATGTAATTCTTTGTAAATTAAAGAACTTACGAATTCTCTTTATTTTTAATCAAAATTGATCGTTGTTTTTTTGCATATTTTTTTAACAAAGCAGTTATTGATTGAACTATTTGATCAATAGAAATTGGTTGATTTATTGAGCTTATTGACAAAATTACTTCACATGTAATTTGAAACGAACACGTTTAATAAACAAATTTTAATTATTTGTATTCACAGTAAAAGGATTAAAAATTAAATTAAGTTATTGATTCTAAAATAAAATTTATTTCAACAAGAATTTGTAAATTTTTAACGTGAAACTTATATTTTATTTAAAAATTTAATATAAAACAATTGTTAAAAAATTTATATTTTGCTCAAATATTATAAATTATTAAAAATTTGAAAAATTAATAGTATAATAATTGTGATTAATAATCCAATATTATATTTTCATATTTGTTCGATTTTGAAGGTTTAATTTATGGCTCGAACTATCAATTCAATAGTTCAGTGGATTAGTCTCTCGGCAGGATAACTTCAAAGGAAATAATAAGTGATAAGGCTGAAAAATATTATGTATTTAGTAAAAACAATGTTTATTATTTGTAAATGATTATAATAATATTGCACTTTGATGTAGAGAGAAATAATTCTATTAAAGTAGTGAGGGTGTATTCTTGTATTCTTGAATTAGTGTAGATGCTATGGATATGACTAAGTATCTTGAAGTTGAAGTAATGCTGATGTTGTATATATCAGCTGATGTCGTCAGTCAATCATGCGTTTGAGGTGGCATGAGAAGATGGTAGTTGAATCAAGTATGTTTGATGTATAAATAACTATACTTGATATGGTGTAAGATGTTTAATGCAATTTATTAAGTAATCAATTGTGTCTTTAATTATGTAAGGGGGCAGTAGAAGAATTTAGTCAAAGGTAAGAGTAATTAATGGTGAGATTTCTAACTCGTGAAGTATTTAATAATCTGTATTTATAGTCTATTAGTCGATCTGTTGTTGTCCTTGTGTGACAATGTGCTTGAAGGCATAGCGACTCCTGCGTCAGCTGTTGATGGCCTGTACGGTTCCGAAGTGTTCTTCGGGAGAGCGTATGCGTACCCTCTCTCTGCTAGCGAGCCTGCGTGGTTCGAAGTGTTCTTCGGTAGAGCATGTGCGTGCCCTCTCTCTACTAGCGGGCCTGTACGGTTCCGAAGTGTTCTTCGGGAGAGCGTATGCGTACCCTCTCTCTGCTAGCGAGCCTGCGTGGTTCGAAGTGTTCTTCGGTAGAGCATGTGCGTGCCCTCTCTCTACTAGCGGGCCTGTACGGTTCCGAAGTGTTCTTCGGCTGTCGACTACGTCAGGGGATGCGAAATTGCCCAGGTTTCTTGTAGTAGATGTGACTAGTTTATTTATTAATATAAAAATAGGTACCTTGTACGGTGTTGACAAGTCTGTTGATTGATGTTGAATTAATTTTCCCTTTGATTACTATTCCATTGGCTTCACTGTAATCACTATTTAAAACTGCCGATTTCTTTTTCTTATGCCCGCGTGTAGTCTTTACTATGATTTAATCTGTTGATTTCTTATTTTAAATTTTAGCTATGATGCCGATTATATGGCCACGCGTCGTCTTCACAGTATACTATACACTGAGTGGCAGTTACGCTTGAGTGAGAGCGAAGTGATTTTATAAATGAGCGTATGAGCCTTTTGAATACGTGCACGAACCGAAGGCTTGATTGTTCCGTGACGGCTGTGCTGAAAATATCGACCGTTCCATGGCGGTCCTGCTGAGGGCAGATCGAGACCCGTGTGCCATGGCTTCTACTGGTAGATGATTGAATCGATTCACTATGGTCGGTCACTGCGGTCGGGTCACGGCAAGATGTTAGCCGCAAGTGCAGTTGAGCGAGGGTGGTACGGCAAGAGATGATTTTCAGCCGTGTGCGTCCCTTATATAGGCACGCGGCGGCTCACTTAACTGGCAACAAGGCATCGTCGTTGTTGCACTAATTCTTACACGAGGTGTCGAAGGAAAAATCTAGAACCTTCGAGAATATTCGACGAGAGAAAAGTATGAGTAATACCCTTGGGTGATCTTACAGTATATTATATTTCGGGTCGTAAACTTGCTCGGACTTGCCAAGTTTTGTTTGTAAATATTCGCTCGAGTACCTGTCCCGGTCCGCACGTGCGGGCCAGTCTAGGCGCATATACGGTACGCCGGACAGCGCGTATGACCTTTCTTTTGTTTGAAATTCATGGGACTGCATCAATCCCGAACATTCCGCCCGCCATCACCAACTGTGCTAGTGAGGAACTTTATCCTTCGGGAATGGTAGCTGGCCAGGTCCATTGCTTGTCTGAAAAAAATATATCGTAAATTTGAGTGAGCCTGCTTTTCATAACCTTTTTTATGATGTGCGATACTTGATCCGTGAGAGAGATCTCAAGAATCTGTCTTCAAGGGGTGTTGCCATTTTCCTTGGGATCCTTTGATTCTTCTTAAAGCCTCCTTTGTTATGTTGAGCGTAGGCGGCGACTCACTTTTTTTTTTTAACTGTTGATGAATTTTCAAACAATGACAACCCTTAGCTTGTCATTGTCATTGTTTGTTTCGGTGAAAATTTGATATAGTTTCCGTGGCCAACAATGATGTAGCGTGTCGTGTTCCTTATCGAAATTGTTTCTCTCGTGTAAGTTACTATGGTCATGCTTCTGGCGAATTGGATTCGTGGTGGTCCTGTCCACCACAATAGATGTTCTTGAATTTATGTTGTACGTATGTTTTGCGCACCATGTGCTGGATCTGAAGTTCCAGGGACTCATCTCCAGTGCGCCTTTGGTGTTTTGTCTTAACAGCTGGATAACCCTGTTTTCACGTATTCCTTTCAACGTGATGGATGGGACTTTATCCATGTGAGGGTTACCGTAAATCATTCCAGCAATGGATTGCCTTGACGTCGATTTTCTCTGTGGCGAGATCGCACTATCTGAACCTCGGATCGAGTAAGGCTGCAGTAAGCTCTGGTCTTGAGATTCTCTTAAGCAAACGTGGATGTCTCCTTTGTCTTGGAACACATTACATAGCCATTATTTTATTTTATTCGTGCACTGATACGTACATGACTGCCGACTTTGTCAATTTTAATGCATCAGAGAATCCATGTAGTTCTCTGTGTGAGGTGCTCCTTATGTTGAGCTAACGTGATATGTAGAGGTCGGTCAGGTTGGTGAGATACCTTCTGGTTGTCAGCTATTGTGTAGAAGTCTGAGATTGCATGATCTCGTCCCATTGAGCTTGTGCTGCCATAGCTTTTGTCGACGTCCTTCTTTTCTCGACATAAGCGTGTCCTGTTGAAGAGACTATCTTTTGATTTTGGTGTAGCAATCGTTGAGCGTAAGCTGGGTATTCTTCTTTTAATGAATTTTTTTATCTTATTGCGGTGATGACATCTTGTTGATTGCGCGCCATTTTTCCAAGGGGAGACCGCCCGCCACGTGGAGGTCTGGCAATTATGCTGCTGTTTCAGTTGTTTGTTTGTGTCTGCATTTCCGGAACTGTCATCGACATGCCTTCCTTGAATGATGGAAGTCGTGGCAAGAGGGTATGCATTTCCCTCGTTCTTTATTATTGCAGTAGTGTTTGAATTGTTGGAAATTGGGTAACCTTGTAATTGTTTGTGTCAGGTGGCAACTGATGAAGTACTTCCCTTGTTGTTCGTCTATTAACAGTGTTCTTTGATGGTCCAACATTATCGTTGTGAGTTTTGGTCTCTCTGTACTCTTTAGTGGCATCGGTGGTGACAAGAAGCATCGTTGTCTTCTGAGCCAGATTGAAAACTCTGAAGTATCTGCATTCAGATTGGGTCTAATATACATGATGTGGTGATACTGTTGATTGAACGATGGAGGAGTTTTCATTATGCGATTGAGATCCCCACACTCCAACATATGACTGGTGGAATGTCTTCGTGGAATGTTGATTGCCTAATGAGTCTCACATTGATGAATGTCTGTGTTGGACCTGTGTCGATTAGAATACGAACACATACGGTAGTAGGATTTGACAGTATTTAAAAAACAAGGCTGTGGCTAGTAATACATTGTTATGCTTTTGTATTTCGTTCATTGTACCATCATTTCAGCTTGATGATGGCACTATAGCCTTCTTGATAATGGTTTCATTTTGAAAGGCTGCATGCAACATTGAGTGGTACTGGCCTTCACATTTTGTGTATTTATGGGAGTGTGGTGCATGAACCCATGTCGTGACGATACAAACTACTTACACGTACTTTTCGCTTTCCCAACAGGTTCTTTCTTCCTGCGTCTGACATGTTCTTAAGTTCTTCACAATAATATATCATATGTCTTCTGTCACAGCACACGCACCATCTTTCTTCATGTTGAAATGTAGGCAGAGGTTTGTTAACACATACCTGATAACAGTTGGAGGACTTCTTTGAGTGTATTGATTCTGCATACGTTAACATTGTCATGTGTTTGACAGTTGAAGCATGGTTCTGTCTTCTTACTTTATTTTGCTTTCTATGATTGGCATGTTCATGAATTGTGCACATACAAGCGTTGGGTGTCTGTGGGTGCAGCATTTCTTTTTTGCGCTTGTCATCTTGTGCCGGAGTATTCGGCTTGTCGTTCATTTATACTTTATAAATCTTAAATGACCTTTTTATATGTTGTTGTGGTCGCATAATGTTTCTAGATGCTCGTCCCTTGTCTTTGGGTGGAGTCTTCATGGGCTTATTTCCCTTAATGTCCTCATACGATATGTCAGGAATTTACAAATTGTTCAATGCATGAATTAGAGGTGATTGGGCTAGTTGATGCTTCCCACAATTCTCTTGAGCTGCTTTATTGTTTCTTATTTCAAAAACTATGCAATATAATGAATCTAAGATAATCTTGAGGGACTGTAACACTTGCAGTTCTGTGATATTTGTCACGTGGCGTCAGCTGTACTAGTCGCGTGCCAGTCTAGGCGCACATACTGTACGCCGGACAGCGCGTATGACCTTTCTTTTGTTTGAAATTCATGGGACTGCATCAATCCCGAACAATATTCTTTAAATATTTTTTTATGATTAAAAATGAAAGTGATGATATTTATATATATATATATATATATTCATAATAACATTTTCAAACTTAATAGGTTTTTATATACAATGTTTTTGTTTTTCTATCAGTCTTATTTATCATTTATACATTTGTCTATTGCATCCTTATCAATCAATAAATATGCGTTATTATTATTTTCAATATCATTTTATCGATTATTAATTTCAATATTTTTAAATTTTTAAAGCAAATATTTCCATGCAGTATATATTATTTTTTTATTTGCTAATTTCACACATTTAATTAATATTAATAATATATCAAATAAATACGCCATACATATTTTTATATCTGTGTTCGACTTTAAAGGTTTAGTTTATGGCTCGAACTGCCAATTCAATAGTTCAGTGGATAACTCTCTCGTCAGGATAACTTTATAGGATATAATAAGTGGTAGGGCTGATAAGTATTATGTATAATGTAATTTTAATAAGATCAACGTTTATTATTTGGTAAATTGTTATAATAATATTGCACTGTTGAGAGAGAAGATTATTCTAAGATTATTGTACAGTAATGAGGGTGTTTCCTTGTTTTTCTGATTATAGTAGATTGTATGGATATTACTGTGTATCTTGAAATTGAGGTTATGCTGATGTTGTAAATATCAGCCTGTGTAGTCAATCATGCTCATGAGGTAGCATGAGAAGATGGTGTTTGAATCACGTATTTGATGTATGGAATAACTATACTTGATATAGTGTAAGATGTTTAATGGAACTTGGTAAGTAATCAATTATGTCTTTAATTATTTACGGGGTCAGTAAAAGAGCCTAGTCACAGGTAAGAGTTATTAATGATAAGCCTTAGACCTCTTGAAGGACTTAATGATATGTATTTATAGTCGATTAGTCGATATTATGTTATCTGGCCTAGACAATGTGCTTGACGTATTGCGTCACTTGTGTCGATTCTTGGAGGCCTGTACGGGTTCGAAGCGTTGATTCGACCGAGAGAATGTAAATTTGCCCGATTTATTCTTGTGTGAGGTGTGGCTAGTTTATTTATTAATATAAAAAATGTACTTTGTGAGCTGCAGACGAGGTGTGTTATTTTACTGCGTAGCTCATGTCCCTTTTGATTACTATTCCAATTGGATTCACTGTAAATTCACTACCTAATCTGCTGATTTCCTTTTAATTTTGCACACGTGTATTTTTAACTAGCCTGCCGAATATATGGCCACGTGTCGTCATCATAGTATATACTAAACACTGAGCTATACTTACAGTTAAGTGGGCGCGAGGTAGAATTACAATGAGCGTATGAGCCTTTTGAATACGCGTACGAATAGAAGGCTTGATCGTTTCGTGGCGGCTCTGCTGAAAATACCGACCGTTGCATGGCGGTCCTGCTGAGGCCGATCGAGACCCATATATGCCATTGCTTCTACTGGTAGATGGTAAGATCGGTTCACTATGGTCGGTTCACTGCGATCGAGTCACGGCAAGATCATAGCCGCAAGCGCAGTTGAGCGAGGGTGGTTAGCAAGAGGGCCGGTCAGCAAGCAATAGTGCGAGGCGCGCCGCGTGCTTTCTTTATATATCCACGCGGCGGCTCACTTAGCTGGCAACAAAGTATCGTCGTTGTTGCACTGGAATCTTACACACGGCGTAGAAAGAAAAATCTAGAACTTTCGAGAATTCGACGAAAGAAAAAGTAGGGCGTAATAACGATAGAAAACTTTCGGGCGATGTTATTACCCGAAGACCATATAAACAATACGGGTCACTTGAAACCAAAACATAACAAGTAGACGAAACGAAAGTAGACGTTCTCGTTCAAGTGTTTACAGAAATCTGAGATCTAAAAGGCTGGCGATGCCGATATTCGGCGGTATTGAAACTGGCTTCGATCTTGAACAATGTGTATTAAGTAATTTTAGCATAGAGTAGATCATTTGAATTTAGAAAATAAATATGTTCATTTAAATATGTTATATATAAATTAATATTTTCTTCGACGGTTATTCTTTAAAAATTGTTATATGTTATTAGATAATATAAAGTAATATACTGTACTATAACATTTATAATATATAATTATATAACATGATGTCATATATAATAAATACGTGTATATTATTATGATTTAAGTCATTAAGCTATTAATATGAGAATAAAACCATAATAATTACATCTTTCGGAGTATTAATAAATTAAATAGAAATCTAATATTTTATAATGTGTGTTTTAACACGATAAAGTTTTTTTAATGCATTATAAACTTTGATTAAAAGTTATACAAATTTTGAAAAAATAAAATTGCAACTACATCGTGTGATTAAACATAGTTCACACTCTTCTGACAAATGAATAATTCTGACAAACTCATCAATGATGTAATTGTCAATAAACCATAATAAACGATGTTTAGCGAAGTTTGCACACACCGTATATCTCTACAGCCCTTCCACTTGAGTCTTTACTTAATCATCCGCTGACGCGGGTGACAAATTAAATTGAACTATTAAACATTGGCAGTTCGATTCAGAAAATTAAGCATTTTCGAACATTTGCGGTGGTCAGATTATAATCCGCGTTATCACGGTGATAATATCTTGCATATCATTTTGCCAACGGACAGCCGCCCACTATGCAGAGATTTCGTAATTGAACCTTGATTAATTATTCTGGAGTGTCTGCACTTCCGAAAATGTCGTCGACATTTTTTCCATGAGTAATAAAAGGCACTGCAAGAGGGTACCTACTTCCCTCATCCTCTACCTATGGTCTACTCATAGGATTCTCTGAAGGTCCCAGTTATCTTTGTGAATTTGTATCTGCCTGTACATTTTTGTGATATCGGTGGCAAACAAACATCGTTCCTTCGGATGCAAATCAAGACGTCTGATATTTCTGGATTCAAATTGGGTCCCGTATTCCTTGATTAAACGATCTAAGGTTTATGTGCTGGAGCCATTAAATACCACTCTTAGTTTGGTTGTAGTGCTATCTAGTTTGAGCACACCGTGATGTGGCAGATAATATTGAATTTGATGACTGGAGGCTGAAGGAGCCTTCGTCATGTGATAAAGATCCTCATATTCCATTATAAACTAATGATACTGTCGTTGATATTCCTTATATCTTGAGAATTTTCGTAATAGACTCTGTAAGCAGCGACGCGCAGTGTCGAAAGTGTTTCTGAGACGGTTGGCGGATGTAATTAGAGGAATCCGAGCGATATATCTTTCAGTTGAATCATGTGCGTGTGTATTTTTGAAATGGTCTTCGTACTGCTGTTCCTAGGGTGTACATTTATTAATGTCGCTTAATTGCACTTCTTCATGTACCCAAAACTTATCTACTGATCGAGGTGTAAGATATTTCGTATCCGCCAATGTTAAGTTTTTCAAGTGTGGCCAATCGTGTGAGGTTGGTTTGAAGGAAGGAATGACTGAGCTCAGTGTCTTAATAATGTGAGCCCATGTGATGACAATAGAGTTGGAATGGATTGAGTGGAGAGCGAGTGACACAACACCTTGTATCTTAGTTAATTGAGTTCCCCCAATTCCATGAATGTAAATAAATGTTTTCGAGGAATGTTGAGTTGTCTAAAGAATTTTTTCGTTGACAAACGTAAGTTCTGAGCCTGTGTCAATAAGAAGACTAGCTTGTACTGTGTTAGTCAGTGATCGTATTGATGCTATGGCCGTGGCTAGTAATGATGTGGTGGATGAATTGGTTTTTCTACGATTGCACCATCATCTCATCTGGATGATGGGTTTGAATTACTGGTATGAGTAGTTTTTTATTCAAATGCCTCGTGTAGCATGGTATGGTGCCATTTGAAACACCTCTTGCATTTTGTATGTTTATTGCACGAGCTGGTATTGTAATGTATTAGGCATTTGAGACAGAGTTCACGTTGTATTACTAGATTCTGTCTCTCTACCGCTGACATGTTTCATAATTGTGGACATGAAAGAATCGAATGTCTGTTGGTGCAGTGTTCCCACGCATTCGAACAGTTTTTTACTGCTGAGTAAGTTGACTGAGCATTGTTCACAGATACTTGGTAGGTTTTTGATGCTCTTCTTGCTGAAGGTTAGGACTGTGGATTTAGGGTATTTTGTCATTGTTTTGATCTGTTTTAGCACCTTCGGCCGAGATGTTAGAAATGCCCGTAGTTGATCGAGGCGCGGGTATGAGGTGGAAGTACCAAATGATGACTCCCACAATTCCATCGTGGTACGGTCGAGTTGTTGCAAGATTTGATAAATTAAGATGTAGTTCCATAAATCTTCTGTGATTTCCAATACTAGTAGCTGTTTTATTGTTTTGTAGGAGCTGTTGACGAGTTTCTCTAAAGTAGTTGTGTCCCCTTTAATTTTGGTTAAAGGAGGGAGCTTAGTGAGACATGATTGAATTAATAGCTGTTTGTTATTGTAGCAATTAGTTAGTAGCTCCCAAGCTGGAGCAAGTGATTCGTTTTTCAATGGGATTCCAGATATTAAGTGTACTACTGACCCTTCCAATGCGGCGCGAGGATGTAGCTTTTCAATCTTGCTAATTAGATTGTTGTCCATGATTAATGTCGTGAAAAGGTCGCTGAACTCAAACCAGTCTCCTTACCATTCGGAAAACTTGGACAGATGTATGTTTGGAAGTCGCGTCCCATGTAATTACGTCTTGACTGGCGTGGCTTTTCTCATGATCTTGGAGTCTATCTTGGAGATATAGGCATTCTTCTCGAGATACTCGTGGTCACTCTGAGCAGCTGGTCAGGTCATCTCCATATACGTATATTCCTTGATCAAGCTCTTGTAGAGCTCCTCGATGTGTGAACAGGCTTGTAAGATTTGTTCCGGAGTAACGTCGAAGTGAATTTCACAGACAGATTCTTCAATAACCTGATGCGATTCCACAGAGTTTGTGACTTGAAAATGAGCTCCGAGGGTAATTGTGAAGGTGAGGCACTTCGAAGTGTGCCTTCCTTTGCTGGTGCGATAATCTTTCTAGAAGTCTCTGTGGTCTTTGGTTCCATCGCACCTTCCTTCGTTGCCATGTTGATTGGTGTGTACTACAGAGAAGTATGAGGTCGTAATTCTGGGAGGTCATAAATCTTCAGTTTCACCTTAGTGTAGTACCACGTGTAGTGGTACTTACTCTACTATGCAGTACTCTAGTATGCAGTAATGCAAATCTACTACTGAATTCCTTGAAGTTGGACGTGTGCAGGGCACTGGTGAGATACGCTACTTTCCATTATATCCGGCTCGAAGGATGAAATGTTCGAAAATACTTGATGTTCTGGCTTGAACTGCCAATGTTCGATAGTTCAAGTTAATTTGCGCCTACCTCAGCGGGTGCTTAGGTAAGGACTTAAGTGGAAGGGCTGTAGAGGTATACAGTGTATGCAGACTTCGCTAAAAATGGTTTATTATGGTTTATTGACAATTACATCATTGATGAGTTGAATTCACTTGTCAGAAGAGTATGAACTATGTTTAATCACAACGATGTAGTTGCTCCATGTTGATGGTGACGATGTTGTTGCTGATCGTGTAAGGATCAGCAATGAATTATTCACACTTCTTGGAAAGGAGTATGGCTTATTTATGTAATTGTGGCTTTTACTAATGTTGTAAGGATTAGCAAAGAGTTATGCATACTCAAGGATGGAGTATGGCTTAATTATATAAGTTGCCCACAATAGACTAGTGGCCTTTGCTAATGTTGTAAGCATTAGCAAAAATTGTGCACAAATAAGCTATATTCTTATATGAGTATGAAAAAATAAAATTTGAAAAAATTTATAAATGAAAATAATTTCATGACATTTACATTTATCTTCTTTGTACATTTTATTTTATTAGCTTATATTGTCAGTGGTACGCTTTCAATAAAAATGTAAAAAATACTTTTTTAGATTAACTTGAAAAAACTACAAATCAGTCAACTTTTGTAGTTGTTTAAATTATCAAATAAAACGAACAAACATTCATTAATACATTTTTCTTTTTTTTAATTTATTAAAAAATTCTTAATAACAATTTATTCGGAATTCTAGTCACCCGGTGGATTAGACGATATCCACTATTTTACTGGTGGAACAGTGTGAATAAGTGAGAGGTTAATGCTTCAATTCAGTAATCAACACAATTGTTTGTCGTATTATTTATTGAGTTTTAATTTATAAATACACACTTATGATTCTACGTTGATGGTGCGAATCATCGCGATTTTGTCGTTCTATAGTGGTTTTATCACGTGGAGGTAGCATGCACTGCAAGTCGAGGATGGAGATTGTAAATCTGCAGGTCCTCTTGGTGTAGTGCGCTTGGTGGAAAATTACTACACTGAGAAATGAAAGGTCGTAAAACCTCGATATTCCTTGTTTAGTGCCATGTATGGTGTTTTACATGTGAGTCCCTTCTTGATCTATAAATGTAAATGGTTTAATACCTCCGTGTATCTTGGTAGTGCATGCTGTGGTACTTGTCGAGACTTAGGGGGCATTGGCGCCTTGATCGAGAATGCAGTGATAAATGGTCTTGATGCTGATGTGGCACAGAACGCAGTAACATTTTGATGCAGAAGTAATACAGAAGTTGTGGCGCCTTGATTCAGAATGCAGTAATAAATGTAGCGGCGTCTTACAGTACAGCATGTCTCCTCTTAGTTGACTCAAGCAAGTGCGTAATCTTCGACGCGTATTTGCTTTAAATATTCATGGGGCAGGTGTTGCTATGCGGAGAATTATACAAGATTTCGAAACTAAAGTTTTAGAAGTTTCGAAAATTCTAGGAAAGCAAGCTTTAGATAGTTAGAGAATTCTAACCGTCATTGCTATGCGGAGACTAGAAAAACATTACAGAACGTTTGCAAGCAAAGACTTTAAATGATCGAAAAATTTCGGAATCAATGTTTACGATTTTGCGGGCTAGACTATTATAAATTTCGGAAAATTACTTTTCTTGAAAAGTACTCCAATCCTGAACACAATTATATATACTATTTATTATAATAAGCATTTTTATAACAAATACAAACCCTTAAACACAATAGATGCGTTTTCAATTTTATTATAAGCGTATGCATAAGAAAATTATCTTTTTTAAAGTTGTTTAAATTTTCTGAAAATATTAATAAATTTGAAGCTACAATATATATAATAAAGTATTATTTTAGATTACGTATAAAAGTGTTATACGTAATTTTATCTACACACAAATTACAAAAATTGAAAATGGTTGAAAAATAGCACTTACATTATATATATTTTAATTATTTAATGTTATTTGACAATGTATACAAAAAATTATTTTTATTTTAAAGAACTTATTGTTTTGATATTAGACAAACCTACTATTATTTGGAATAAATACATTATGCATTATTTTCATATAAGTCCATTAATTTTTGAGTAATATTTTTACAGAAATATATAGATGAAATACGAATCTTTTGAATATATATTTCATTATTTATTATAATAAATGTATATGAAGGAAAGGTTTAGAACATAGCCACACAAAAAATTAATATTTCTATTAAATTTTTTAAATAAGATATATTTGAGTGGTGTAAATTCATTCATAATATCTATCTATGGAATGATAAATAGTAAATATTGGGAATGTTGGGATCCAAGTATTTTAACCTTATATCGATTGTTACGTGAAAAACAGAATATTTCAACTGTGAGAAACAATAAGTTTTCAATGAAATAAATGTAATTAAAAAATGCAGCTATTACATTTGTTATATTAATATTGATTTAATTTATATTAATTTATATTTTTCATAAATCCAATTTTTTTTATTAAAATGGATTTACAAGATTTTTTTATTTTTACAATAATTATTCGTTTTAAATTACATAATTTTTCTTTTAACGGAATATGATACAAATGTAATCAATATGGTAATGGAGTAAAATATATATAAAAAAATTTATATATATATATATATATATATAAATTATATTAAATAAATTATATATATATCAGTATAACCATGTGGTATAAATTATTTGTTTTAATAAAATAACAGTCAAAGCAACAATAGATTTTATTATTCAAATTTATATTATTTATATTAAGAAGATATGTATCTACGTTACTTAAGAATTTTCAGTATAAGCGGTCGTGACAGTTCTATTACATCATTTTCTTATTTTGTGACGTATTTCTGTTAATTTAACTGGATAGAATTCTTGAAAAAATTTTTTTTATAATATTTGACTAAAAATTTATTAATTATAAACAAATATTTCAAGTGTATATATATATAAATAATAACTGCATAAATTATAATTATGGGTTTAAGTTAGCTAATAATACCATAAAATTAGTTATTCATTATAGGGGTTCATGTATTCATCTAGAATTCATGGAAAATTTATTTAAACTTTGTGAACTTTCTATAATTTTTGGTGGCTTATGTCTGTTTTTTTTCAGAAATTGTAAAAATTTAGATAATTTATATTTAAATAGATAATAGAAATTGAACGTGTTAAAAAATTGAAATAAGAATTTATTGAATCAATATTAGATTACCAAGAAATTCTTACCCGGTAGGGTAGTTTTAATATAAAGATTTTTAGATATTTATTTCAAGTTTTTTTTTTACTTTTATTCTTTTAATTTGTAGAGTTTTATACATTAGTGTTTGTAAACTAGTAAGAAGTCTATATCTACAATATAGTTACTATACAATTAAAACAACGTTGAAAATAAAAATTGAATTTTATTATTTCCATTTATTAATCTTCTAAAGTTCTGTAAATAAAAATATATTAATATATAAGTTTTTGGCTGATTTAAACTAATTAGAATTATTAATTAAATATGAATTAACTAATATATTAATACAAATTCTTAGACTTTTAGAAACACTATTTCTTATAATTATAATTTTTGTATTTATAATTATATACTCTTATAATTATAATTTTCATATTTTTAAGATATGGATTATAACGTAAGTTCTTTATGAATATGTTATAAAATATTTTTTTTATATGAAATTTATTAAATATTATTATTGCAAAATAATTGTATAGTGATACAGTTTTGTAGTAATTATAATATGAAGTCATTCAATTGTATGAATTATAGTATGGACTTATTACAAATGTTTAATGATTATTTAATGTTATAAGTAGGAAATAAATAAATCTCAATATATTTTTTAAGCAATAACATATAAAATAATATTTTAGAATAATGAAGTTATTTAACGGTTTTATTGATTCAGATTAGTGATAAATAGTAGCATTATATATGTATATATATTATAATTTTTTTAAGTTTTCGGTTGGCTGTTAAGTTTCTTTTAAAATATTTGATATTGTTTGATACCAGTTATTTTTTGTGTAGTTGTCAACCGTGTATGTTAATATCAAAATTAAAAGCAAAATTTTAATGAAACTTTTAACTATTCTTATTTTGAAAATTTTTTTTCTTTTTTTAAGTATCAGAGGAATATTCACTATCTATAAGATTAAATTTTGTCAAACTAAAATGTAATTTACGTTTTCACAGAAGATCGAATTTATTGCATGATATATTATCCAATATTAAAACAATAATTTGGGTCAAATTATTAAAATTTCAATGGAGGTAATATTTTCTGACCGAAAAAATTAGCTTCCTAAGGTTGTTTCAAGTCTAATCTATAAATACAGTGGTATTATATTATGGTTTTATTATATATAAGATACTGATAATATTTTGTTTCATAAATTAAACAAACTATAATATATAATAAAGAAACTTTCAGGGTATTATTAATTTATTCATGTACTTAAGATATAATATATGTTTTTAATTATGATTTTGCATTTTTATAATTCTTGTATTCGTTTAAACTTTGAATTATTTTTTTTTGAATTTGTTAAAATAAAATATATTAATTTTTGGAGATATTAATCTGTTGAACACTAATTATTTATTTTCTAAATAATAATTTTATGATAAAAAAGCTTGTTTTCGATTTAAAATTATAGAAACTGAGTGAAACAAAACATTTTACTATATATTCAAAGAAGAAATTGTTCAAATTACACAGTTATTGTCAAACTCATATTTTAAAAAATTACAGTATATTTAAAAAGAGCTATCTAATATTAATAGAAATAATACCATTAGACTTTAGAACCGCGACTATTTGTTATTTTAGATTAGCCCAGAAGCATAAAACGTGAATCTCCTATATTTACTTATACATATTATGATATTATTAATAACTCTATAAAAATGAGCATGAAAATGAAATCATATGAAAATGAGCATTAATAGTGGAATATTTTTAGAATTATAAATGATTGAAAATGAAATCATTGTCCATATATTTTTATTAAAAGAATTTCAAAGAACTTAAAAACAATTAGTATTTTAATACTTTGCTTAATTTTTTATATTTTCTTCTAGTAATTAACCACATTTTTCAAATTCATTACATTTTCATACTATATCAATTTAATTAAAAACTTATTGAAATGTCTTTATCCCGATGTACATGATTTGTTTATTATGTTTTAAAATTGGTAATCATTTCATGATTATCTTTACGTATTAATTTATTTTTATTTTATTTTAATATATCGCTTTAAGACGAAATGTTTTTAGTAACTACTGTATACATTGTTTTTATAGTACATATAAAAGTTGATCAAGGTTTCAAATTTGAAATAAACAGGCAGTTTTTATGTTAAATACGTAAAACATTTTAAAATGGATATGTGAAGTGTGTTTACGGAAGGAGACGATAAATTGCTCCAAAGTCGATGTGAATCTATATTAACAATCTTTGAAAATCATAATGTTTTGGAGATTGTTCGTAATAATTATTTTAATGAAAAAATCTTATGACTAATTATATAGATTTACGAATTAAGCCTAATTAATTGTGATTACATAACATACAAATTATGTACAGATATAATAGGGAATTATTACAATTAATTTAGTTTAATACCTTATATTTTCATGACTGAAAATTATAGAAATATTATAAATAATGTGACTATATTCTGTACATTATAAAATATGTAATATTTAAATTACAATACATAATTTTCATCAATATACTATTGGATTTGATAGTATTCAATAACATAATATTTGATTTAATATTAACGTTTATTTATTAAAATATGGTAGATTATTTTATTCTTTAAATAAAACATCATATTCTAAAAATAAGAAAACAATAAATAATGTTTTTAATAAACTAATATTGATTAAATACATTAATTTATTTGTGTTAATTATTTTCTTAAACGTTGTTAATTTTTTCTGTTTAGCCGATTGTGTTAGTTATACATTCTACAAACTTTATTTTCATCATTTTGATAATTAGCAATCTTATTATTATTTTATAATAATCGATAAGATAAACATAGTTGATAGATTTTATGAACTTTACACCTTTAAGCAAATTTAAGCATTATTTTATTTCATTGAGTTAATTTATTTATTTCATTTGCATAGAAGAAATGTGTTATTTCTTAAACTAAAATATACAATAACTCTTATATTTATAAATCTTACTTAGTTTTTCATAAAAAACGTTTTTATAACTAATTTATAATGTTGAAATTAGTTATGTGAAAGTTTTTTCAAATTAGGTTGAATTATTTGTTATTTTACTATATTTACTATTTATATAACAACAAATTCTGATATTTAAGTGGATTATTGTAATAGAAATAATTCATTTGATTATTGTAATATTGTATAATATATTTATAATATATATAGTTATGAGTAGTAAGCCCATGTGTTTGCATGAATTAAATGGATTATTATTCAATCAAAGACATGAATTTTAAATTGAAACATTATATACTAAGAATTAAATTATACGTTAGAAATTTGCAAAAACATATTATTTTATTATTTATTCGACTTATTTTACACAAAACATATAAAATTTGGATGCTATAATAAATAATCAATGTATCATAATGTTTTTTTTTTTAATTATATATAAACATTAAATATCACATATTAAATATCACATATTAAATATCTTGTTGTCTACGTATGATGTATCATATTTGTTTTAATGAACAAATCAATATTTTTATATTACTAAAAATACAATTGAAAATCAAAATCGTGAACAATAAATTTATATATATATTTAAACATTATATTTGGTGAAAAATATGTTAATGAAAGTGTTGAATTCATTTTTATAGTTTAAGTTAATTTATTAATTTTATAGCTACTATAATATTTGTCGTGATTGATGTAATACATGTATATACCTATCTCTATTTTTCTTTAATTTTGAGTAGAAATAATAAATTCGACGTATTATAGCCAATAATGTTTTTATTTAATGTATTATTTCTTCTAATTCACAACCAATTAAAGTAAAAATTTCAATATAGATCTGAAAGAATTTTTAACGTATTTTAAGGTAAATATTTTATTAAATAACATTTAAAAGTATATTAATGAATCCTACTTTGGTAATTTTAAAATTTTAAAAAACTATTTATTTATATAATTTTATTTATTTTACATGACTTTTTATATAATATTAATAAAGTTCAGTACAGACTAAACTAAAAATTATTAAAATAGTATATTTGTGTATTTAACAATATTTTTTTATAAAGGTATAAATTATATATTTGTTTAACTAGAAAATAGAAATCTTTAATGCAAATTCCATAAATATAATTGATGAAAGATTTAAATGTATATAATTTGGTATAAATTGTAAAATATATTCGAGTTAACTTAATTGAATTTTTTATGATTAAAAATGTAGTAATATCAATTTTTTTAAGTATTCCCCGAAATAAATATGGAATTTTCAGCTTTAAATTCTTACAATTTTTAGTAAAATAATTTATATTTAAAAATATTTTATTTTTTTACAGTAATTTTCTTATTATAAAAATATGGTGAGTCAGCGTATACTATTTTGCGCTCTATTCACCACTGTTGCTGGTTTATTTGGTGTGTCATATCGAAATGATATGACTTTTGGAAAGCGTTTACCTGGCGATAAACTTACTTTAAAAGAAGATATAAAGGTGCCTTCCAAAATGTTGCGACCTGTTTGGGCATTCAAAACTTACAACGTTCCTAGTAAAATTACTTATATTCGCATTTTTGATAATAATGATAGTGGTAGTCGTGCTCACGTTACTATAAAAAATGGTGGAATCAGTTTTAAATATGTTTCAATTCATTTTAAAAGTGCAAGAGGTAGAAGTCTTGATTTTACGGTCGAAATTTATACAACAAAACTTAAAATTATAGAAACTACTCAAGTACATAGTAATGAAGAATTTATTAGTAGTACACCGAATATTGAAGTACCTATTGGTGAAATACCTACTGATAAAGAATCTGCCACAGATGAGTCTACAGGTCAAGCTTCTACTAGTGAAACTGTGACGGGTAAAGCATTCGTTGGTGAAAGGGACACTGGTGAAGCTCCTGCTGATAAAACAACTACTAGTGATACATCTGCTAGTAAATTTCCTATTGGTGAAATTAAAATTCCGGCTGATGAAATTTCTACTGATGAAACTCCCTCTGACGAAACTACTACTGGAAAAGAACTCACTAGTGATACTTCCACTGATAAAATTACTATTGATAAAGCTCTGACTGGTGAGATTTCTGCTAATAAAACTTCAGCTAGGAAAGGATCTATTGGTAATACTCCTATTAGTGAAATTGGCATTGATAAAGTTCCAGGTGGTGATATTCCCGCCGGCATAACTCCCGTTGCTAAATCACAAACTAAGGATAGTATTACTGAAGAAATTTCCGCTAATAAAGTACCTGTTGGCGATATTTCCGCCGGTGAAATTCCCGTTGATGATGTACCTATTTCTGAAACTCCTACTAATGAAACATCTGTTAGTAAAGCGCCTAATAGTGTAGTCCTCGAAGGTGATACAGCTACTGGTGAAGTTTCTACTAGTGAAACATCTGCTAGTAAAGCTTCTACTAGTGATTTCCCTGCTGGTGGAACTCTCGCCAGTAACGCACCCACTAGTGAAACTTCCACTAGTGAAGCATCTGCTAATAATGCATTAGCTAGTGAAGCTTCTACGAGTGATGATTCTGTTGGTAAACCTCTCACAAATAATGAACCCGTTAGAACAACTTTTACTGGTGATTCCTCAGCTAATAAAGTTGATGATGGTTCACCTGTAAGTGAAGCTCGTGCTAGTGAAATTCCTGCTAATAATAAATTCGTTGATAAAGCTGCTACTGTTATTGAGTCTGCCGATGAAGTTCCTGCTACTGAAGCTACTGTTAATAATGCATTTATTGGTGAAGCTCCCGCTGGTAATGTTTTTACTAGTAAAGCTCTTCATGGTGATTTAAATGATGGTCAAGAACATATTAATGATGCACCCTCAGATGAAGCTCCAGTTAATGATACACATATTAGGAATACATCCGCTAACACAGTATCTACTTAGTAGCCAATAATATTGATGTATAATTACATTTTTAGTAAAATAAATTAAAATGCTATTATTAAAATTAATGATCATGCAGTTCTAATTAATTTAATGATGATTTATTGAATTTATTATACATTTTAAATTTTAACCTTTAATAAATTATAAAATTATAATTTCATATGAAAACATTAATTATTCATAAAGAATATAATCAATAAATTAACATTCTTTCAAAACAATAATAGATATCATTTTCAAATGAAATAATTTATTTGAATTTATTATATATTTTTAAGTTAAAAACTATTAAAAATATTTGAATAAATAATAATATATATTTATGTATATTATATTAGTATTTTCTAAGGAATATTTTAATTTATCATATGATTACATTATACCATATGATATCTATAATAGGCGAAGTAAATAAATATACATACATAGATACTGACATAAACATACCTACATATATATATATATATATATATATATACATATCGACATATATACCTACATACATGTAAATGCATACATACTGCATACGTGCATAAATACATACATATATATATACATATATTTATATTTGAGTAGGTCTGTGTGTGGACGCGCGAGTGCATTTATACATATATATATATATATATATATATACTAGGTTTCTAATTTTTGATAAAATTTGTATGAATTACACTTCGAATATTATTAGTATTCATTCATTTTTTCATAAAATTAATTTACATTTTGTTATAGATAATAGCAGATTATATTTTTATATATTTTATATTTATATAAACATCTTTTATATATATTTAATACATTATTGTTTCGGATACTGTGAATGTTACATTGTAAAAGTAAGTTGTCGGAGAGATAATAAAGTTTAGAATATTATAATTCTTGATCTATTTAAAATAATAACTAGATGTTACGAAAGTACGAGAATATATATTTAATTATAATAAAAATTTATAAAAAGCAAAAATAATTATTCGACAAGGATCTTGAATTCTATATATATATACATATACTCAAATTATAATTTCCTTATATACTTAAATCACTAGTTTTTAAATAGGTCTATACAAAATTCAGATTATTATTACCCAATACTTTCTTATTATTGTTCGTAATTAGAACCTAGGACCTTGGGTATTCGAGATTTCTTCAATATTATAAAGCCTTATTTTTGCATGTCCTACAATATTTTCCGCATAGCGACGTCGGGTGGAATTCTCTGACCTTCTAAAGCTTTGCTTTCCTGGAGTTCTCGAAAGTTGTAAAGCTTTAGTCTCAAGATTTCATATATAGCAATACCTATGCGTTGTTGCCAGCTAAGCAAGCTGCCGCACAGATATTTAAAGGAAGCACATCACGCTACGGCGCTAATTGAAATTATGCCATTCAGCCAGAGTTTACAGCTATAAGCTAGTCAATCAGTAACGCTAAAACAGTGAATGCATTATAAGTATTACACGTTCAATTCTCAATTGCGCAACAATTAACATGTAGTTAAGGATGCCAACTGCATTACAAGAACGTACACGACTACAAGAATCGTAATAAACAAGCAAGGCAATTACATTCCTGTGAGCACCACTACGCATATAATACAGAAATAAAAAAGGCTAATAAGGCCTTTATAGTAGTGCCTCTAGCACAAGGCCAACAAGTCCTTTCGAAGAATAGTGTGTCTAGCACAAGGCAAATAAGGTCCTTCTAAGAGTACGTCTAGCACAAGGTCAACAAGGCCATTCCAGTGAGGAGACCTTAACAAGTTACCATCACGTGGTATTACACGAAGAAGTACTATAGATTTACAACCGCTTACTTCACAGTGTAATAATTTACCACCAAGCACACTACGTCAAGAGTATCCGGAGACTTACAACCTCCTACCTCTGCATGAAGTGCATGCTATTACCACATGGCAACCACCACGGAACTGCGAGATCTCAACGATTCTCATCACGATCTTAGAACATTATTGTGTAGTTTGTAAAGTAAAAAGCAATAAACAGTACGAAAAGCAAATGTTAAATATTTAATTAATACGCTATCCCTTCCACTTTCCCTCATTTTTTCTGACACCAGGCAACTGGTGGCCATAGTTTCATCCAATAATCTTGGGCCTTTGACCACCGGATGATTATAATTCTAAAAAATTACCAAAACCATTATTCTTAGTCTTTTTGTTTTTTATATAAGGAATTAAGTAAAAATTAGAAATACTTTATATAGAAATTTTTAATAAACTACTTTAAAAATCTGTAAATATTTTATAATGATTAAATTATATTATACTTGTAAAAAATTGTAATCGAAAAAAGGTGAAATTAATAATTAAACATTGTGATTTTCATTTCTTATAATATTGAACAAAATCTTATCGCCTGACTTTAATTTTTATTCCCGTAAAATTGATAAGGCAAGTTAAATTTTTATAGTCTTATTGAGAAATAAAGAAACCTTTTTGTTACGGATTGCAGCAATTTTATGCGGTAAACAAGTGGGAGAGGTAAAGTCGCCCATGTTTAGTTAGAAAAACTCGCGCCGAGTCATAAACAATTCTGAGAACTCGAAATGCCTCACTACGCAGAATAGTCGAATGTACGACCATAATTCCCAGAAGTATTAACACGTGAACCGTACAAAACTATGCCCTATTGACGTCACAAAAAATAGCGGCATAGTAACTGCCACTGATGCACTGTCGGCGCATCGAGTTGGTCCGAGAATATTTAAGGAGCCGCGCTTGACGCTCTCACCATCTTACTAGTTCAATCAAACATTCATCAAGATCGGATCGCTGTTCTACAGATCGAACCCAGCTCAGCGCAAGCCAAGCTAGTCTCGGCCACCCAACACTGCACTGATCGACGCCAGTCCAACGAACGCCAAACTCACTAGGCCCACCGACGCTGCAGAGATCGATTGCAGTCAACGGAAGCCAAGCTCACGGCCTACCAACGCTACTATACGCCTACTAGCGCCCCCCATTCAGGCCGCTATAGCTCTTCTCGGCAGCGGCTAAGGCGGTACCATCGCTGCCCCGCATCAATGACGTCACACAGTCGCCCCCCACTCAGGCCGCTACAGCTCTTTTCGGCAGCGGCAAAGGCGGCACCATCGCTGCCCCTTATCTGCGCGAATCTACCACTACCACTGCGAGTTCATAGCTACGAGTAGGAGAATCAAGCACCAAACTACCAAGAATACACTTACAGGATTCTTGTCGCTCATATATTTTGAAGAAACTCTCATCTATTCATTGTATCATACATTCAATTGTACATCAATATACCACTGACAATTTATTATATTATTATATTCAATAAAAGGAAAAACACTACATTCAAAGCCAGTGTTGAATTATTGCATTGTCCCCTCCACTTGCCAGCAAGCCTCCATTCACCATCTCAAGGAGGCTTTTAATCTGATCCCAGACACTTATCATGATATATTTATGAAAGAATTGGATTAATATTTTAAATTAATATTTTAATATAGATAATATTTTATTATTATACTCATAAAAATTAATTTTTTTGTTAAAGTAAATTATGATTTTGTATTACATAATCAATCGAAAATCTTAAAAAGTTCTAATCAAATATTAGATTATTTAGAAAATTAGCGTATACTTCAAAAAATGAATCACCTGGTAACATTTAGTTGAGAATATTTTAAAATAACAAACATATAGCAAAGATAAACGAATTATTATATATATTAAATAAATCGATAGAATAAAGAAAAAATAATAATAAAGGATAAGTAAGGAAATTTAAGCATTAAGATGAATAAGTTTCTCGAGGAAATTAAAAAATATATATATTTAAAATTTGCGATTTGTATCTTTGATAACTCTTAAGTAATCAATATATATATTTATATATCAGTAAAATTTCGATTAATTTTTGTATATCAATATTTAATATACAGCTAAAATTTGGTACCTATTGGCAGTGGATTATGCAAAATTGGAAGAGTTTAGTTTTAGCAATATTTCTATACTTTTTATCAGAATATGTATAAAAAAGGGTGCAGTTATCGAAGATACTGATCCAGTTACGTGATTCATAATATAGCATTTTAAATATAAAATATCAAAACAATCAATCTTAACTAGAATGAGATATATATGTATAGTCAAATTGGTTCTTGTACCTTTACATAAAATATAAAACATCAGAATTGAAGAGTGAAAACTCACCTTTCTTCTCTGATATTTATTTCAGAATCGGATTAAAATATTGTTTAGAATTAATTAAGAGAACCATTAGATGTTGTGTGGGAGAATGCGTGGGCAAGTAGAAGGGTTAATGCATTGATTCAATAATTAACACATATATTTCTTATTGCTGTTTAGTCCATTTACTTTCCAATATAGAAATTATTATTTTTTGGTAAGGTTATAGATGAACCATTATTATTCTCAATGAGGAATGTGGCGTAAAGGTGCACTTTCGTTGGAGAACCAGAACGTTGCAAATTCCTGATCCTCGAGACGTAATAACCTTGATGGTAGATTACCCTGAGAAAAAGGGAGAAGTTGTAAAGCTCTCACCACTTCTTGAGTAGTACCACTTGAGAAATTACGACTGCTTCGTGATCTTAGACAAACACACAGTTTCTAGTCTGTGAGTCATGGTCCTGGTACTTACTGCAATTTCCTTTAAGTAAGTGAGTCGACTGAATGGGCACGAGCCTGAAATAGAGGTTAGAAGAAATTGGGCGCTACTGAATGGCGCGAACTGCTTGCACTTCAGTAGATCGAACTTACTCCGTTTCAATTCATAAGTATGAACGGGAAGCTCCTTGGGCATTAACTGCCTGGAGAGACCGAATATGACTGGGGTATGAAGCACAGAATAGAATACTACTTTATAAGACTTAGCTGATTGACTTTTTTGTTTCCCTCCTTCTTGAGGACTTCAAGGAGAGAAAGGGAGAATAAGAATAAGTGTTCGAATATTGTCATTGTCCTTCTGTTTGAGAATGAGAGACTCCGTTTAGTAAGGCAATAAAATATCTGACAATAGCCCCGTAAACTTAAAACCTGGAAGAGCAGGGGGCAAAAATCAGAAGGCATAGTCTTGCGTTTATTTTATATGTTTGCCACATCAGCTGTTTATCTCGAAGCTATAAGTAATCACAACAATGAAGATCTCATAGCCACCTTTCGGCGATTCGCATCTCACCGAGGCATCCCTTACATACGTATTCAAACTGCGATACAACCTTTGCAGGAATAAAAAAAGGGGAATTAAAAAGGACCAATTTCATAAGCTCAAGGAAAATAAAATTTACAACCATACTCTCGCAGGGCAGCACTCAATGGAATTTAATCCACCAGCCGCACCCACATAGTGAGAAAATGGAAAGCCTTGGTAAAATCGGCAACGTTACATCTACGACAAAAAAGGGGGGGAAAGCTGTTCACGTTAAGAAATTACAAAACAATTGTAACAACTGAGGCCATTCCGAATTCAAGGCCATTAGAATCTTTAAGCTACTATTCAGATGAAAGTCACGTTGGCACCGATGGACTATAACCAGAGTTGTTATAATAAAAACAGCGACCACCACCATGGTAAAACCTACACATAAGGTAACAGTCCTTCCAATCCCTGTGCAAGAAAAATAATCATCAATAGAATTGCTGATGGCGGGCGGAATGTTTGATAATGAGAGACTCCGTTTAGTAAGGTAATAAAATATCTGACAAGTAATATCATGAAAATTGTATTTAAGACTTCAAAACTTTCCTGCTCATAATTATTTGTACTAGTGTCATAAAACATCTGGAAAACTCTAGCGGAACGTGCTCATACTCCCAGTGCAGTAGAACCTAATGGGTTTACTGCCGGGAGAACCCCAAAGTAGATTCAGAGCGAATATCAGATATCCGTAAAGCATTGAGTACAAACATTTACTGCAACCCAAA
>NW_011948421.1:9040676-9045739 GCF_000503995.2 Ceratosolen solmsi marchali
GATCTCATCAAGACTGGATTGCATAGGACCTGACCACTTGTAATCTCACTTGGAGACAAGGAAGAACTAAAGAGTTGCAACATTGCAAGGGAACGTCATAACAAGCCACCGAAGAGAGACTGGAAAATCACGATACACTGCAAGTAAGTCCTTACAGCTACTACTCATTCTTGATTTCTCGGCTTATGTAGAAGACGGACGGATAAAGTCCAACGACGGAAGCTTCCCAGACATACTTTTAAACAAGACCAGCTACAAAAGCCACATTGGCTTCTCAATCCCTCCAACTACAAGTTCTTCCCGCCACAGATGGCACACAGCTTCGCATAACCTCCATTTAGGCTCTCTTACGACCGATATTTAGAGGCAACTGCACACGTGTTAAGATAAACAAAATAGCATTGCAGTGTTCGAACAGAGCACTACAATCACCATAACCTCTTAGTGATAATATTCAATAGATTATAACCTACTTCTTGTTACAGTAAATCATAATCTCACCAGTGACATGCAGAGAATAAGAAATTGATTATCCTCTAATTATCCAATAAACAGATATATCAACACCACAAGATTATTAAGAAATATAAGGATCGTGTGTAATTTCACCAAGGTTAATAATTCCCATTGGAAATAAAGTAAAATAAATGAATTAAACAGTATTATTGCACGTTTGGCTGACAAGTTAAATTGTGGGATTATTTTCCGAACACCTTCTTAAATAGTTTATTGACCCAGGTTCCACTAGGTACCCCTTCTTCTTTCTTGTGTCCAATTAGAGCACGGCTTTTGGGCAGCATGATTGACCATGCACGCCACTTTTCCTATTTCCTTTCGGGTATAGGCGTGAAAATGCTAATATCGGAAATGTGTCAAAAGGAGAGAGCGTCTACAATTAGTCGTCTTGCTCTTTCTCTTGAACTTAGCGATATGGGAGGTCTCCTGGGAGCGCCGTCGATTGGCTAGTGCGAGAGGCATCATTCACCGTACTTGAGAACAATGTGCGCATTGTCTTATGTTAATGCACACGTGCACCGATTTCCTGATGTCGCACGTGCGGGATTTTGGGTTGCAGTAAATTTTAGGAAATGATTTCTGTTCGATAGTTTATGTACATCTGACGCGTTCGTGCCAGTAAACAGCTAAGTCATTAACGCGATAAACAATGAGCGCATTGGTAATGCGAAATAGATAGCATGACTAATTTACGGAGTTTTCCAGATGTACTGACCTTTTCTTGTCTCCGACGTCCGTGAGAGAGTTTTCTTCAAGTTTTATGAAATGAGCAGGAATTTTTCTGAAGACTACGGACAATTTAATGTTGTTGTTTTGCCAGATGTTTTATTGCATTGAAAAAGGTCTCGCAATCTAGAACAAATATTAATCAGCTAATGAAAAAATGCAAAAAGTAGATTTCACTAAAAATAGCTTTAGAATAAAAGGTGGTTTTATTATTTTATACAATTAAGAATAGGTTTGTTTTAAAAATTTATTCATAATAAATACAAAACAAAAAAATATTAAATCACAGATTGCTAATGAGCATATTATTAGTAATCGCTATAAGAATATGAACTTACACGCTTAAATATTTAAATTAATACTATTTCAAGCATTTTAATTTACATAGTCATATTATTGTTTATTAGAAATGACACGTTTATTTCCTATTTTCTTTTTGTTACAATATATGCAATAAGTTATAGTATTTGTACTTGAAACTATATTTGTGGTTACCGTAATTTGTCACGAGATGAAAAAAATTAAAGGCAATTGAAATATAATTAATGATATAAAAAATATAAAAGAAATGAAAATATTTAGAGATTAAGTATTATTACGGATTGAAGCAGTCGAAAGCGGAATACAAAAGTGGGAGAGGTATGAGCTCCCGGACAGTTTGTTTATAAACACAAGCCAGCGAATTCGAGAAAGTTTTCTACGCTGAAAACTCGAATATCGGTTACAATTCCGAAAAGTAATGCCGATTAACCTTCTAAGACCTTCTATACCCTATTGACATCACGAAGAATATCGGAATAGCAACAGACACCGGATCGCTATCGGCGTCGCAAACTACTACGAGAATATTTAAGGGCTGCGCTTGACACGCAGCGTTCAGTGCTAGTAATAATTACGCAGTCACCACGACGGGCTCACTATTCAATCAACAAGCTTCACACTACAATCATCACTCACAGTAGCGATACACGTACGTAATAATCAAACAATAAGCACTCTAACAATCCAATAGTGACGCCACACTATCAGAATCCGTTAACTAAACTTAAACTCATAAAGCGCTAGTGCAAACATAATCGAGAGTGAAATTATCGAAATTATACTACTACATGTATTAACGGATCACACCGACACTAGGGCAGCAGCGAACCGGTCTCCTTTAGAAAGCTTCGGTACGACAGCGGCGGCTCTCGCATACTACTATAGCGGCACTTCTCGGAAGGAAAGGAGTCACGCCTCCCATCACGGAGAGTACACACACTCTCCTCAGCACATAACACAATTGAAGAAACTTCATCAAATTATTCACTCACTCCATCATTCCTACACTTTATGCCCATTAACTATTTATTATATTATTGTATTTAATAAAGGAAAGCCAAGAAACACTGCATGTAGAATTTAATAATTGCATTGCCCCTTCTACTTGCGAGCAACATCTCCACCCAACATCAACAGGAGGTTTTTTAGTCTGATCTCAGACAAGTATAATAATAAAAGTTATTAAATCTCAGCAAATGAGTGAAAAATACTAAGGTATATAGGAGATAAAGTGAAAGTGATCAAGTGATAGGATCTTGATAAAAATGATAACGATGTAATGATGGGAAAGGGAAAGTAGATTGTCAAAAATTAGTTTCAAATAAGAAGTGCCTAGAGAGATTTCTTTATAGTGACAAGAATTCATGTCGGAAAATTGCCATGAATATACACTATCAGTAATTTTACAGTAGCATCCTCAGCAGACTTCTGACTTATAATTATATTGTTTAATGACCTACTCTTCTGCACTTTTCCATTATGTTGTCCAATGTTTTTGGTGTCTTTTAGATACTTATCTCACATACTATTTAATTAGTACATGCATCGATGTTACATGTATATTTTTAACATAAAGACAAGATTTTTTGTATATTTATATCTTAATGCATAAGATTATTACTTTTTATGAACTATTCGCTCTTACGTATTATTTTATTTTCTTTATTTTATTTATCTTCAATTCATCATAGTATTCTTTTTAATTAATATTTATTTATTTAAAATTTATAACAATTATGAATTACTATTACAATTATTTTTAATATAATCATGTAGAATTTTTATTTATAATGCAACAGAATAAATAAATTATAAGTGCATAATAGATTTTAAATTTATGCAAGTTAAAAATATTAAAAGTAATTGATTTTTAAATGTGACAAATTTAATGGAAATTAAAGAAATCGATGTTAATTTATAATTAAAAAATTCATGAATTATTAAAAAAATGTATAATTGTATATTATAATTTCATTTTTATCATAATAACGGCATTAAATCAAGTTTATTCATAAACTTAAATATTGTTTTATTATTTAACAATAATCACTTATAAAACTTAAAACTTTTTCACATTATTTAAAAAATGATGTGATTAATTATATGATTTTTTTAAGTTCAGATTGAATATAATATTTAGATTATTTAGTTTAAATAATTGAACTATTGTAAAAGTTTGGATATCGATAACATATTCAATTATAACTTTTTAGATACATATATATGGAAATATTTAAAATTGACAAAAATTGCAAGGCATATTTACTTTTATCATTTAGTTATAATATTTATAATAAATTTTTATTGGCTGTTAGATCATATTCATTTTTTTTCTTTTATGTAAAATATTCTTATATATTAGTATTATCTCTCTTATTTTTATACTTAAGATACTGTATTTTCTCAATATACTGATAATTAAGATCGAATTATTATATTTCTCCCATTGTGATATTTTTGTGTTCGAAATCATCAAGTAAATTGTATTTATTGTCCAAAGTTTATGGCGTCTTTATGAAATTCCACATACATCATAATGTTACAGTCCGTGATGTTAAATAATTATCATTTATTATCTTCATTTTAAATCATTAATAATATTTATTTATGTGTAAAAGTTTTTATTTATTTCAATTATTTTATTAAGAATGTTATTATAATCTATTAGTATTATAATTTATTATTGTAGTTTATTGATTATCAATGAAAATAACATCTATTAGTTAATATATTATGTAAAATTCGGAATATTTTTAATTTTTTTATTTTTATTTCAAAATATACAGTTTTAAAAACAATATTTCCATAAAATATTTATTAAATGCTTATAATTAATCAATATTATAATTACTCATTATAAATGTTTACTTATATTTAAATTTATCATTTAATTCTTTTCCATTCATAATTTTTTGCAAATACACCAACTTGTAATTTATATTGACATGCGCATTAACTAGGTGTAAGTTAAGACCATTTCCCAATTAAAAATTTTCTTTTTTTATTATTATATAATTTTGACGATTGTAAACAATACGGCCCTTAATCACTACACCATAATACGATTTCTTAAAATAAAAATAATTATTTGTTCGGAAATTAATTCCACAATTCAACTCGTCAGCCAAACGTGTACTAATTATCTTAGAACAATAAAACCCACTAGATGTTATGTGGGGTTGCCGGGCAAGTAAAGGGTGAATGCACTGATTAATAATTAACACAAGTCTTTAGAATTTCTATTTATTTAAATTGATTTACAAAGGTGAATTACAAATGAACTTGGTTTTCTTAATAATCTTGTAGTGTTGAAATAAATTACCTATGTATAAAGCAGGTTATAATCTATTAAATAGTATCACTGGAGGTTATGATTGCTGTGGTGCGTTAATTGAACGCGGCACTGTTGGCAAGTTTATTTCACACGTGTGCAGTCAACTCTAGTGTTGGGCGTAAGAGCGCCAAGTAGAGGTTATGCGAAGCTGTGCGCCACCTGTGGC
>NW_011948421.1:9052898-9063690 GCF_000503995.2 Ceratosolen solmsi marchali
AGTCTGAGTCCTAATGTGAATTTTACGATATCGTTTGCCAGATGTTTTATTGCATTTTACTTTCTCGCATTCTTAAACATTATTATTAAATTTCAAACAAAATATTATAAATGAACTATCAAACATTAATGATAATTTTAATTTTACTATTACACAATTTTTTATAGTATTCGGTTTGTAATTTCTCATTTTTCTTCTTATTTAATTTTAATTATTACTATTGTTCGATTTTAAAGGTTTAGTTTATGGCTCTAACTACCAATTCAATAGTTCAGTGGATTAGTCTCTCGGTAGGATAACTTCAAAGAAATAATAAGTGATAAGTAAAAAATATTATGTATTTAGTAAAAACAATGTTTATTATTTGTAAATGATTATAATAATATTGCACTTTGATGTAGAGAGAAATAATTCTATTAAAGTAGTGAGGGTGTATTCTTGTATTCTTGAATTAGTGTAGATGCTATGGATATGACTAAGTATCTTGAAGTTGAAGTAATGCTGATGTTGTATATATCAGCTGATGTCGTCAGTCAATCATGCTTTTGAGGTAGCATGAGAAGATGGTAGTTGAATCAAGTATGTTTGATGTATAAATAACTATACTTGATATGCTGTAAGATGTTTAATGCAATTTATTAAGTAATCAATTGTGTCTTTAATTATGTAAGGGGGCAGTAGAAGAATCTAGTCACAGGTAAGAGTAATTAATGGTAAGATTTCTAACTCGTGAAGGATTTAATAATCTGTATTTATAGTCTATTAGTCGATCTGTTGTTGTCCTTCTTTGATAATGTGTGTGAACCACAGTAACTATAGCGTCAGCTGTTGAGGGCCTGTACGAGTCGAGGGATCAGTTCGAGAGAGCGTAAGTGTGCCCGATCGACTGTAGTGCGAGATGTGACTTGTTTATTTATTAATATAAAGGTGTACCTGGTGAACTGCAGGCTTGTTGATGTCCCCCTTGATTACTATTCCATTGGTTTCACTGTAATCACTATCTAATCTGCCGATTTCTTATTCTTATGCACGCGTGTATTCTTAACTATACTGTCGAAAATATGGCCATGCGTCATCTTCACAGTATACTAAAAACACTGACCGGCAGTTATGCTTGAGTGAGTACGAAGTGATATTACAAATGAGCCCTTTGAATACGCGCACGAACCGAAGGCTTGATCGTTTCATGGTGGCTCTGCTGAAAATACCGACCGTTCCATGGCGGTCCTGCTGAGGGCAGATCGAGACCCGTGTGCCATGGCTTCTACTGGTAGATGGTTAGGTCAGTTCACTATGGTCGGTCACTGCGGTCGGGTCACGGCAAGATGTTAGCCGCAAGCGCAGTTGAGCGAGGGTGGTACGGAAAGAGATGATTTTCAGCAAGAGGTATCTTCAGCAAGAGGTTGAGACGCGCCGCGTGCGTCCCTTATATAGCCACGCGGCGGCTCACTTAGCTGGCAATAAGGCATCATCGTTGTTGTACTAATTCTTACACGAGGCGTCAAAGGAAAAATCTAGAACCTTCGAGAATATTCGACGAGAGAAAAGTAGAAGTAATTTGGGTGATCTTACAGTATATTATATTTCGGGTCGTAAACTTGCTCGGACTTGCCGAGTTTTGTTTGTAAACAATGGCTCGAGTACCCGTCCCGATCCGCACGTGCGGGCCAGTCTGTACGCCGGACAGCATGTATGACCTTTCTTTTGTTTGAAATTCATGGGACTGCATCAATCCCGAACAACTATTTTAAAAATAAGTATATATCTTACAGTAAATAATACTATAAGTTTAATAGTTATTTCTAAAACATTTAGATTTTCATATTAAATTCATATAAACTTAACTAAACCGATGAAAATAATTTTCAATGATTTCATGATGTTGATGAATAGTTATAATCTTCAGTTATATTTATAGTAATTTGGTAATATTATATTATTTTACTATTAATAATTTTAATATTCTTAATTTTTTAATTTATAATTAATTATATGGTTTAAAAATATCGTTTTCAAATAATTTTTATATGTATTATTTAAAATCTGCTAATATGTTATTTGATTTATTGTTTATTGCTGCTTTTATTATTTTCTTTAATTTTAATAATTTTGTATAAAAAGTTAAATGTAGAATTAATATAACAAAAATATATATTTACATGTTTGCTTAAGAACAAATTTATGAGTGTATCTTAATCATATTTACATACTAACAAAATTTTCTACGACTATTTCGAAATTAAATTTCTTTTAACCTTTTTTTTATATTATTTCTATATTATTTATTTAACATAGTTTAATTTTTATATATACAATTTTTTTTATATATTATTATACCATATAAAAAACTGTTTATTTGTAACTTTATACGAAATTAATTAATAATATCGTTGTATAATTTAGTTTTTCGTTGTTTAAAAAAATCTTAAGTAGATACCTGTCTGGATCAGACTAAAAGCCTCCCTGAGATGGCGGGTGGAGGCTTGCTGGCAAGTGGAAGGGACAATGCAATAATTGAACACTGCCTTTGAATGTAGTGTTTTTCCTTTTATTGAATATAATAATATAATAAATTGTCAGTGGTCTATTGATGTACAATTGAATGTATGATACAATGAATAAATGAGAGTTTCTTCAATTAATATGAGCGACAAGTATCCTGTAAGTGTATTCTTGATGGCTTGATACTTGATTCTCCTACTTGTAGTTATGAACTCGCAGTGGTAGTGGGAGATTTTCGCTGTAAGGGTCAACGATGGTGTCGCCTTTGCCTCTGCCTAAGAGCTGTAGCGGCCTTTGTGGGGGCGCCTGTGTGACGTCACTGATGCGGGCAGTGATGATGCCGTGGCGAGAGTCGCGCTGTAAGGGGGTAATGATGGTGCCGCCTTTGCCTCTACCTAAGAGCTGTAGCGGCCTAGTGGAGGGATGATATCCGTGAAACGTTCTGCTTGACGTGTGGGAGTATTCCTCGTACCGTATACCACTTATTAGTATTGCTGCTTACTTAGTTGATGGGAGCTCTGTATTAGTGATTCGTAAGAACGTGTGTAATAGCGTAGTTTATGTGTGTGGAGTCGATCTCAGTGCATTGATGGTACGTAAGACCGTGTGTAATAGCCTGGCTTACGTTTGTTGAGGTCGGCCCGTGTAGTAGCGTTGGTAGGCCGTGAACTTGGCTTCCGTTGACTGCAATCGATCTCTGCAGCGTCGGTGGGCCTAGTGAGTTTGGCGTTCGTTGGACTGGCGTCGATTAGTGCAGTGTTGGGTCGCCGAGACTAGCTTGGCTTGCGCTGAGCTGGGTTCGATCTGTAGGACGGCGATCCGATCTTGATGAATGTTCGATTGAACTAGTAAGAGAGGACGAGAGCGTCAAGCGCGTCTCCTTAAATATCCTAGTACAGGCTTGCGATTCCTGTGAATTCTGGATCACTCTTGTCATGCTGATTGTTAGATTGACGTCACTAGAATCTAGCCTTGGATAGTTCGTCGGCCCTTGTTATTCGGAATTGTAATGTAATTTCGGCTATTTGAGTAGTGAAGTTTCCCGATTTCGTAGAATCGTGTTTATGACTCGGCGCGCAATGTTTCGACCGAAACAGGCGTTTTTACCTCTCCCACTTTGTTTATCGCGTAAAATTGCTGCAATCCGTAATATTCCGCCCGCCATTATCAATTCATTGATGATTAAGATTCGTGTCGTCGATGGGAACTGGCAGGACTGCAAGGATGTTGTACAAAATGCAACTCGTCCTGCTGATTTGTTTTATCAAGGCCGGTTCGACGGATACAATTTGATGCCGTTGATAACTCAGAGACCACGGGTATTATAATAATATCATAAAAATATGGCTGAAGTATATGCTATTTATGCTGGTATTTATTAACGACAAGGTTGACTAGCATTACTATTATTACTTGTAGAACTAATTCTTGGATTGAAGTAATGTGTTGCGGAGACAACTGTACAATAATCTATGCAGCTTGATTATTGAATATGAATGGCGAATGGCGGAAGTCTCGTTCGTCGATACTAGCGCCTTTTGAACGAGCACGTGAGTGGTCAAGGTTATGAATGCAGCTTTATGACTGAAAGATACCGTAAAGTGACGCGAAACTTTATTCGTCGACATTTGCGCTGTGTGTTGCTTACTTTTATAAGCTTCTGAACTTGAACTAAGGTGAGGGTTGCTAAAAATGAGACGCCCCTGGCGGGTGCGAAACTGGACGACGCGTACTGGAATTTATTCCGCACTGTCGTTTTAAGAGGAGCTTCTTCGTCCTTAGTGCTTGAATACTCTGAATCTCAATATATATGTAATTATTGTAGTAGATATTACTTATAAAGACTAATCATGGACTCGTCTTCGGACTCTGATAGGCGGATTGTCGGAGCTCCCTTGGAACAAGTAACTACGGTTTCTTGAACTGCGTTAGTGAACATACGGGTTTATGTCGTAGTTCTTCCGGGGCAGTAACTACTGTTCCAGTAACAGTGTTAATGGACAATCCGAACAAGTGTAAGTCGTTCCCGTAATAGCGCTAAATGGACTTTCACTAAACTTAACTGAGTATGAAATGATTTTGTAGAATCGTGTTTATGATTCGGCGCGCAATATTTCTACCTAAACAAGTGTCTTTACCTCTCCCACTTTGTCATTTGTATATATTCATAAGAGTTTTATATTTAAATTTATATTTAGGGTTTTATATTTAAATTTTCTTCCGATACGAATTCGATATGTAATACAATTTTTTTTATTTAAAACATTCTTTTTTCTATGATTATTTGACAGTCATAATAATTACAGGTAATAATAATGTGTCATTTTATTTATTAAATTTATTACTAGTTGTAGTTGTAATAAAATCAATTATAATCTATTTTTTGTTTATACTTAAAATTATTAAAATTGTTTTATAGAAAAACTGTTCGAGATTGCGAGGACTTTTTCCAATGCCATAAAACATCTGGCAAAACAAGTCGTTAGACTCGGGAAAACCCAACTCATTAGGCAGCTGGAAAGAATCGCTAAGCTACAAATCTACCGGTATGTACTGGCCTCTCCTTGTTGTAAAATCCGTCATGCAACCACCAGAGGCGCATCGAGGGTAATGTGATAGAGAGCCCTTCTTGACATGAAGATCAAAAGAACACTAAGCTTCGTGATTGAAGACAAGGCCGCGAGAGGCACTGCCCTCGTCTATATGTCGCAAGTTCTCTGATTGGACACAGAAAAAGGGAAGGGATCCCAAGTGGACATCATGGTCAGTGAACTGTATTTAAGAGAGATAATCTTAAGATTTAAAAACTCTCGTTGAAGTCCTCAAAGAAAAAGGAAGTGGAAAAGTTCCCTCATCGGAGTCGGAAAACTAGCAGCACTTGAAGTCCTTATAGAAGATGGAAGTGGTAAAGTCGCTCAACTGAATCCAAAATTAGTCATCGTTTGTAATATCATCTACTTTAGGCGTCATAGCCTCATCTCAAATTCAAGGTTCTCCAAGAGCCAGGTCATCGAGGATAAAGGATTGAGGCCATCTCATAGATGCACGCAAAATTATCTTAATTAATTCTACTGTCTGTACTCAGGGAGAAGCTTATTAGTGCCCATGCGAACGAAGTGGTAAGGGCTTTACAATCTCTCACTTGCCAAGGAATAGTACCAGTGCAGTACGAAGCAAATATTACAACTCCTACCTTTGGTTAAAACGCAGGCTAAAGCCAAGTGTGATCTGCCCAGAACCTAGAGTTCATCGATTGATGACAGTAACAAGAATCATTCCTGCATCTCGAAATTAACGGAATAAATAGCATAACAAACAGATGTATTAATATTGAATTTACTACACTATCCCTTCCACTTGCCAGCACATCTCTACCACATAACATCTTGTGGTCTCTAAGTCATCTATATAAACAATTTTGCTCCTTCGAGCCCGATTTGATAAAACAATCTTGATTATCGGATATATTTTGTAAAAACTCATTTTTACCATGAAAAATTTATAAATAATCAATCTACAAATGTTATTAAATATAATAACGTATATAATGTATAATTATATTATACATTATATTATATTATAATTATAATATATTATATAATATATTATATTATATTATATTATAATATATTATATTATATTATAATTTACACGTCTTTACTTGCTAATTTGTAGTTAATAATTTACACCAATATAATTACAATATTGTTATAAGCGGGTTAATAACATAATAAAAGAATAGAAGAATGTATAGATATAGAAATTAGACAATGATTTCTTAAGTTCATACAGAACATACATTAAATGTACATACTGTTGTTTCTCGAATAAAGAATATTCTTCAGTTTTTTTCTACCTTTAAACTTAATCTTGACGAAAATATGTGTATTTGACACTAATTTCAAATGAAAATATTATCAAGTCAATAATATTAGCATTATTCTTAATCAATAATTTCTTTTCAAATTCATTAATTGCTGCTAGTATTTAATTTCGTGAGAAGACACGCATTCCCCTAGTTTACCTATGATATAAATCACCTTTTCTTAAAACGATTCATTAATTTAATTATTTTGTGAACTATAAATATAGCGAAAATATTAATATTATTCATTTGCTTAAATATCATACATAAAAGTTATATAAGGACTAAATATAATATTCTATATATTATAAAATATTATTTTTAAGTTATTACAGATGTAAATAGAATATATGTTCAATATGCCAATGAATTAAGTACACATATCAAATAATATATTTGTCTGTTAAACCCGTGAATAATGAAAATAAGTATATAAAAAAATTAATTTAAAAAAAAATTACGTAGAAAATTATTTTTATTGTTTTTGATCTTTATCCTATTAATATTGTTTTAATTTATTATTTATTAGTAGTTACGGAATTAAAATAATTTATTAATATAAATAATTTATATACTATGTTTTAAAGGAAATTATTCGATAAATTTTAATGATAAAATTATTTTTTAATTATTGTAATGCAGTTACTCAAATTCCTAGATGTACCCAGATACATAAAATTCCAGATATTAAGATAGTGAAAAGTACGAAATTTATTAATATATTTATGTTCGAGATAGATGCAGTTCCATGAATTTAAGAAAAAGTAGGTCATAAGCGCTGTGTGGCGCACGGCACGCGCACTCGGACCGGGACGCGCACTAGGGCGAATGTTTATAAACAAAACTCAGCAAGTCCGAGTAAGTTTTACGACATGAAATCTAATATACTATAAGATCACACAATGGGTATTACGCCTACTTTTCTCTCGTCGAACATTCTCGAAGGTTCTAGATTTTTCTTTCTACGCCTCGTATAAGAATTAGTGCATCAACTACGATGCTTTGTTGCCAGCTAAGTGAGCCACCGCGTGGCTATGTAAGGGACGCACGCGATGCACCTCGCTCTCTCGCTGAAAATCTCTCTTGCTGAAAGCTTCTTGCTCTTGCCGAACCACCCTGGCTCAACTGCGCTTGCAGCTAACATTTTGCGATGACCCGACCGCAGTGACCGACCATAGTGAACCGATTTAATCATCTACCAGTAGAAGCCATGGCACACGGGTCTCGATCTGCCCTCAGCAGGACCGCCATGGAACGGTCGGTATTTTCAGCAGAGCCGCCACGGAACGATCAAGCCTTCGGTTCGTGCGCGTATTCAAAAGGATCATTGTAATCTCACTTCGCGCTCACTCAAGTGTAACTGCCGCTCAGTGTTTCAGCATACTGCGAAGATGACACGTGGCCATATATTCAGTAATTCAAGTTAAGAATGCACGTGTGCATAAGAATAAGAAATCGGCAGATTATATAGTCATTTCAGTGAAACCAATGGAATAGTAATTGAAGGGAACATCAGCCTCGCAGTAAATCAACACACCTTGTCAGCAGTTATACAAGGTACCTCTTTTATATTAATAAATAAGCTAGTCACACCTCGCACAAGAATAAAACGGGTAATTTCACATTCTCTCGGTCGAACCAACGCTTCGACCTCACGCAGGCCCCAACAGTCGACAGGTTATGAGTACGTCGTCGTGCATTCCCTAAAATAGTTAATACAATTGACGCAACAAGTCAAGGTCATTCTCAAGGCCAGGCTACAGTATATCGACTGATCGACCGTTAATACATATCAATAAATCCTTCAGAGTTCTAAGGCTTATAATTAATGACACTTGTGTATAACTAGCTCTTCTACTGTCCCTATAAATAATTAAAGACACAATTGATTACTCAATAAATTCCATTAAACATCTTACACCATATCAAATATTGTTATTGATACGTCAAGCATACTTGATTCACACACAATCTTCTCATACTGCCTGATAAGCATGATTGATTGACTACTCCAGCTGATATTTACAACATCAGCATTACCTCAACTTCAAGATACTTAGTCATATCCATAGCATCTACAATAATTCAAGAATACAGGAATACACCCTCACTACTTCAATAGAATTATTTCACACAACATAGCAATATTATTATAATCATTTTAAATTAATAAACATTGTTTTACTAAATACATGATATTTTTCAGCCTTTTCAATTATTATTTCTTTTAAAATTATCCTGCCGAGAGACTAATCCACTGAACTATTGAATTGGTAGTTCGAGCCATAAATTAAACCTTTAAAATCGAACACTAACATACTCTGAAAATTCATGTTAAAATATTTTCCAAGTGTTCATAATGTATTTAAATAATTACAATTTCTATTATTGATAATTATATTACGTAAATTAAAAACTTTCATAGTATTAAACAAGTAATTTTCATTTTATTCTAGTAATAATACTAAAAATTCAAATTAATTTAATGAATTACTATAATGTAATTAGCTAATAGAATGTAATTAATAATCTATATCCAGTCAAGTAGGAAAAAGCAATTGCAGTATGTTACGGATTCAAGTAGTTAAAGGCGAAACACAAAAGTGGGAGAGGCATAAACGCCTGCACGTTACGTTATAAACAAAATTCTGCGAATCCGGGAAATTTCACTACGCCGAATACCCGAATATTACATTATAATTCCGACTAACAATGCCGATGAACTCTCCAAGGCTATATCCTAGTGACGTCACGATAATAATCGGCAAGGTAACAGACACCGGTGCGCTACCAGCGTCGCAACACGGACATCCTCCCCACCACATCGACAGCAGAAGCGCTCACGCTACACCGGCGGCAAGAGCAGTATCGTCCCACTCACCCCTCCATGCGCGTCTACCACTACAGCAATTCATCCTGCAAGGGGAAGGAATCGCGCCTCACTATATCGAAAGTACGCACACACACCCATCGTCACTTACACCAATTGAAGAAACATGCATCTATTTATTCACTCACTCCTTGATTCAGACACCTATGAATATTAACTAATTGTTATATTTATGATATTTAATAAAAGGAAAGACAATAAACTCTAAAGGCAGTATTGAATAATTGCATTGCCCCTTCCACTTGCCAGCAAGCTTTCACCCACCATCAAAGGGAGGTTTTTAAGTCTGATCACAGCCAAAGATAAATGAAATAAATTTTCAAATAAAATTATGAATAATTGATATCATATTCGTATCTATTAGAATCAAAATCACGCCAAATGTTAATATAATATAATTGATATTCTTGTGGTTTAATAACTAACCATATATATATAGTAGTCTTATATATATAAAATAAATATATGTATAAGATAAGTTAACATGAAGCGTATATAAATTTTTTTATGTCTTCACTACATTGAATCTAAGAGAAGAGATATAGAATAAATCAACTAATAAAACAGATTAGACTTATTATACGATACGAATTTTTCTTCGTAAATTGGAGTATTTCTTTCCTACTTATACTCAATAAATTTTTGGCTAGAATATTTGCTGGGCTGAATTACATAATTTTTATTTTTTATTTACATAAGATTTAATTATATTAATCGAACAACATTAACGTCCTGCAACAAATAATAGTTTGTAATCTGCTAGTAAATAATGTCAAGTTTGATGCGAACTAATTCATGAAAGTCATAAATTGATCGACTAATACATTAATCTCTAATTAACATTGATTGAAATTAATCTAAAAAATAAAAGAAACATCTAGAGGATACCAATATACTACATCTTAAATAAAATAGTTTAATGGAAAGATTTTGTATATTTGGTCAAATTATAATGGTTCCTATTAAATATTTTAGACATAAATATATTGGTTTATATATTTACACTATTTGCAATAACTAATAGGGTAATATCTTGTAACAAAAACGAATATTTTGTATTTTTTTAAAATAAAGTAGGACAAATGTTCACTTTGAAACTAATTATTGTAACTCAATAAAATAGTATAAAATTTTATAGAACATTTATGGTCTATGATAAATTGATACTTTTTTAATAATTACACACACAAAAGTCGAAGAAAAATATGCTGATACGCAGATCCGCAAGTCTCACTCTGATATATAAATAATTTATCGATTTAATGTTTATAACTACAAAATTAATTTACATTATATAAAAAAACCTGCTTGATAACAATTATTTTACTATAAATTCTCTATATTTGATGTATTTATTTATAGTGATATTTCTAAACAGTATATTATATATTTACAGGCAAATTGTAGAATAATTTAGTCTGATAAAACGTAACTACAGCAGTATACTAAATTATATATATAGTGTTCGAAATAATAGTGATGTAATTCTTGGATCGAACTGCCAATGCTTCAATAGCTTAATTTGCCGCCCGTCT
>NW_011948421.1:9064488-9117509 GCF_000503995.2 Ceratosolen solmsi marchali
GGAAGAGCATCGCTGCCAGTTACGCCTAAAGTGGAAGATTTGCCCCTCTCTGGGACTCATCGTGGTGGGGGTTGCTTCATGGTCAAGCATCTTCGCCTAGCCGATGCAAGCGGCAACATTTAGCGTATTTGACAATAATGCATAGTATTATAGGAATATTATAACCGCACGTGCGACGCAGATTATCGAACATCGTACGTGCTGAGTTTCGGGATGCCATCAATTTCGAGAAATGTTTTTCACTCAATTGTTTTCAAATAATTCAAATACTCAAAATTATACTCGTATAACCAGTCTAGTCAAGTTTGATGTTAAGCCGCAAGGGTCATTAATTGCAATCAAAACAATTACTATGTCTGCAGGTCAAAAGGCCATAAAGTGACTGGTTACGAGTGTCCAGATGTTCGACCTTTTTTCGAGTCTCCAGTAATCTTGGCGAGACCTTCTTAGATTTCATGTCTGTTCACTAATTCACTTTTAATAGCTTATTGAATGTTTTCTAATGAATATAATTCGAGAGATTTTCTATTCACTCTCGAACATTCCGCCCGCCATCAGCAAGTTCATTTGATGATTGTTCTTCTTTGTTAGGTATTGGTAGTAGCACTAGGTTATGAATTGGTCTTACCACTATAGTCGAGGCTGTTTTTAATGTGGCCACTCTTGTAAGCCCATCCTTACCGGGGTTTATATCTATTACTCGTGCGAGGGGCCATTTGCAGGGAGGGAACCGTTCATCCGTAATTAGCACTAATGAGTTTATTACAATGTCATTCCTGGGATGATGCCATTTGGAGATTGATTGCAGTCGTTGCAGATAATGGGCTGACCATTGTGACCAAAACTACTGTACACGCTGCTGTATAAATTTCCAACGAGACAAACCTAATATTGATAATCCCTATTGAGATGGCTCTGGAATGGTTGTTAGCGAGCTGCCAATGAGACAATGTGCAGGTGTTAGGGCCGAAATATCCTCCGGGTCGTCACTCATTGGTTCCAATGGTCTCGAGTTGAGGATTGCTTCAATTTGTGCAAGCAGGGTGTTAACCTCTTCAAGTGTCAGCAAGGCATCTCGCATAGTCCGCCTCAGATGATGTTTTACAGATTTTATGATAGCTTCCCACTTGCCTCCCATATGAGGCGCAGCGGGTGGGTTGAATTGCCATTGAGTATTATCTTGCGAGAGCATATTCTCTAACCGTTGATGTTCGGCTTTTCTCTTGGAAATTAATGTTTTAAGTTCTGCATCTGCTCCTATGAATATTGTACCGTGATCTGAATGCAATGTGTTGGCAATTCCTCGACGAGCTGTGAATCTTCTGTATGCGGATATGAAGCCATCGGCCGTGTAGTCGCTAACTACTTCGATGTGCACCGCAGATGTTGCAAAACACACAAAAACGCTAATCCATGCTTTATGGGGTTTTCACTCTCGTACATATAGAATTTAACAAATGTTTTGATATGAAATTTTCAATTTCATTTTTTTCAATTTTCAATAAAATTTTTTATATTTTATATTTATGATAAGGATAAAAATATTTTATTAAATATTCAAAAATATTTAGTTATTCATTTATTATTTATCAATTAAAATGTTAAATATTAAACGCAAACTCTAATTTTCGAATTAATATTATTTAATTATCATGATTCTTACTTATAATTTATTTTCTATCATTAAATTAAAATTCGTGCGTTGATCGGAACAATTACTTGATAGTATCTTCTATGTTATAAGTAAAAAATTTATCCTTTTTTGTAAAGACCACATACGTTTTTTTCAACATTATTCTTATTTATTCAGAATATCAGAAAATTTGACAATATTAACAAATGTTTAGATTTACTAATTAAGTAATAAAATATGAAATAATCGTTTTATTAAAAAAATCATTATTTTATTTTTATATATAATTCAAATCGTACTTAATAATTTACAATTTCGTTGTTCATTGAACGTAAGTTACCAAATATAAACTACAGTTATTTCTGAACATATCAAATAATAATAAGTTACTAATGTTAAAATGAAATATTGCAAATAAATAAACTTTGTGACATATTAAAAACAAAATTAATAAAATTGTAATAATTGATAAATTTATTAGTAATTATCCTATAAGAAAATATAAATTTTTAGAGATTCTTTATTTTATTTCGTGTATAAAATATATTTTACGTTCTGTATATTGTTCGTTATATTTTTTAAAACATCCTATAATTCATCCACTATATTAAATATAATTTCTTATACACAATTAATTGAAAACTTATAAGATATTAAATACAATTTCAATAACTAATTTAGAATGCAATATATTTTTAATGCTTTTTAAAGTATGTAAGTTGGTTATTTTTTCAGTCAATATTGTTATTTTTAGAAAATCGATATCCTCAATCTGTACATATATTTTATTTAAACATATTATAAAAATATTTATCTATATTTTTTATCAATCTTTTGTATTCATAATTAAGTGTAGAATTAAATTTAGAACCATACTCAATTATAACTCAATTATATTGCTAGAATTATCCAATTAAAAAATATTGTAGCTTAATGAAAGAATTATTCATGATCTTGATAATTTTTTCATTTATTATTAATCTGATTTTTAAAATATAAAAAATAATTATATTTAGTATAATTAGTATAAAAAATAATTAGTATAAAATGTTGCTTACTAAATATTGAGAATTATTTTACGAAGTTCTGCAAGTATTGTATCAAGTACAGTTCTAGATCGAAATTAATATGAAGGTTTTAATTTTTATAAATTATTCGTTTTGGAATTTATAATTACAATAAGTATTTAATTATTTCGAAAAAATTACGATAACTTTAGTCATTTAATAATAATTTTTGATTAATTTTTAATTAAAAAATAAAGAATCAAATGATATTAAAAAAGTAAAAAAATATGAAATATAAACACGATATTCGTCTTATTCACTGTCGCAATGATTCTAATTTATTCGTCCCTTATGAGTCATGTAGCTAATGCTGTCTGAGAGGAGTTTCTCACGTGCAACCCGGCGCATTCTTGAGCACATTGCCAATATTGTTGCTGCCATTATACAAAGAACACCACAACTAATTCCAACAAATGTATTAACGAGAGTTGGACGTAGACATACACGATCCGGATTTGAATCATTTGTATCTGTAAACAGAAAAATGAGAAATTTCAATGCTTTAAATTTGATTTAAAACGTGTGTTACGTAAAAAAACAAAAAATATTGATTTAAATTTCAGCTTTTATACAGATACTTAATGTACACGAATGTAATCTAAGTATTTATGCACTAGTTAAAATATAAATTGTATAATTTTCAAAGATATTTAAATACAATGAAATGTAAAATATCACAAAATATATTTAATATATATTAAATATTTCATCATATAAATTATTCAGTATATGTATAATAATTTCATATATAAAATAATTTATAAAATTGTCATATATACATACGTATACTTTTGATCATATTTAATATTTTTTAATATATAAGTGCAAATAAAAGCAATGTTACCGCTTCGTGAGGATGTTGTCACATTTTGAAAGAGTTCGGTATCAGCTTCGCCCTCTTGTAATACTCTAAGTGATTGGAAAAGATTAACATTCTCGGATAAACTTGCTACAGGCGTAGATGAACTTTCAACAATATTTATTATAGATCGTTTTATTATAGACTTAGAGTTTCTCCAGTGACATGGTTGACTCTAAAATTGGAAATGTATTGAAAAGTTAATAACTTATCAGTACGGGCTTAAAAAGACATGTATTTATTTATTTTTAACAAGAGTAAGTGATTAAATAGAATTAGTTTGTTACGGATTGAAACAAGTGAAAAGCGGAATACAAAAGTGGGAGAGGTATGAGCGCGCGATTCAGTTTTAATAAGCAATAGCGAAGGAACCTTCCAGGCTATGCCATATTGACGTCACGACCAATATTGTCATAGCAACATGGCTCTTAAGAACTAGCGCGATAATATTTAAGGGCTGCGCTTCAGGCGTAGCTGTCAGTCTTTCTTAGTTTAGTCTATTAACAATTACAAAGTCATTATAACGAGCGCACTATTAAATCTTAAAGCTTCTCTATACAGTCACCATTCGCGTATTATTATTGAGTAGTGCATCTCACATCAGAGTCACTTGCGCTAGTGTGAACTGCAATTCAAATCTCAGACATCAAGAGCACAAGAAAGAACTCACACCACTACAATAGAATAATTCTCAATCTTAATAGAAGTAACCAACAACGCTACAATATTATAATTCATAAGCAGAATAAATTAATAATCGAACTGAAATATATTACATTACACTTTTCATCCCTTCCATTTGTGCCTTCTTTCTTCCTAATCGCTATGGCGAGAGATTAATCCACTGAACTATTGAAATGGCAGTTCGAGCCATAAAATAAAACGTTTAATTTCGAACATAGTTATTTACACAATTAATGATATCTGATGATCTATGATGTCTTTATGATATTAACGTAAATTTATTCTATTTTTTATTTTTGAAATAGTTACAAATTTTTTGAAACTTTGTAAATTCCATGATAATTTTATATACATTTTATAATATAAGTAAATGATGCTATTATTATTTTTGAAATTATATAAATAAAATTTTAAAAGATTAGTTTTATATTAATTCTATAAATTTAATATACATACGTCTTGATTACGTGTAGTATTACGCGAGATGCATTTATGTATGAATTTGAACTTTTCTTATGTAAATTAATAATCTAAGCTTTATACTTACACGCATTGTTATTTTTACGTTTTCTTTGTATTTAAAAAAGTGTTTATTAAATATTCTTATTATATATCACTTAAAATTGTAAATCGCATATAAAATGTTTCCAAAATTAAAATTAATCGTTATCTGGAGCATGTGAAATCTCATTGGTACGTATATTTTTTGGGTTACTGAATAATGAAAGAGATGAAAATAATTTGAAGCTTAAAGGAGGTACGAAATAAATATACATTTTAAAAAATAATAAAAGAAATCAGTTTTTTCATATAATGTGAAACAAACTTATGAAGTCTGCCATCAAAGAATAATTTAAGCTTATTTATTTCCCTCCTCTCTCTCTTCTTCCTTTTCGATGCATAAGCATTATATATGCATATCCATTCTCACACACATAAAAATATAACATTCCAAGATAGTTAATGAATTCATAATTTTCTTTATTAACCTTTTTTTATTAATAACTAATAATGTTGTTTCTATATTTATATTTTTTATGCAGATCTATATGCAGATCTATTTATAATCTTTGATTTAGATTTATCGTTTGAAAGTTTTTCATAGTATCTAAATGTGGTATGATTTTTCAAAAATTATATCAATTTGATTATTTTAGTAAGCGTTGGCATTTGGATGAAATATTAGCAGTGAGTAGTTATTAAAAAGCTTAAAATTGAATAGTTTAAATAATATAATTTTGTAATTTAATACTTTACAATATTTCATTACAATTGTGATAGTCTGATTGTATAGTACCTAATTGTATAATAAGTTTGAAAATAATATAAGTGAAATTGCATTTATCTTGAAAGTTATGGTTACTAAATTATTGATTCACACAGTTGACAATAATTAAGATTGAGTAAAAATGTACACAAAAAAGTTTATGTAATATACGATTAAAAAAAATTATGCTTATGTTTAAAAACTGATAATAATTATTCACCTTAACAACATATTACAAAGGTTAATTGTAGTTAGAATATTTATTGAATTGTGCTATAAATGACTTCTTCGTAGAATACTATATGTAATCGTATATTTTATTAAGATATGTTATTGGATACTGAAACTATAAAAGTATTATATGTTTTTCTATAATACTCAAAGAATAATATTAAAACTAAAATAAGTTTTTTAATAATAATAATTTGGAGTATGAAAACGACAAAAAACAATAACGATGAATTAACAACAAAACGATAATTATGTTCAATTTTCCATTATTTTTGGTGTATTATTATATTCATATTATTACTAGCATTATTTATTAGAATAGTTATATTTATATAATTATATTTAAAATTATGAATAATTCTACTTTTAATCATTTTAAATTTGATATTTAAGTAATTATTATTTATTTCTTAAAATTTATTTTATGAAAAATTTATAAGTAAATGCACGTAAGAATATTAATAATTGTTAAAATGTAAATATAAATAGATACTAGTCTATGAACTCACCGGACATCGTCCATGACACATTCGGACATCACATTCGATGTAAAGAGCTGGAGAACCGGTGAATCGAAACGTTTTCATATAGGCAAATACTTGCGTTTCAAATAAACCACTTTCAGACCACGAACCACGGAATCGACTAATCAGTTTATCATCCACGGGGCAACCGTACTGATCTATCAATTGAATCCGTTTGTTGCCACCATTATGTGCATAGCAGTCATTTACCACGATATCAAAGCCGTCTGCTAAATTAATAATATTATTGTCAAGACTTGCAAATAATAAAAAAAAACATTTGGTTACTTTAAAATTAATGTTTCTCATTATCTTAATCCAAATAATTTTTTTATTTGTCTTAAATAATAATTTAAATAATAACAAAATCAATTATTTATCATTTTGACATTAAAAAATTTTATAATTCTAGAAAATAACGCTTTAAAGTGAACTTTGAATAAATGTAAAAGTATATTTACTAACATTATATGTTATTAGAAAAAAATTATTAGATAAACTATTTATTTTAATTATTTTAGAATTATAAACATTTTAAAACATATATAATGTATACAGAATAAAGTAAATTTACAATTATACGTAAAATCATGACAAATCTTTTCAGTCGTAGCTTACATACCGTATTTACTGCGCATATAAATTATTAATGTCAGAGGATCTCCAACGCGAACAGGTCCAGCTACTCTGGTGCCTGTAGTTCCATAGCCGTATCTAATTTCCATGTAACATTCAGGTGGTTGTAATGTAAATACTACAGGATTACCAGTTGCAACTCTGAAAATAAAAGAATGTTACTTAACTATTGTTTGGAATTTCAACCACCCGGATGATCAGAAGACCAAGATCGTTAGATTAGACCGTATTACCGGTTTAATTGTGGAAAGAGGAGGATGAATGAGAGGTTAATGCATCAATTCAGTATAAGCATAATTGGTTTTAGTGACTTTTATTTAAGGTTATGTTACATTAGTAGTTGTTACTGGTCGTTGTGAGAATTTTTGAGTTCATCGTGATTCTAACAGTTGGCAATAACTGTAAGGCGTCGTCTGGGTGTGCAAGGGAAGACTGGTCCTTTGTACTGTCGGCGCTATATTATACCAATGAACGTAATAGTAATTATGGGAACTAAGCTCTATCTGTCGGCGCTATATTGTACCAGCCAACGTAACAGTAATTATCCGAGCTAAGTCCACAAAAAAATTCGTGGCCAATAGGCGCTCTCATTAGCTATGAATTGCGGGGGGACATCAGACAATATTGACGCCCTCTTCAGCGGTCTGATAATAATCAAGTTGCAGAGGCCTGACCGATAACGTCGACGCTGTGCTGTAGTAATGATAGTATAGCCGGGCTACCAAACAGTATCGGCGCCCTCATCAGCGGTCTGATAATAATCAAGTTGCAGGAACCTGACCGATAATGTCGGTGCTGAGCCGTAATAACAATAAATTATATAAATAGCTTGCTAGTGATGCCAGACTATATCGTTGCCCTCAATGCGGTCTGACAAGAGTCAAGTTGCGGAGGGCGCACCGGTAGCTGGCCGGCAATAACTAATGTAAACAAATGACCTTGCACAGATTCTCGTAGACAGACGTGTAGAACTTTTAACTATTATGACTTGCACTATTTCACTTTGACTTACTCAACAAGACTGATTTGCTTCGACGTGTGTTGCTCTTTATATATAATTTCGTAGATTTAGTGTTTACAATTCTTGGAAATTCTGTTAAATTCTCGGAAAGTAAGCTTTAGTCCATTCGAGAATCTTCTTTAGTTGCTATGCGGATAAGTTATAAGGCTTTCTTAGGCAAAGGCTTTAACGTTTATCCAGAATTTTTGTAGCGAATTTTTCTTGTAATGTCAAAAATGTTCATTTTCAATAAATAAATATTTATTGTTGGGTGCGTGAATCCTGAACAATTATAATAAATGACTATTGTTTTCTAAATGATAATTGATTAACAATTAGATATAAAAAAGAGGTTTTATTTATATTATTTATATTTGATTAGAATTAGATTATGGCCACCAGTTTCCTGGTCGGAGAAAATTGTGGTTAAGTAGAAGTTAGCGCTATGTTCGATTTTAAAGTCTTAGCTCATGCCTCGTACTAGCAATTCAATAGTTCAGTGGATGAGTCTCTCGGCAGGATAACTTTAAAGGAAATAATAATTGACAAGGCTGAAAAATATCATGTATTTAGTTAAAACAATGTTTATTATTTCTATATGATTCTAATAATATTGCACTGTTGTGTAGAGAGAGATAATTGTATTGACGTAATGAGGGTGTGTTCTTGTATTCTTGATTATTGTAGATTCTATGGACTATCTTGAAGTTGAGGTAATGCTGATGTTTTAAATATCAGCTGGAGTAGTCAATCAATCATGCTTATCAGGCAGTATGAGAAGATTGTGTGTGAATCAAGTATGCTTGACGTATCAATAACAATATTTGATATGGTGTAAGATGTTTAATGGAATTTATTCAGTAATCAATTGTGTCTTTAATTATTTATAGGGGTAGTAGAAGAGCTAGTTACACACAGGTGTCATTAATTATAAGCCTTAGAACTCTGAAGGATTTATTGATGTGTATTAATAGTCAATCAGTCGATATACTGTAGTCTGGCCTTGAGAACGACCTTGACTTGTTGCGTCAACTGTGTTGACTGTTTTGGGAATGCACGGCGACGAAGAGATGCTTCGAGAGAGCGTGCTCTATCACCTGTCGACTGTTTGGGCCTGCGTGAGGTCGAAGCGTTGGTTCGACCGAGAGAATGTGAAATTACCCGTTTTATTCTTGTGCGAGGTGTGACTAGCTTATTTATTAATATAAAAGAGGTACCTTGTATAACTGCTGACAAGGTGTGTTGATTTACTGCGAGGCTGATGTTCCCTTCAATTACTATTCCTTTGGTTTGACTGTAATCACTACCTAATCTACCGATTTCTTATTCTTATGCACACGTGCATTCTTAACTTGAATTACTGAATATATGGCCACGTGTCATCTTCGCAGTATGCTGAAACACTGAGCGGCAGTTACACTTGAGTGAGCGCGAAGTGAGATTACAATGATCCTTTTGAATACGCGCACGAACCGAAGGCTTGATCGTTCCGTGGCGGCTCTGCTGAAAATACCGACCGTTCCATGGCGGTCCTGCTGAGGGCAGATCAAGACCCGTGTGCCATGGCTTCTACTGGTAGATGATTAAATCGGTTCACTATGGTCGGTCACTGCGGGCGGGTCACGGCAAGATGTTAGCTGCAAGCGCAGTTGAGCCAGGGTGGTTCGGCAAGAGCAAGCAGCTTTCAGCAAGAGAGATTTTCAGTGAGAGAGCGAGGTGCATCGCGTGCGTCCCTTATATAGCCAAGCGGCGGCTCACTTAGCTGGCAACAAAGCATCGTCGTTGTTGCACTAATTCTTACACGAGGCGTGGAATGAAAAATCTAGAACCTTCAACAATTCGACGAAAGAAAAGTAGGGCGTAATACTTTTGTGTGATCTTAATTATATTTCATGTCGTATAACTTGCTCGGACTTGCCGAGTTTTGTTTATAAACATTCGCCCGAATGCGCGTCCCGATCCGAGCGCGCGTGTCGTGCGCCGTACAGCGCGTATGACCCACTTTTACTACAATATACAGATTCTACGTTGATGATTAGAATCGCTGAAATTTTCACCTTCCCTTGGTTTTTGCCACGTGGTATTAGCACGCACTACTTTTAGATGTAGGGGTCGTGAATCTCTGGATTCTCCTGATGTAGTGCGATTGGTGGTGAAGTACTACACTAACAACTGAAAGCTCGTAAATTTCTTGACACTTCACGCGTAGTGTCACGTGGTAGTAACTTGATTGTTGATCTCCTCCAAAATGTCTTATGGCGTGGAAGGGTGAGAAACTGGTTCGATACCTTGATGTGACGTCGGATAGTGTTGCTTGCTCTGATTTGTGGAAGCGAACATTTGAGAGAGTGCCGTTGAGAGAATATGAGAGAATCCTGAGAGAGTGTGCAGTGGCACTAACTACGAGAAAGGCGTATAACAGCCACGTGCTTGGGCACTGTGTTTGAGATTCTACTTAGTATGAAACTGATACTGGTACCTTTCGCCGCGGCTCTGCTGAGAAAGTATGCGATTGCCCAAGTGACTTGTTCTTGGCTGAATAGTGTATTCGTGGTGCGCTTGTCTTAAATATTCACGCGCAGCTTTGTTAGCTGATAATAAGGAGACAATTGTAGTACTTGAAACAATAAATGCGATTGTACACTTAATTTTCCGGACCTCCAACGATCGTTGGGAAATTTCACAGAAATTATAACCGTTGCGGTTTTTCCCCGAAATGATAGCGTGGGGATTTCCCCGAAATGATTACATTCGAGAGATACTCGGAATCTCGAACAATATTTTTATTTATATTATCAATATTTGTACAAACTAAATCATGTTATTATTCGATCAAACTAATGTAATTTATCATCATATTTAAAAAATTTGATAAATATAACAATTTTGAAAAATATATTTTTCAAAATATTGATAAATTTGTTATTGATACATTTATTGATACACAAGAGTATTTATAGTGTATTTATATTTACTAATTAAAACATGTACACTACGTAAATTCATGATTTTATGTATTATTATAAATTTAAACTTCAATTTATTTGTTTAATTTGTTATTTTTGTAAATAAGTTATTCTTACTTTTATTAAAAAAAATTTTATTAATAAAGGGAAAAGTTATCTTAATAAACTATAAAATTAAATTTTTTATTTATGTTAATGTTATTTTATATAACATTATCTACATTTTATATCTTAAAATGTATGTGATCTAATAGTATTTGTAATGAATGTAATTTAATAGTATATTTATTATGTATAATATAATTGAATATCTAATATATTACTAGAAAAAATATATGCCAATATTAATATTTAATTGAAAACTAATTTATTTGTAAATTTTTTAAAAAATTCAAATATATGTGTTTATATGTTTTTACACATTGCGCTCGTAACATACACATATGCTTGTACTCCCAAATGTTTATACAAAGTTAGTAGCATATTATTATTAGAAAAAATATTTTAATAGAAACAAATAGTTTCAAGAATTATATTAATTAAATATCGATGAAGTACTAAAAAATAATTTGTGCAAAAAAATACATTTGTGAAGTAAGTAATTAAAAAAAAGGAATAAAAAATAAAAATAGTGTTTTACAATAAATTTCTTAAAAGAGTAATTATAAATAAAGACAGATAAAAGATACAAAGTTCTATATAAATTAAAATTGGAGAAGTCCTAAAAACTAAATAATACCTTTTTTTAAGATATTTTAATTGATTTAAATTAATTTATTATTAAAAATCAATAATTTTGAAATAGTATTACATTTAATATAAAATAATAATACAAAAAATTAGCAGTTGTAGATAGGTAAAACTTAAGAATATAATTAGTAGCGAGGTTACTTACTCAACATCCAGAAAAGGAAACGTGACAGTCTTCCAAAAATCGTAACCATATTCACATGTGACTTTAAAGTGTTCGTCAAATTCTTCTTCGATAAGTGGATTATATTGTACTGTTACAGTGTTCCACATAAGATTTTTCTATTAACAATAATAATAAATTACATCGTCATATTCGTAACACTGTTCAAGTAATTACAACATTATATTTAATATTTTACCGTAGGATTCTTCCTACTATCTTGATGATGCGTGTTTTCACCAAGAGTACCGCACCTATTCAGCTGAATAAAAAATTCATAATAATCCCGTCCAGTTCCATTAACATACATGCAATCAGGATCATAAGAATAACCTGTAATTGAAAGTGGCTTATATTCACAAGCTTATATTATTATATAACAATCAACTAAAAGATTTTTTCATCTAATTAATAATAAATGTTGTTGCATAAAAGAAATTATGAATGTAAATTTTTGTATAAACAAGTATAATTTAAATCTGTATACAACATATATAATTTAACTTTATGTACATTAAGTATAATTTAAATCTGCATACAGTAAGTATTTTTACTTCTATATACAGTTAGTATACATACTTTTATACACATTAAATATACATCCTTCGACATACAATAAGTATAAATTAAATCAGTACAATATAAATAATAAAAGCTTGTAAGTTGATCGACAGATTCAGTGCTCACATTTGATTCACAAACTCATATCTACATGGTTCATGAAAACTGACCTGCCGAATATAATAAACCATTGAAGGAGCCATTAAAACCAATACGAATTTTCATGTAATCATCTTGACACTCGGCTTCAATATCTATAACCAAAAAATATTATTACTTTTGTTTTTTAATATTTATTTTAAATAATGTTTCTACCTTAATTTATTTAGGACACATATATTTAATGAAATTTTGTAAATATATTATTTGTCAGAATAATTATGTAGTTATAAAATAACTTTTACATTAATAGATTTATATTATATAATGAATAAAACAAGTTTATAAAATATAAACAAAGAAATTAAAAGAAATAAAATTTATGTTTGAATCTTAATTCAACATTAGGAATTACTGTAGATTCTATAAAAAATTAAAAAAAAAATAATATAAAACAATAGCTCTTCTATTCTTCTTCGATTTTTAGTTTCAATGTATTTTCACATAAATACAAAATTTAAGAACGAATTAAACTTATCAAATAATTTTATAAAGTTCAAAATAGCACCAGTTACTTATATTTTTGGTCATTTAATATAATATCAATATATTTTAATAAAAACATACTTGAAAACTTGAAGTATATGTATTCGTATAAAAGATTAAATTAACACATATAAAATAATAAATACACAATAAATAGTAGTTTAAATTTTGTGTAAATTATTGATAGTATTGATTTAGAATTTAAAGTGATAAAATCATAATAAGTATTTGTAATTAAATAACTTTATGTTGTATATCGTTTAGTATTTTTTTTATTAACCAAAAAAATTAAGCACAAAATGTGTTCCGATAAAATGCCTGATAAAGATTGAATGTACTAATATTTCATTATTTGATTCTATATAGCTTTTTTTATTTTAATGTTGAATATGTTTAAAATAATAATATGAAATTTATATTTTTTATAAGTTGTAGGAAAAAAATATTTTTCTAAAAAAAATAGTACATTGCTTATTTTAACACAAATAATTTTATTTTATTGAAAAATTATTTCAATTTTTAGTTGACTAAGTATATTTCGAGTATAATAATACATATTTTACTAGATAAGTATATTACTAATAGTATTTGAATAATTATGTTATTTACAAGTTGTAGAATAAATAAAACTTATTAAAATAATTAAAGTGTATTGGAAATTAAAAAGTAAAGTAATCTAAATAGCAAAAACATATTGTGAAGAATAATCAATGATAGTCACATTGCTAATGCTACGAATTTCGTAGATATTTCTATTATTTTACAATACAATTGAATTATGCAGATTGTTCGAGAATGTAAGAAAACTCCCAGCTCATGAAACATCTGAAAAATTCGAGATAAGAGTTCCGAAAAAGGCGAACTCTCAACTACTTGAGAAATAACATTCAAACGTGCCTCGGATTAACTAAATCTAAAACAATTCAGCAAAACTTTGAATATCTAAAGAAAATACAATTCATAAACACATCTGGCGAGAACAAAGTTCCAAGTGTCCAGCAAAACAAGTCATAAAACTAATGCTACGAGACATTTGACACGGCGTCGCCACAAAGCATCTATCGACGACAAGTCATAATACTCCTGGCATAATCAAGTCATAAAAATATAATTAAAAACCACCTCGTCTTTCATACGAAAAAGGGACAGTAAAGGTAACATACGCTGCACGCATACGCTGTTGTCAAACCCAAAGCTACATGTGTCTCGGATGGTGAAGCGAGAACGTGCCAAAGAAGTCCCCCTCTCATGGTGGGAATGCAAGTAAAAAGCGCTCTGATTGGAGCCGCCAATAATGAAAGGATCAATTCGATTGGAGACGCCCAAAAAGAGGTGCTCTGATTGGAAAAGCCATGAAGCACGAAATTCATAAGGGCCACGCGGTGGCCGAGAGAATGCCTTCTAGAAAGACGCCAGCAAGGTGCACAGAGGAGTCTCTTGTCACCAGAGAAGTCGGCAAGCCTGCTTCTCCAAGGGAACGCCAAATAACAAGGATGTAGACATACACAGTAACGGCCAATTAAGAGGCAAAGTCTAGTCATATCCAACTCATAACAAGTGCAAAATAAATGCAAATCAAATCATACACTCGCAGCAGTGCAAGACAAGGAAAAGGGAACAAGTAAACAGTGGTACACAAGGCACAACATAATCACAACCTATAAGGAGCCGTTCGAGGCAAACTCGGCAAACAATACGAGGCATAGCCAGAAAAACACAAAACATAAACTACAAGCTGCCGCACGAGGCACAACCTCTAGACATCACTAGCTGCCATCAAGAGCACAAAATCTGGAAAACTCATAAGGTAAAGTTCCATTCCTTAATAGCGATAATAATACACAATATGCCTCACAAGATAAAGAACTGTAGAGTGACCAAGCTCACACAATCTGCAAACACACAAGGGGCAAGTTTAGCTCCCACAAGAAAGACTTACGAGGCGCCGTACGCAGCAATATCTGCAGACTAAGATGAAGTGCCACCTAAAGCGCACCTGCAGAGCCTTCAACGTAAGCAATAAGACAATACCAAGGCAAATTTAAGCTACTGCCACGTGCCACTGCACAAGGAAGCACGGGGGTTTACGATCTTGTTCTACGTGTATAACACCACCACCACGTGCATTACATATAGAGGACCAGAAGGCTACGCCCTTCTACCTGTACATGCAACGCACATTACAGCTCTGTGGCAATAGCAATAGAAAACTTAAGAAACGAAGGCATTCAAGCATAAACTAAAAATCATTATAATACAAATAATGCAATTATCGCAATAAACTAAAACAAATACCAAATCTATTTATTATTGAATACATGCACTATCCAGTGCACTTGCCCGCAATCCTCCCTTTCACCATCTGGGAGTTTACACCTAATTCTAGATATTTGGCCCTCCTAGCCCGGTACTCTATTTTTAGACACAGATATTGTGCGTGCACACATATTTGCTCAAGTACGCAAACAAGAGTTAACATTCATGTTATTCAGGTATTATTAATACAATCAAGGGTTAACAAGCATGTTATTTAGGCATAAGAATAATAAATCCTATAGTTACAATTAATCTTATATCAATCATAAAACATTGTATTTGAAATCCTATTTCTTATTAGATTATTTTAAATAATTTTTATAGGCAATTTAATTTCTCTACCAACCATATATATAAACAAGTACAATCACACTGTAGGTATAATTTTTACAATAATGATTAACAATAATTTTTAGAAATGAAAGTTATTTCTTGCGAATACTCATAAGAAGTTTATTCGTTTGAATGACATTTTTACTATTGTTTTTAACTAACAGAATAAAATATTTATTATATTTTCATCTAAGTTATTATTATTATTATTTCTTAATCAAATATCTATTATTTAATTTTCGAAGGATACAATTTCTTATTGGTACAATCTTTACTTAAAAGTTTATCAAATATTCTAAACTATTAGATATGTGTTCAAGTATGAAGATCTCTCGAATATCATATCATTTCTGAACAATATGAAATATAAATTTAAAAACTGGATTTACAAATTGGATTTAACCATCTGGAGAAAATATTATATAACATTGCAAGAATGTATGTTGAACTTTAATAGTGCAAAGTAGCAGTAACATTGTAAAAGTTGTCTTATTTTAATCGGTGATTAAAAGTTATGGTTAAAAAATTCTTATATGAAGTTGAGATAAACATTTGCATTCTTTATGATTTCATTGTATTTTAGTTTTAATATTTATGTTATAATCATTATCGGTATCTCTATATTACTGCTGTAACTATTACTTATATTTCAAAATTTAATTAAATTATGATTCAAGTATTATTGTTTTTTTATGTTTTTTTATATTTATTTCAATATATTATGTTCTATAATATTTGTAAATTTGATATGATTCTTGTATAAAGGTAAGAGAATTACTTACTTTAATTAAAACTGGCTTTAATTTTTTCTTAGATTGTATTATATTTGTATAATTTTAGTTCCATAATGAAATTGTTGAAAAAGATTAAAAAATTTTTTTTTAATTAAAAAAAAATATATATTTATAAATTGTTTCTATTAAAGCAGCTATTATGTATGCTGAAAATAATCGTTTTTTTATGTTTAATTTTTTTGTATTAATTAATTTGTAATATTATTTTAACATTTTCTATTTAATTAAAATATAAATAAATACTTTATGTTTTATAAATCAAATTGTTATATGATTTCACTTCTGTAAGACTTTCGATATAATTTTAATTGCTAAACTAACGGTTACTTTTGCTAATGTTTCTATAATTATAACTGCAGCTACAGTTGCTGGTTGATTGTAACTTCGGAATTTGTTGAGCTCAAAGTATCTAGTGCTTATTAAACATTCGATTCAGAAGACCATTGTCCTTGTATGAAATTCATATAGATATTTTTATAAGCATTTGGTATAAATATGAAAAACGGCGAGAAATAATGTATAAATGTATGAATTGTATGAATATTTTAATTTTCTCAATACTTATGTCTATTTTTAGTGAAATAAATTTAAATCGACAGTTTTTATTTGGGATGGAGAATTGCATATAAAAGTATTGAAACTGGATTTATAGGAAAGTTCACAGTATTTTTTAACAAAGTGCATAACCGTTTTATTCTTCAGCGCGTATTTCATACTTCATATGGTTAATTTTCTTATTTTATTTACTAAAGCGATGTCTTTAGCAACAGAAAAATCGTATTATTAGGTTACTTTAAATTATATTAAATATCCAAAATAGAAAAATAGATGAATGAAAAAGTAAAACTTATGATGAAAATACCAGTTATGATTATAATATATGTTATCTACATTATTATGTTATTACTTATATGTATAAATTACATTATTATACAAACATTTAAATTATAATAAATTGAATTTAAATGATAAATTCGAGATTGTATACAAATTAGTGCATTTCACATGGTTTTAGTTTAATTCGAGGGTTTAGATTTTATTTGTTTTTATGTATAATTTATATTAATTGTTAAAAAATAATAAAGTTTTATTTTTTTTAAGTATATCTAAGTTGATTAACACATAGCTTTAGTATACTAATGAAATTACTCTAAAAATCTTGTAGTTCAAAAATATTTAAATAATTTTTTATTGGTATTTGAATAAAAACGTGAATATTTTATGTTCCAATGTAATTATTTTCTAAATTTATAAAAATTTTAGCATATTTTATAGAAATTTATTTGATTGAAAAAGTAATATTTTAATAAAAAATATTGAAAAAAACTTGTTTTTCTTTACTCTCTTTCATTCTCCATTAGTATTCAACATATTTTAAATTAATAAATAACAATTGCAAAACTAAAAATTCAAAAGCAACTCAATTTTCATTAACCATATCTATCTTTCCTTTTGTGAATAAAATTTTTTATTTTAAAACTTACAAAATTTCAAAGTTTATAGTTTAAAATTTTGAATATTACAGTATTGAAATACACCCTTCCCTGCTTTCAATTATATTTAATCAATTAAGAAGTAAAATTGTAACTAGTATGTATTTCAGGAAATAATAAAATTTGTAACCATGTACAATATTTTAACTCTAAATTTATATATTTATTTATTAAGTTGATATTTTTATTATTTTTTGTATTATAAATTTATTAATTATTCAAAACTTACAAACAAAACATTAATACATCATAGCTATGATTAGTAATTATTATTTAAATTCATATATTAATAATTCATATTTCAGTGTGGAATTATTATAAATTATAATCTGCATCTTATAATATTCTGTCATTAAATTAATAGTATTTGTAAAATCAGAGAATATATTTTCTAAAATATTGTTTTCAAGAACTATTTATATAATCCATTAATTGATGATCTAATATCAGTATTATCGATTAAATTTCACGCGAAAAGTAAATTTTAATCGAAAATTAATAGAATAAAATATACTATTTAATTATGTTTACCGTATTATTAATTTATTATAAACTTACGCTGAACCCTTGTAGTATTCGGTCTGTATCTTCTATGCTCACGGTCTATATCCCAGGACTCTGGATGGCGTCTCCAATCCTCCTCCGTAGTAATATCGGTTCCATCATACTCGAGTATAGAATGATCTGCTGTACTTGATGAGGGTAATCCTTGAAGGCCGTGAAGTGTCTGTATTGCTTGGAGTTTCGGACTAACATGTTGATTTTTTAGCGATGGTACAGGTACAAATGAAGCACTTATTCCGTCACTTACGTAGACCACCTATACTTGGTAAAAAAGTTATTAAGTTGTTTGTTATTATATAAATGTTTGAAATTAAATTTGCATTGGGTAAATTATTTGCGAGTTTAATTATAATTGTTTTATTTGATTAAAATATAATTTAAATAAAATATTATTTCAAAATCTAACTTTATAATATATTCTATGTAAAAATTTTTTAATTTAGATTAATAATACATTGAAATATTTAAAGCCGAGTTTTGTTTCTATCAATATTTGACATTTCTCGTATATTAAAATGAATAATTCATTTAAATTGTGAATTTTTATGAGATATTTCTCAGTAATAGAATTAATATATTAATATAATGTTATATTTTTTATTTTATAATTAATATAATATAATATAATGTTAAAATAATTATTTATCATTAATTAATTGCTTATATATAAACTACTATAATCCAGTTTTTCAGTTTTTAAAATAAAAATACAAGATAATTAAATGGTTGAAAAAATAATTTCTATTAAAAGAAATTTTTCAAAATTACATTTTGAAAATAAATAAAATTAATAAATTTTAAACATAAAAAGGATTTTTATCTTTAAAATTTGTTACTGAAATTAGAAGAACGAACAGTCATTACTAAAATTAAACGATATCATCAAAATAGCAATTAAAAAGATTATAGTATTAATAGTACTAAATAGATTGCACCAAATGAACGCTGTATTTTGTAATTTATATGTATCGAGGTTTCATGTTACAGTAGATTTTCTGAATGTATTAGCATGAGAACATTAACGACCGAGCGCATCGTCAGTAACATAAAGAGGCCGAAGTACTAAAAGAACAAATTAAATTGGAGAGAGAAAGAGAGAGAGAGCGAGAGAGAGAGAGAGAGAGAGATTGAAAGAGAGAAGCATTTATTTTCTGAAACACTGACCTCTCTTATGCTGAATACTTTAATGTAATAACTGTTTGTAAAAATATCCTAGTGTATTCTGTATTGTTTTCATGATCTTTTATATTATATTTTTCAAATGTTTTATTTAACTTTTTGATAAGCAATTAATATTTGATCCAACAAAATATTTTATACTACATTATCAATTACATCTAAAAGATACAAAAAATACGATTAGTAATAAAAGATAATTTACTACACTACTACATTACGATGCTTACAATAATTATATAAATAAAATATTAGTGTTTATTATAAAGTTAATTTAAATGTATTTATGTTAAAAAAAAAACTGAAAAAGAAATGAAGCTATATTAAAAAAAAGATCTACATTGATATAAAATATTATCTTTACTTTTGTTTATTTTCAAATTTCTTTTACATATAAATAATATAACATCACAATATTACAATTAATGTTTTTGATATACGGTTTTTGATATCAGTGCAATCTATGTTCAATAATTGTTACGTAGATATAAATAAATTTCATTCTGTCATTATTTTCATTTTTTTCCTTATTATATCTTACTTAATTTACATAGTATTTTTAAACTGAATTTATTATTATTATTTAATAAAACTGTATAATAAAATTTAATTTAAAATTTTAATTTAAACAGAACGATGAATTAAATTTGAAACAAATTAGAGAATTTTCTCATATTCTAAATTGTTGTCATAAATATTTGAGTCAGGTTAAACACATGATATTATTAGAGCAGAATTTTATAAAACTGTGTTCTTAAATAATTTATAATATTTTCTACTTAATCTTTTAAATAAGTTAATTTTTTTAGATTGCTGATTGTATTCAAAATTTTCTAGTTAATTTTATATTGAATTTGACCTTAAAAAGTATTCTTCACTTTTATGGGACTTAAAAAAGCTACTATTCATACAAAATTTAAATCGAAATATTATTTTATTTTAACATGACATACAAATAATTGCTTAACTATTTAATGATTAGATATAAGAAAAAAATTCAAGTTGTTAAAGAACGTCTATTCACCTTCGATTAATAAAGAATCTTTATAATAATATTTATCGTAAAAATTGTTAATGTATTTTAAAAAATATTTACAGGATATAAATTTATGGTTGCAAAACATTATGTGGAAAAAAGATTGGTAATTAGAATTTTGTAGGTCCTTGATATACAGATTCGTCTGAGATTTTGACAGAAATCAGTTTATTTCTTTTTGATTGATGAATAATATAAAGATCTTCTTCAAAGCAATGGAAATAAATAATTTTCACAAGTGTATTAATTGCTTCCATATTGGATGTGATATGATAACTCAACCATAGGATTATAAAAGTAATTAATTATATTATTGCAAGAAATTTTACTTAATAAGTGAACTAAAAATGAACAATTAGTTTTAAAGGCGCATTAATACAAGCAAATACGTATTAAGATTAATAATACTGTAGTAACATTTATTTAATTAATTTATTTTTAAGATTAATTTAATTATGAAATCAGGTGTCTCATAAGATGAATTTTTTATTTTATCAATCTTATTATGGCAATTAACTTTAATTATTAACAGATTTTGTTGATAATGAAGTTATTTATGTAAAAGAATCTTTATTTATGAATGAATATTAATAGTAAATTAATTGAGTAAATGATTTTTCAGATATATTGAAATTAATATGCATTGAAAAATATTTGATAAAAAAAACTAGACAGATATATTGTTATTCATATTTTATTGTACATTTAAGAAGCCTTTCCAAATGCATATACTTACTTAAAAAGTTGTTTTTAATTCATAATCGATGTTATATTATATATATTTCAATAAATTCCGAAATAGACTAAATTTTTCATTTGTTTATAAGAACTTATATTTTTATTTTGGAATAATTATATTTAATTTCGCATAAAAACTATTTGTAATAAAATTTAAATAGAGCGTTAGATAGAGAAAATTTAAACAAATCAAACACTACTATTATTATTATAAATAAATCATGTAGTTTTCGTTAAAAATCTAATTGATATAGGTTTAAACAAGTTTGGAAATTAATTTTTTACAAACATCTTAAAAAAAATTAAAACCAAAGGAACACAATACTATAGATAAAAAATATAGATCGAATAATAAAATTGAAGAAAAAATTGAAAGTCTTTTTTTTAATTTAATTCAAGTTACCGCTTCGTGGTCACTAGCTTCGTGAGCAAGTAGTTCCCTTGTTTCATTATGAGTGCTGTCTTCGTCATCTGAACTTAAACCACTTCCAGTCCAATAATCCTCCGTTGTATTTTCTGCAGATGATTCTTCAGCCGTTGACTCCATATAAGTATTATTAGCTTTTATAATCTATTAAATTATATGACAAATGTGTGCAATTAATTTTTAATATGATTATAATATGTATATACGAATGTATCTATTGAGAAATTCATTTATTTATAACTATATATTAAGTCATTCATAAACATTTATAACTATATATCATGTTTGATCATTTTTTTACACAATCAAATTTTAGATAGAGTATGATAAATAATTTCTACAATTTTTAAATAAATTTGTACAAACATCGAATTATTTAAATTTTATACTTTGCTTTTTATAGAATTTTTCTATATTTGTTAGAGAATAAATATTAAAGACATTTTATAAATATAATTATTTATGTAAATTGATTTTCAATAATCTGTAATAATATTTCTAGTCTAGAACATAACATTTAAATAATTGATAAATTTTAATATAAATATAATAAAATTGAGTAAAATAATTATGTAATTATAAAATAATTAAAATAGTTATATTCACACTAAACAAACATTTTATTTTAATTAAATTCTCATAACATGAACTATATATAAAATGACTTTCATTGTAATTAATAAATTAATTTATTGTCAGCAGTTTAAAAATTAACATAATTTATAGTGTAAATAATTTTATAGATAGATAGATGCTCCTTTAATGTAAAAACTTACTTGTACATTTGTTGATATTATAAACAGTATCCAGATAGCGAAAAATCTATAACAAAAATATAATAAAATTTTAATAAGTGAACAATAAATAATCTACTGGATCATATAACTTTTGTAATCAAGTAACATGAGAAAATATATAATACTTTTTAAGTAAAAAATTATTGAGATGAAAATTATTTCATAAAAAAATGAAAATATATGTTCTCCGTCTTAGTTATATTTACTTATATTATTTATCGCACATTTTTTGACTAATAATTGTGTTAAGAATATCGCTAAGATAATCGTTAAAAGTTATTCTTGACTGGTTGAAAAAGAAATAACATGTAACAATAAAATGCAATTCTAATAGGAGAATCTATAATTTTTATTAAGTATTCAAACAAGTGTATTTCTAGTCTGTTTAGTTTATTTAAAACATTATACATGTTCGTAACTTTATGCGAATCACATTTGAGTCTGCAAATCTATTTATGCAATACAGATACAAATTTTATACAAATACAAATAACATACATATTTTTCGTTTTTCATCCACTGAGTGAGTTTTATTAAACTATTTTGTACTTGATAGTAAGATAATAATAGTCTGAAAACATTACCAACTTATACATTTGACATTTTTAAATTATTATATTAATTCATAACAAATTTTTAAACATTTTTTGTTTTAATTTTAACTAAATGAAAAAGAATATAGTTTTACTTTATTTCCTGTGTAAAATTCATTTAGTAATTATATATAATATTAAAATAACATAATTATATTCTTTTATAAATAGACATTATATTAAATTAATCTCAAAATTACACGATAAGTTTATGAAATACTGATAGTCTCGTTCTTTGTTAGATCAATCATCACATGTAAAACTTATTTTGTTACGAAAGTTATTTAAATAAAATATTTTAATATTTATTGTATTTAATGAAATTAAAAATATACATTTCTTTGCTCAAAATATTCTCGCTTAAAAATTAATTCTGTATATAATATTAACACCAGTTCATATGTGATTCGCATATATTCCTTATAAATTGAACAAATAATAAATTTCTAGAAATATTTACTGTTTTATTCAAAACAATAAAAGAACTTAAAAAAAGAACTTGCCTATTAAATTTATACTACAAGTACTAATGTATTTCATATATTTATACACAAATGAAAAGTATTTAACAAATCTTTTGAAAATTTAAAATTTTCAAGTAAGTTAAAAACTTTTTTCAGTATTAACTATTTATTAAAAATTTGATCTTTTAATGTTACTTTTATTTATTTACAAGAAATAAATTTATTTTCAATTTAAATCTATTGATTTTTTATATTTAATATTTACTAATAAAATATGAAAAATCGCATACAAAATTAAAAATTAAATTTACTATATGTAATAAATTATAATATTTATAAATATACAAATCATAATTAATTGAATTTGGTAAATAAATTTGGTAAATTAAAATCTCTTTCAAATAATATTTAATATAAAAAATAATTCTCAAAATATTATTTAAGAAAATGTAAATACGCAAAAATTAACACTAAATATATTTTTTTACTTAAAGACATTTACGTAAATTAGCTTGAGAAATTTCAGCGATTGTAAAAATATTTTTGAAAACTTCCCATAACAGTTATCAGCTAATTATTATTAAAAAATCATTATTTTAATTAATATATAAAGTATCGAACGAAATTAATAAATTTTTTATATATCTGTTTTGTATAATCAATCATATTTCTACCTTGTTTTAGTATCATTAACAATTGAATAACAATGCCAAAACAGATATAAAAATTTTCTAGATATCAATTCTGAAGTATCTATAAAATCATTTTGTAGAAACAACCTTAATTTCAGGTATGTGAATTACTGAAATAAGTAGATAGAATAACTACGTGTATATACGTCAGTAATGTGCAAGAGTAGTTTTCTACTATTAGATTCCGAACTAAAACTAGATTCTTGAAAATAAAACTGATAAAATTGTTAATGTAGTTGATACCACCCACAAAAAGAACAAATACTATTACCGCTGCTTCCTTAATTGTAGCCAAATTCTTGTTTCTTTTTTCCTTTTCAACTTATAATCTATATAAAGGAAGTTTTACAGTATTTCATTCAAAATGCCTCCTTTATCTCTATCTATTGATTTAATATAATTTAATAATTTAATATTTTAATATCTCTTTTATCGTTCTGAAGAATTCTTTCAATAGATTCTTTTATATATTTAATTATTTAATTCTTATATTTCCTTTGTATGATTTTCTAATTGTGATAACTACAAATGTATATAAGATCTGAATATATCATATGTAATATATTATATCACAATATATATCATATCATAGTAATATTGAAAATTTGTTGAATTATGGATAGTATGCTAATCGTCGTCTAATAATTTATAATTGTGCCCTAGCTACACTGAAATTTGACAAAGATCAAAAGTATCGTTTATTTTGCTGAAGAAGGAATAATTTTTTTTCATTAATATAAAATACATTATTAAAATAGTTAAAAAATGAAACTATTAAAAAATTGTATATTCTTTTTAAACTTATAAAATTATTATATTGAAATAGAATACTTAATATATAAATATATTAGTATATACAAATATCAGTATCATTATAAAAACATATATTAGTTATACATATTGATAAGAAATTGATTAGTTTTCAATTTCTTTATAAATATTGAATTCTCATTTTATATATTTTTTACAAATATGTATATGTGTGGAACAATTAAATAGTAATACATTTATATCCTTAAGAATTATGAAATCAAATATAAAATGTTTTAAATAAACAAAGGAGATTGTAACAATATGCTTTAAAAATTAAAATTTATACAATTAGTCATTTTATAATCAAAATAATAATATTAATAATTAATAATATTTTTATAATCAAATTAATAATAAGGTACATTATATTTTTAAATTTAATATATGTACTCGTGCATACTCAGGTGCGCGCGGGCACCACTGGCACACACGCAAATAATAATGTACAACTTAAAAAGTACTTTTCAATTACTTTCTTTTTTATTATTTTACATAAAAAGGATAAAATTTAGTGGTATGTATTTTTTACCAATATTTAATATTCTAAGTTTAATAATAAAAGAAATATAAACAAATAATAAATAAATAGACTTTATATTCATATATAAAATCAAATATGTAATATTTTGGATATTTACATTATTTAGTCAACTCAGTTTTTCAAACGCTTTAAATTTAGATTTAATTATGGCGTTTCGGTACATTTGGTACATTTATTACTTAATTTGTTTATATATTTTGGATATGTATATCAAAGGCACATATAAATTAAAATATTATACGCTAATGTAGAATCACATTGATTTCTCAACATGATAATTTAATTATGTTTTTTCAGTTTTCCGTTAAAAAATTATTTGTACATTCATCAGCCCATACGTCCCGTTAGCCAACGTCCCACAGGAAGTTTTTTTCAGTTTGAACGCTCTTCTCTTCCTTGCTTCTTACCACAGCTCAAATGACGGCACAGGAAATACGCTTGAGATATTAATTCGAAGGATGCATCATTGTTACTTTAATTTAACTTATTTATTGATAGTTAATTTTATTTTAAATTTAATAATTAATTTATCATACTTAATAGAAATTTGTATTTCGATTATCTAGTTAATTAATTGAAAAATTAGTTTATCGAAATGACTACAAATTATATTTAATTCATAGAAAATATGAAAAATTTAATGTACATTCACTTACTAAAGAACTGATTTTCGACCTATAAAGAGAGTAAAAAATATTAAATTCAGATATTCAATATACTTCCATAGTCATTGCTCAAATTAATTTGATACAAAAATATATCAGTGCTATTTAATGTTTTAATAAATTTTTTATTTTTATACAATTTTTAAGAATAATTTTGTTTTTGACAAAATATTTAATTTTATTACAAAATTAATTTTTTAATGTACTCTTCATTTAATTCAAAATATTTTCAAATTACTTTCATATAAATTTACTTTATAAAATATGTAATCTAATAAATTAAAATAATATATACTTTTACTATATTAACTTTTTTTTTTATAAAAATTTAAGACATTTTTCTCTTTTAGAAATTAACAATACTACAAGGACTAATGCAATTTTAAATAAGATTATAATAAAGTAATTTATAGCATAATTTAAATAATTGTTCCATTGCAATTTTATGTTTGTGAATAAGCATAATACCGTAATGAAGAAATATTATTTCTTTTTGTAAATAAAATCCTTTTGTGTAATATTTTAGCAAAAAAATTTAATAGTATAGCATGTAAGTTTATTCAATCGTTGTTATATATTTTAAACAAACAAATCATAATGCAGCCAAATTTAATATATGTTGTAAATTTTAATCAAAGTAAATTTATTATATTATTTATTATATATATATATATATTTATATATACTGATAGGATGTACCAAAATTATAGAAAATAAATAATAAAATAGTTTAATATATATAATATTTTTCTTAATTTAATATTAGCAAAACTATAAAATTTATGAAAAATTAACTTCGTCAATTCTATTTTGTGAATCTATAGAGTCATATTTTAAAAATTCACCTTTGTGTGTTATAGTTGTTCGAAATGAAATTCACTGTTATAAAACAACAGATGTTAGTTTAAGTGGTTATTTATAATGTTTGACTTTGCCGTAAGTACAGTCTGCATGTAGCTATTATTTTCTCTTTTTAAGTTATTATTAATTATTATATTTAATTGTTATATAAATAATATTTATAATATAGTCTAACAAATTTTACAAATTTTTATTTCCTCGATTACAAAGGTTCGGTGATAATTCTAACCTACTATAATTACACTTTATTTAAATAACTAACATAATTAAATCTATATTATTTAATGTAATATTAAAAGCTTTTTATGTTAAAAATTAATACAGTAAATATATTTTTTAGTTCATATATGTGCAGTTGTTAACTCGGAAAAAGTAAGAGCAGCGAAGATCTGGAGTTATTAGCACGAATACCGTTGCAGCTAAGTGAACCTGATATAACGACGAGATTAAGGTAACACACTATTTATAATAATTACTACCGTGTGGCATGGAGAAGCGAGCTGTACCTCTGTAAGAATAGAAAGAACTAGTGAATGCTTGCTTCTAACTTTTTGACGAGAAAAAATGAAGAAAGAATAATATCGTGATTTCCTGGGTAAACTGCAATAGCTTCCTCGCAAGAAAGTAACGGAAATGTTCCATTTTTTTCTGTTTCTTTTTGAACTTTGTTTTTCATTTATCTTAAAATTTTTGAGAAAATGACAGAACGATAATGAAATTCTAAATACTAATTTTTCCAAAATTGGAATTAACCATTTTCTTTATATAATGAAGACTTACAATTAAATAGTAACTGTAAAGTGGTCAATGGCAAACAGATAATTTAAATTATATATTATAATTATATATAATATGAAATTATAATAGTATTACTAAAGTTTTTTTATTTTTTTAAATAAATCTAGTTTATATTTATTTTAATATAACTTATATTATTTTAATTTAATTTTTATTTGATTTGATTTAAATTAAATTTAGTTAAATTACACATTTAGCATAAAATATAAGATTTAAAAAATAATAATAAATATTATTTCAATGCATAATATAATATAATTATAACATAATTAAACTTTAAAAAACCTTGAATTTCTTAAGATCGATGTATTAATAAATAAACTACATGTTATAGAAATTATTATTTTATTTATATAGCTATCCAATTCAATTTTGCAAAATAGAATGAATTAACATCTTTAACTGATTTAATTATTTATTAAATTTTGTAATTTTTTTAAAGCAATGACATACTATATTTTAAATAGTGTTTTCAGCTTTTATATATAAAATTTTTTTATTTTACAGATAGGACGAAGAAAAACTGCAGAATTGAATAATATGGATAAATTAATATATTAATAAGTTAATTAGTTAAATGTTATTATATTTATTTCATTAAAAATTGAATATTTAACCTCGATAAATGTAGTCTGAAATTATTAATATTGTTATCAGCTTAAATATTATATTTAGATTTCCACGTCCCTTTTTTTTAAATATACATTTAAGTTATTATATATTAGAAAATGAAAAATCAAAATTATTTATACATTTAAGAAAATGTATGTATATTGACACAATGAAGATATATGAAATATGAAAAATTTACTCCAAAAAATTAATTTTAATATAATTATATAAAGGTACAATTTATTACATGAATCAATCGTACAATCCAAGAAAGATTCTTAATCATTCCTATATTTAATACACCTTTGTTATATATCTATGAAAATCTTGCAATTGGATCCTCCTATTGGATCTTCCTATTATGCCATCAACAACATTGTAATATAAATTTATTGATTATTTTCAGATTAGAAATTATATAGTAATCGAAAATATTTTGTTACTTGTTTAATTATTAATAATAATTATTAATAATGTTATATTTATTTATTTAAGTTTTGTTTGTATGATCAATAAAATATCATTTACACTGCAATTTTTAAATGTTATTTAGCATTGTATACATTTTTATTTATTATGAATAACAATGTATAGAAATTAATATACATACAAAACAGTCGATTTTTTATATTGACTATTATTAATCTCGACAATTTTTACTCTGAATTTGAGAATATGTGCCTATTCATCTTGAGTTTTATTTGAATTATTAATTAATTACGTCAATTATTGAACTATAAGATCAAAAGACTGTTGAATTTTAATAAATATTGTCGTATTTCAATTTATTAAATGTATATTATGTTTAAAATGTAAGAAAATATAATTCTATAATATTAATTAAATAAATATATAATTTCAGATGAAATTTCTTTTTTTAATCAACAATCAAAACGCTTAAAAGCAAAATCATAATACAATAATATTGGCATTATTATTTATCATTTTATCTTGTCTTTATTTTCTCTTTCTTCTCAACGGGAGTAACGAACCATGTAGCTGTTATAGATCCGGACAAGTATTCTGGCCAATTGTCGATCGTTGAATAGGATAACGCTAAACGTAACGGAAACTCTTGCGCCGTAATAAATTTTCATTGATGCACGAAAGTAAAATAAATTAATAGGGAAAAAAACAAGAGACAGAAAATAGAAGAGTGAGTCCAAAGGAACAACTAAAGATAGAACAAAATTTACCATCCATATAGGATATTTCACAAAGTTATACATTTTAATAATTTAATAATCTTTTTAGACACTATAGTATATGTGTCAAATTTGATGAGATTTTAATATATATTAGATTTATAATATTTGCTATATTTTGCTATCCATTACTTATTTCTTAGTTTTCTTATTTTTAGAACATAAAGGGAAATGAACGATAAATTTAAGTAATTAAAGAATACATTCATTACAAATAAAGAAAAATATTTACGAAAAAGTAATTATATTATGGTATTGATATACGTATCCTGTAGAAGAATAAATTAAAAATTAAAATTGGATCATTTCGTCATTTTCATTATATTGATAAGAATCTCATATTATAATAAAAGACAATTGACAAGTATTAGTAGTTTCTAGCGCATATGAAAACATCTTATTATTCTTTTAATACTGATTCGTATATATATACAAATTATCGTATAAAACAAAAAGTGTAATAACAAAAAGTATAAAACATCATGAAACACCAAACAATGATTTTAGCTTAGTATTTATTTTTGTATTTCTTTATCCGATGTGGCCTAATAAAGAAAACTAAAATCAATAAAAGAAGAAGCATTAGAGCAAAAATAAATATTAATGGGTGTAATGCAGGTTAATACAAAAATAAGTATTTATTGTACTCTGTTATAAATTTTTATTAGTACAGTAATATCCAAGTTAAATAAATTACCAAATCCGAATACGAATTTTATATAAATGTTTAAATGCTATTTGATATGCGTGCATAAGAACTAATAAGAAAATAATACAAATATACTAAAATAAACTTGAATACTTTATAAATATTTTATATTGAATACATACTAAATGAGAAACATCAATATCAATATCTATTCAATCTTTATTTTATTAAATATTAAAGAATATCTATTCATTTATATATTATATTTTTATTATATTAAATTGACGTTTTATTTCTTCTATACTGAAATTAGCATATATTTCGAAATGCAGAAGCATTCTATATACAATAACAAATTAGTATACAATAATATTGTACAAACTGACGAATGATCAAATAAAACTATCAATATATTTATAGGTCGATTTACAGTTATTATATAAACAGTTAGTCAAACTTTGTAGGAAAGCGTTTCTTTGGTAATTTTAACTTCTCTCATAGGCTACATATATATTTAATGTGATACCTCTCATAGGCTACATATATATTTAATGTGATACCCCTCATAGGTTACATATATATTTAATGTGAAGATATATAAGGCATAAATGCATATTCACCACATTTTTGGATTTTTTATTAACTTGTGCGATCGAGTTTTATGCTGATTGGTTATTCTATATACATAAATGTTGAAAAGAGTATGGTAATCAAGGTATGTATTCAAGTTTTGCTTAAAAAATTTAAATATACATACATATATATATTTGATTTCACTTATTACCTAAATTCTTCTTTTGGTTGTTTATCTATTTCTTAAATATCTTTGAATATAGAAATAATTAATATTTTAATTTTTTATTAAAATATTCAAAATAATTAACTAATATAAAAATAATTTTGAAAATATTAAAAATTAAAAAATAATAATCTAAAGCATGTATTGAATAATAGCTATAATGGTAAATTAAATATCAAAAACCATCATTGAAATTTTGAAATAATAGTATTTTTATACTATTTTAAATACGTGCTATATTTTATTCATAAAAATGATTAAAAATTGTTATAAAATTGTTGGAAATTACTAAAAAATTAAAAAATTATTTTAAAGTTTAAAAATTAATATTTTATGATTTGGAAAAGATTTTAATGTAATCGCTAATATAGGCTCTGTATTCTAAAAAATAAAAGAACAAAAATATTAAATATTAAATATAAACGAAAAAATTAAATCTAATCTGATTAATATACTATTCTGATCTGATCCGATTCATAATAAATCTGATTAATATTAAATTATCTTAAAAGAGTGTCCAATTTACTATAAAAACAGTATTATTATGCGTTAATTATTGTTTATTAAGGATTAGTAAAATTATGTACACTTTATGAATAAAATATAAATTTATAAATAGAATATTAATAGATTTATTCTTTTTTTATTATATGTAATTAATTATGTATTCAAAATTAACTTATTCAAATTAATTGATTCAAGTGATTCAAGTGATAATGGTAATATTTCTGTCTAATGGAAATTATAAAAAGTATATATAAGATAGATAATAAAACATTACTAATAAAATGATGTAATATGCTTCTATAATAGTGTTTATGGTGATCGGTGTGAATAGGTCAGAATTTTGCAACTGATAATCTACAAGATAAATATAATTCTATTCGCATAATACGTTATTTAAATGCTTACATAACTGAACATTTCATAAAATTATACTTACCAATTTTATCGTGTAAAAATGGAGTATTATTTTGTATATACATTGAAAAAATCGGAGAATAGAAAATTAAAATAAACTGTTATAATATACAATGAAAATCAACAAGATCGCTGTATAATTAAATTTACATTATAATGAAATTATAATAAAAGAATACTAATGAAATATTTATAATGAGATATTTCTAGTATTACATACTTTCTATAAGAAAAGTAAAATTATAATAATATACACATAAAATATTATATTATACAATATTATACACAAAAAATTGCTTGTTAAAATATTACTTAAAATCAATAATTCTACTAAATATTTATTTGTAATAATCGTTTTAAAATTATAATTAATAATTAAAATAAATATTACATTTAATTCTATTTATTTTGCTAATATAACAAGGAAATAATATTAGGTACTATTATTATATTCATATTAAGTATGTTATATCATAATGTTATATCATAAATATGTCAAATCTGTGGAACAAGTTTTGAATCTATATTATTAAATTATTAAAAAGTAATATATACGTATCAAATGTATACTTTCATAAAATTAATCCACATCAATTATAAAATTTGTTTATCATCGTAATTTCATAATTTAACATGCTATAATATAATATAATTTTATAAATTTTTACTATATTTTATACTAAAAAAGTAAAATATACTTCCAATATTTATATAGTATATGAAAAAAAGTTAATAGTAACAATTCAGAAGTATGAGAATATAAGAAATATAAGAATCTTGAGAAAATAATATTTCAATAAATATAATTAGATGTTGTATCATATGTTTACTTAAAAATATCTACTTTATTAAAATATTAAATTTATTGCGAAGATTTAATACTAGAAAATATAAAAATCTAGTTACAAGGAGCTATGATCTAGAAGTAAATTTTCAAACCTCGACGTCAAATATACTAGTCACTTTTAGTATAACATACGATCACTAAATAAATAATAAAATATCCTTTAAATTTTAATTATCAAGTAGTTTAAAATAAATATAAAATTATTCTGATATTCTTAAGTTCTTACAAAAACAGCTTCTTAGAATCTATTAATAACATTTTTTAGAGTTAATTATTTATATGTAGTAGTTACAAAAATTTTTAAATAAAATTATCCTATTGGATTGAAGAGTAATCGTAACAATAAATTACCGTTTACAAACCATCGTTGCGTACGCTACTCTATGTTCAATAAAACATTACACATTTTATCGGGTTTTATATTTGATTAAATTTATGATTTATAAAAGTTAACACCTGCACTTAAAGAAATATGTATCTTTGATACCGATACTGAAAAAATGAATACGAGTGGTCTTCTTTATTGAAGTGTTCACATTGTTGAACATTGTCATTATGCTACTTTCAAAAAGTTGTATATATAACCTGATGTGTATTGATAAAATCACAATATGGCCAGATAATTTCCTATTATTAAACTACCAAACTAACTTAATTTTTCAAGCTATTTAATAGAATGAATTAACTATTATTGTGCACCTATAAGACAATTAAATGTGAAGCTCAGCTATTCCAATCACTGCATTAGTTATCAATTATTATTCATCCAAATATAATGGGCTACTATTTATAAATGTATATAAATGTATAAAACTGTTTATAAATATATAAAATTCGTTCGTGCTATTATAACATATTAGTGCGTGCGTGATGGATTATTCGTCTTACTAGCAAGATTCTTGTTACTTTCATTTATATGCTAACTTATCGGTATTTATATAAGATTTATGTAAATATATAAAATCTAACAGACTTAACACTAAAATACAGAATAATACGAGTCTCTTGGTTTTAATAATTTTGTGATAATTCGACACATATTCATGAAATACAAATACATAATTTATTTCACTTATTGATCATCTATTTATTTTTTATACATGGACTTAGACGATCTTATTAATAACATGAAGATAAACTTCACTACGTAAATAAAACAATTAATTAATATAACTTTGGAACAAAATCTTAATATAAATTGTAATGAGAGATAACATTATTAATCAAAACAAGTCAAATACTAATAATAATCACAAGGACTTTAATACGTTTTTGTAGAAATAAAACATTTACGCAGAATAAATAAACTTGATAAAAATTAAATGAATTAATTTATAATATTAAAATATAATAATGTGTCTTCACTACAGAATTTTCTTCACATATTAATTATTTTATTTTTATTCAAAGAAAGTATGAGAATTAATTATGTTTAGTTATAGAATATAGAATTTATTATGAATTAGAATTAATAATGATAAGTATTACACGCAAAAAGTTTGCATTAATGCTCAATGAGTTGAGAATCAGGATCAGAATATATAATGCATTCTGTATAAAATACATGGTAAAAAGAATATTCAGGATATAAAGATCAAATAGATATGTTACAAAACTATTAAATTTGAAGATATTTGCTGTTGATCTAAAATAAATAAATGGATGTACGTTTATAAGAATATTGTATTTATTTATAAATACTATTTTAAATTATCCGTACTAACCATTTTTCTAGTTGTTTAACTGCAATATATTTTTCATCAATTTTTCTAATATAAAATTACAGTTCTTCATTATAAAAGTACAGTTCTTCAATAAAATATTTTTTGGAATCTATATTTTTAATTTGATTTGAAGAATATATAATTTAAATATACATTATATTATTTATATTTTATTTCTCTATATATTATCATGTATAATATAAAGTAAAACTAAACTTTTCGTAGATATTTTTTATATATTATTTTATATAGATTACATAGGTTCGATCAAAATATCCAATTATGCGATTAAAGTTTAATAAAATTTCAAGTAAATAAAATAATATTATGTGATAAAAATAATTTAAACTCAAATTTCTCATATAATTGACAGGAAATTAATTTAAAAAGTTAAAAATGTATTTATATTTATAAGTGTTCTAAAGATATAGATAGAATATATATAATTAGAAACTTTCATCATTTTATTATTTATTATAAAATTCGATCAACCAAATATCAATTTAAATATGATAGTTTGTATTATAATACACATAATATAACTATCATAATCCAAATAAACATTAGTAAAATCCATTTATTTGTTTGAAAAAAATAAAAAATATTTCATATTATTTGTAGTTTATAAAAAAATTGAATTTTAAATGCTTAGTGCCAAAATATTAGCTACGTATATTAAAACCATTTACAAATTCAATATATTTTGGGTAAGATATTTCAACTTCTGTGATTAGAGCAAAACAATAGGAACATTGATGAAATAAAAGTATAATTCTTGCTTTTGCTTCAGATTAATATATATTTTTATAAAAAATAATGTAATTTGGTTTTGTTTTTATGAATATATAATATATTCAGTAATTGCGGAAATAAATATCATGATTAATAAATATCATGTGAAACTAGATATAAATTGATACAATGTACAATTATTGATAATAATAAATATTTTTTAATTAGACTCCAATAATAGTCTTAATTTCTAATTACATACTAGTTCATATTTTTAATGTAGCCTACATCGCAATCATAGATTTGTTATAATCGTTATATAATAATTGAAATAAAAAAGAAAAGAGTTTGTTGCAGTTTTATATACATATATACACAATAATAGAATCGAATTTTGTTTACCACTTATGCTAATTTTCTATTCAAATACTTTTTATAAGTTTTACTCCTATGTACGAGTAAATTTTAGAATAGTACTGATAATATAAAAAAAGATTTATTTTTACTTTTCATAGAACTTACACAACCAAGGTAATTTAATTTATTCGTGTTTAAGTAATTTACTTATTTTTATTTAAAATTACATATACTTTTTATTTTTTCTAATTTTTTCAATGCTAAGAAAGTATAATTTAATATTTATCATTTAATTATATAATACAACATATTTTGAAAAGTAATAAAACTTTACATAAATTGATTTATTACATCCTTAAACATTACTTTAATTATAATATTTTTAACTCTTGAATGAAATGTATGAGATAATATAAATTTTAACGAAGATTAAAATGGAAGTTTGTAAATATTCTTTTTACATTAATTAATATATTTATTAAAAAAAATTTTTATTTTTAAATATCTAATAACGAATACAAATAAGTATGTATCATTCATAAATTTTTAATAATATATTAAAATAAAATAAGATTTGATTTGATTAAAAATTTATTTAAAACTAATTTATTTATTTAATTAAATAAAAAGAATTTTATAACAAAATATAGTATATTAGTTTATTCAAAAATTCATATATTTAATTTTCTCTTAATAAATTTAATATCCGTATAGGTTAAAGTACTTTAATTCATGAATTTTAATTATTTATTTTTATAATTTTTTAAAATATGTCGGAATATTTTTAAATCAAGACAATGCCATTAGTAATTATAATACTTATTAAGTTATTAGCTAATATCCATTATACTGAATAATCAAAATCCACTGCAGTAAAGAATATTATAGTGTATATATTTATTTATTTAAATTATATTTTAGTTGCGTATAATATGGTATACTATATTTCATTTCTTTTAAAAATACTTAGTAGAAATATCATACATGAAATAAATTTGTTTTAATGAATTGCATTGTATTTATTATACAGTCATTTATTGAAGTGTAAAAAATAAGAACAAAAGTGAAGTAGAAAATAAAGCGTTAATAAAATAAAGAGAGGGATAACAAGTCGATCAGAGAATAAATAATAAAAAGTACAAAAAAAGTGAGAGAATTTTGTGCATTGCGTGAGTGAGTGAGTCAGGTCAGCAGCATATGGGTAACTTGTTAGCAAAGGTCAATGTACAGATATTGCGATGACTCATTCTCTCTTATATGTTACCAACCACCTATAACCGTGTAGCCACAGCCAACGAAAATAATCAAGAAGAGAGAATAAAAAAACTGGAGAATTAATGTAAATTCAATTGAATATTCAATATTGTAATCAATATTATAAATATTCAATATTGAATATTTATAGTGAAATTGTATACCAACTTATACATTGTTGTCACTTTTAAATTATTAATTAGCTTCTTTTAAACTATTAATTAGTTATAGAATTATATGCACAGTGAAAGTGAGGTATTGTCATAGAAAATTCATATTTTTGTTTATATCGTATCGTTTTTATATATTTTAAGTCTAATTATAGAAAATAGTGAATAAGATGAATATCAATATGAATAAGATGAATATGACGATAGAAAATAATTTTTTTAAACCTAATTGTAATTAACATTTAGAAATATTGAATAAAAATTACCGAGTTCAATTAAAAAGCAGTTAAAATCATGTATATGTTTTTAATTATTCCGCCTTTTATATAAATTTTATATACCTTAATCGAAGTGTGCGATTAAAAATTAAAAAAGATGAAAATATTTTTCTGCCTGTAATTACTCAATAATACGTTAGATATAATTTCTATGTAACAATATGATGTGGTAAAAACATAAAACATAATAATTGAAAAGTATACTGGTGAAGCATGTAGAGACAATGTGAACAATAATTCTTTTATATTTATAAGTATTATACATTTAGAAAAATTATATTTGTAACTACTCATAAGAAAAATTAAATACAATGTTCATATTTATTACTAAATATATTAGTGATCAATGGAAAACAATAATTGATTTAAATCAATTATTCAAATGATTTAATCACTTAATTGTTCAAAAGATTAAAACAATTTTTAATTGAATGCTATTTTCTCATATATGATCTCAGTCCATTAAATAACAGAAAAGTAAATGTATTTAATTTAAACAATAAATTGAATAACTAATATTTAATTCAAAAATGCATATAATTAAATACTTTGTTTCCTTTAATTTTGATTATCTGTATTAAAATAACTAAAATAAAATAATTAAAAAACCTTCAAAACATGAATAATTATGCTTGTTTTCTTATCTTTACAAATATTAGGTCAAACACATAATTATAATAAAAAAATTAATTATTATATACAGTAAATTTTTAGAGAAAGTATTTCATATATTATTTTATAAAAAGTGATCAATTCTTCTTATAATTATTAAAAGTATATATATAATATCTGGAAAGTTTATTCCTTTAAATCTTTTTAATAATAAAAAGTGATTTATTAAATAACAATATCGACATATTTTAATTGTAAATTGATTAGATTTAAGAATTCCGAAATCACTCTGTATATTATTGCATATTTGAATAAATGATAACAGTTGTTAAACAAAAATTGTTAAAAAATTAACTCGTTTCTTTTAAATTTTATAAAAAAAATTGAAATCTCTTCAACTTCAATTTATAGTCACTATTTTTTATGTTCACATAAATAACATCTATTATATTTTTTGTAATTATATTTTATTACAAATAACAAAATTAAAAATAAATTATGTAAATTTATAATTTCAAATTTGATGAATTAAAGAAAATTAAATCATGCTATAATTTTATAATTAACTCTTACATTAAATTAAATTATAATAAAATTTAATATTAATATAATCCTACTAATAAGTGTGATAAAAATTATATGTTTCTGTATCTACGTAGCTAATTAAAACAAATATTGTGTATTTTAGTTTTAACTATTTAGAATAGCAGAATTAATTCTGGAAACAAATAGTCTTAGTACAAATAAGTATTTGATATATCTATATGATTATTAAAAGTGCAGCGCTACTAAAAAGTTGTTTTAAATATAATGTTTCTAAATATATTCAGTGTAATAAATAAAATTATAAAAATAATTTAATAAATACAAATTGTACAGATAAGAAAAATACACTTTTAAGAAGAAGGAAGTCTCAGATAAATAGATAATAAAAAAGTTAAAAAAAATTTTGATGTTACAAGGAAATAATTTTTCTGAGGAAAATATTGTGGCACTAGATATTCCAGGAAAACGCATATCTATATTGCTATGAAATGAAAGTTAACAAAGAAAGAGAATAACTCGAGGATTCAGTTTTCGATAAAAATACCACTTGACTTAACAGAGAATAATATACCGAACATAAAACAATGATACAGAAAAATATAAGTCACTACCGATGATGTCGTTTTATAACCCAATTATAACATATTTCTGTTTTTCTGTCAAAAATACATGACATCATTGCAATTCAAGTGACTAGGAATTCAGTCACGCTGAAAAAGTAATATTGGGATTTCTATAATCAAAGGAAAATGCGTTATAAGCACTGTTTCTAGAAAATATTGTCAATCTTCTTTTGCTAAGAAATATCTTAAATACAAATATATTTTTTATACTATTCATAATTAATATAGATAAAGCAAATTAAGAAAACGTGATTACAAGTTCAAAATTAGTCTTAAAATAGGTCCAATAATCAAGAAACGCATACTCATAGAACACAGAAGTTCATTTGTTAATTATATTATAAATTAATAATGTATTAGCATTTTCTCAATTTATAATCATGAAGAATTAATAAGAAATAAAGTTATTATTTTGAATACAAAATCTTTGAATTTGTGTATAATCATATCATTATAATGTTAATTAAAAATAGTTACTGACATATTTTTTAAATGCAATTTTTTTGTTTATTTACTAAGTATATCTATTTTTCGTATTAATGTATTAAAAATACAGATTTAAAAATATTTTTATTATAATATCGAGTTAGAGAATTACAAAATTATAAAATTATAGTTTGATTGAGATAATTAAATGTAGAAGTAGTTTTATTGTGGTAATTACATAATCATTTACGTACTTTAAATCATTTTACAATTTTTTAAATGATTTTCTTATGTTAATTTCTTATTAATTTGTTAAATAAATTTTATTTTTTTTTAAACTATTATATCAATATTTTATATGAAATATATATTAAAAAATGATTCTATAATTGTACATAAATATTATACATAAAAATATTATGTAATTTACAATATTTTATACAATAAATTTGATATATGAATATTATACGATTATTTTTATTTATTATATTTGTAGTATTATTGATATAAAAACTAAAATATATCGTTTTGTCAAAGTTAAAATTTATTCATAATTATTGACTCACATATCTGTTCTCTTAATATATTCTTTTATCATTTAAATAAATATTATATCGAAAATAATTATCATTAAATAGGTAATTATTTCTTAAATGTAATTTCGATAAATTCATGACTGGCTTTTTTAATACTTTGTGATAAATTGTTTATTAAAAATCTATAGAATATTCTGTGTAATTAAAAAAAAAAAATTGTTGTAAACCGTTTATATTAGATATTCATTTTGTACAGCATGAGGTCATCTTTTTTTCTAATGTATGTATATTTAGAATACATATGCACAAATTAGACTATTACTTGAAAAAAAAAGATTTTTTTATTTAGATCAGAACGATAGGGTAAGATAGAAGCGATGTTTAATAATGAAAAAAGAGGTCGATAACGCGTTCTAATAGTTACACTACTACTACTTCATGACTTCCGTTTTTGGAAATGTAGATAGCGACATACATTATAAACTAGAATATTATTTAACGATCATGTTGTGGTATGGTAATTATCTATTGGTAATAAAAGGTTCCTTTATAAATTATTGATTAAAAATTATTCTACTTTTTTAATTCCATGCCTTTTACTACAGCAAAGAAGACAAACTTGTATAAAATTATAAGCTTACATAATATATACACAATCTTGCTGCAAATACTTTTGTTACACCCATTTATACATGATACATAGTTTTTTTCTCGTAATTATTATTATTATTATATAATTATTATTATATATCTTAATTTCGTTTCTTTATGTTATATCTGCATCCTTTCCTCCCGCCGTTCTCGTATATACATATATACATTTAAAAATTTTGATAATTTAAGAAAAATGGTTTATATCAATAAAGTATATATATATATATATATATGTACATACATTTTTACTAACAATATGTGCACATCAAAGATAGTAATTTAAAAGAAAATACTGGCCAATATAGTTATCATTTGTACCTAATTAAAGGATATATTAGCATAATAATTATTTATGAAGCATTTGAAGCTGAAACTAATTTCTAAAATACTAATAAATGATAAGATAAATTTCTAAATTATGTTGTTACATTAGAAAATATTAATATAATTCCCATAATATCTATATTTCAAATCTATTTCCAATAATATAGAATATAATATTCTTATAAATAATCAAAAAAATGATTGCACAAAATAATCTTTTATACATAATTTATTTTAAAATAATTTTTATTACAGCCTTTAAATTTTATTCTTTACTTTAATATACATATAGATTAATTCGTCGTTTATAGAATAGAATCATTAAAATTTCTAATAAAAATTGTAAATAATAATATAATCTTTTCTGAAATGATATCTGATAATTGCAATTACAATAATAACCGATTAAATTTTTGTAATTTGAAAATAATTTACATGCATAAAAAGATTGATATATTTTTTTATCATTTTATATATATAATGAAATTAATGTATATAGAATAATAAATCAAAATTATAATTATTGATATTATAATGTAATTAATTCATCTCAATTTTTTGATATCGTAATAATATTGTCAGAGAGAAAAGTTTTTTTGTTAAATCTTCTCAAATTCTTTAAACTTAAATTTCAAAGTTAAAGAAAATTGAATGTATAACAATGAAGAATAATGAATATTCTATAATATTTTTAAATTTTAAATGCATACAAAAGTACTTTTGAAGTATATGCATAAACTTATATTATTATAAATATTTATGATTTAATAACAATCTAATAGTATATTAAAATATATTTTGAAACGTTAGGTTAAGGTAAGATGAAATTATTTGCACAAGTCGTCCAAATATATTTTCTTCGATAAATACATATCCATTACGCTACAACCGTTCCATTAATAATATAGAATTGGTTAATAACTTCACTTTTTAATAATATACTATATAATCTTGAAGTATTATATACAAATGTAAAAATCATGGAAATGTTTAGTCATAATAAAAATGAAAAAATTAAAGTCTAAATACAAAAATTTCACATGAAATCAATCCATTCAATAAAATCAAAAATTATATTTAAGAATAACTGGAAGCTGAATATGGAACTGAAAATGAATAAAATTGTAGTGGCACATTCATGTTTCATACGCAAGAAAAATGTGAATGATTCTGCAGGATACTTTATTAATAAAGAAACAGTAGGATGATATTTGTGGAAAATATAATAGAAGCTAAGAAAAGAGAAAAATATAGAAATCGAACAATGGATGCACTAGTTTGGCATTAAAGAAAATTTTTAGTTGTAGCTAGTTTAAACTAAAAATTGAGTATTTCGTATTAGCGCGTTCTAACATCTAACATGAATAAATACTTTGATATATTCTGCTTGTACTATTTTTATCCTTCTCTTACAGTTGCATCCCCTCCATTTCAAAGAATTAATGTATATTTCATTTCAGTGTAAAATTTTTACTAATACAATTTTTATAATAATAATAGGTCATTGACTTTTGAATAACTACTTTATAAAATCGTTTAACTTTTAACGTACATAACACTTTTAACTTTTAACAGACATAAATTATTAGAATATGATAAATATAATGAGGATTTATAATTTTTTAAAGAATTGAAAATATTAAATTAAGTATTGTTATATATAAAAATTGTAAACTATCGTTTGTGTCTTATATACTTTTTTATTCAAATTTTCTTCGATAATATATTTGCCTTCCCTCTTTTTTTCCTTTACGCTCTCTGTTTCTCTCTCTCTCTCTCTCTCTCTCTCTCTCCATTATGTCTACTCACCTTTCTCTATATTTTACAACCAGAAAGATATAGCGCGCAGGAAGTTTATACCCTGCATTTTACGCATTCTGAAAGGCGATTGCTCTTGGTCGCGTAACAATCAAGCGTTTAGTGTATTACAAGTTTCTTAGTACGTTAAACTAAGCAACTCTTCTTTCTCTATCTTTCTTTCTCGTTTCTATTGCTATTTTAAAATCTCTCGCTTCTAACTAAAAATTATAGCAAGTGGATAGACCGAATGTACCAACAGCAATAGCAAGGGCAACGGAGTAAGAGGAAAAGGGTTCTTTACCCTTGGTTGAGTAAGGCAATTTTAAAATTACTGTACATACCAGTGAATATTCCAAGAACGAAGTCTTCCGGTAAAACGGTCTATTATAAAATCAAAAAAGCTACACAAGAAGAATATTTACAAGTGAGAGTGAAGACTTACACAGAAATAAAAATGATCTATACAAAAATTTCTTTATCAAAATTATGTAAGTATCGGTCAGAAATTTAGGACTTCTTTGTTTATCCAAAGAAATCCAGTTGTCTAATAATTTAGAGAAAAGAAAATGTTAAAATAATTATAACATTTTTAATAACTATCGATAAAAAATTATTTAATAATCAAAATAGTCTAGTATTAAATAAATTAATTAAAATAAGTTATTTACTTGAAAAACATCATATTTCAATACAACGTTTCAGTTAATAAATGAAAAATTTAAAAATACAATTATAACAATACAAATAATTGTAAATATTTTGAATAATAATTTTGAACTGTGTAAACAGTCATATTATTAAAATATTTTCAGTTCATTTAATTGTTTATAATTTAAATTATTTATAGAATGAAATTACAGTTAAATAATTTAGAAAATTATGTGTTATAGTTTCTTAAATTTTTAAATTCTCAAATCTTTAGATTCTATTAATTATTAAAAAAATATACAAGTTAAAATAAGTTTAAAATTGTATACAAAATAGTCTTCATTTAAATATCCATTCAACGAAGAAAATATTATACTACGTAATCATTAAAAAAATGGATAAAAATAAAAGAAGATAAGGAAAGGTAAAAAATCAAAGAGAAAGAAGTAATAGAGTGAGCCCAATAAAACGATTACTTACTACAATAAATCTCGCTACAATAGCGAACAGTAGTGTCGAAAATAATTATTAAAGCACTATTGACATCTAAGAGCGATATTTGTAATTTAAGGTTTCAGATAAGTCTTGTAAATTGTGGATAATGCACTGAACTTTGTGAATTTTCACATTTGATATAATTTTAAAATCACAATAAATTTTTGACTTATGGATAATGAAAATCAAATAAACGACCAATCAATAATTTCTTAATTCTTAAATGTATAAAATAATTGAAATTATTCTATCGGTTCAAAAAACATGTAATAAATAGGTATAATAAATACATATTTTAAGTTTCGGGTAAATATTTCCCATTTAATGTCAACGTTTGTTCGAATATATTTTATTCAAGTTATTGATAAAAAGATATATAGGATTATAATCATTTTTTATACAAATATATAATTATGGTAGCATTTTATTTTATCAAATTATAAATTTAAAAAATTTAATTGTGTGTATTAATACAAAAATATATATAATATTGGCCCTCTTTAGATTATTTTATACTAAAGATTTTTATTTATGTTATGTGTCTTTATCGTCCACAGTTATAATATAGAAATACCTTAAATACATTTCTACGCAAAATAATTTATAATTGATTATGAAGAATAGCTAAATCACTAGATAGTTGCCTGAAATTAAAAATAATCCATTGTAATTATAAAATAAAAACAGTAGTTTATAATTGAAAAATATTTAAAATATTAAAAGTATATTAAAATGAACTAATTAGAAATAGTTAAAAATTACCCATGTGTGTTTATCTATATATAGATATATATATGCATGCTTTAAAAAGATACTTAGAAATTAACATAAATTGAATAAAAATTTATGACACAAATAACTTTATGTTGAAGCCAAGTGTGATATCGTTGAAGAATTGTATTGAAATAATATGTTTATTCACTTAATCAATTAAAAAATATATTCTATTTAGTTTTTTACGTATTCACTATACCATCAATTTCAATTCCATAATTTAATGATGTGCCAAATAAACAGTATCAAGCAATCTTTTTTGACTTTTTGCTTTCAACCAATTCTAAAATAGTATTTGCAGTTTCAAATCTCAATATCTTTTAAAACTTCAGCTCTTATTTATAAATATAAAAAATTAACTTTAAAAAATTAATAGCATTAAAAATCGTATACACTATTATTAATTTTCTTGCTATTTTGAATTATTGGTTAATTTCACTCATGTATTTTCTTATCAATTTTATAATCATAACGTCAATTGACCATTATTGTGCATGACGATAACCATTACTAATAAAAAAATTGACATACTGTGTAAAAATTGTTATTCTAAAAATTGCACTAAGCGTGTTTATTTTATATAAGAAAGTTGAAATACATTACAACATAATTAGATTAATAATAAAAGTATTATATATATATATATATATAGATAGATAGATAGATAGTGTTATTCTCATTATTTCACTATTCATTTAAGAGTGTGCAATATTTCATTTTGAGTATAATTAATATTCGTAAAAATTGATTATTGATTTATTATAAATTTTTTTATACATTAAAAATATATTTTAAAGAAAATTTTATTAAAATAAAAAAATACAGTAAATTTTTATAAAAGATACAATATAATAAAATTGATTGATATTACTTCAAAAATGCGAAAGGACATTCTAATTGCTACATTATATAAAAATTCATAATATAATTAATTAAAAATTAATAAATAATATGATATTTAATTAATTCAGGATTTTATATATAAAATTGTTTAAATTATAGTTTTATTCTATTAACAACAGTATTATTATTAGAAGTAATTATACTTTAAAGTAGTTTTTTTATAAACATAAAATAATTAACCAATTAGAATAATAATGTATAAGATTATATTTCTTATAAAAAAGAATTCAGTTAACTATATGTATATAATTTTTTTCACTAACAGAAAAAAATCAAACAGAATATCTTTATTTAAAAATAATTTTCTTAAAAAATGTTGTATTTAATAATAAAACAATCAGTAAAAAATCTGTTTTAATGAGTTTTAAAATCACATTAAAGAACTTGAGGTATCGCAGTTAATTTGCTGTTAATAATTAAAAATCTAATCGTTAATAAAAATTATTTTTTAATATAGAATTGTACACATTTTGATATCGATTATAGTGAATTTCATAAACATACTACACTAGTATTTTACAAAGATAATACACTTTTCTCTAAGATTTCTCTAGGATCTTGCTAAGAAATTTAGACATTTTTAATTTGTACTACAGCAATAACTATGACTTGGGCAAAAGCTAAATTATACTCTGCCTGATATAGAAATCATTTATACTATATAGACTAGTATATAATTTTTTAGTAAAAGTAGGAGTATTTATAAATTTAGCTATACAAAATAAGAACTGTTATCAATGATAAAAATAACAAATATCTGTTAGTAAGTGAGTAATGAATACGTATAGGAGTGATTGAAAAATATGAAGAATGAAAAATGAGTTCAGTCTGATCAACTGATATATTTAAAGTACTTGTGAGATTGAATCGAAATCTAACTATAAGAATAGATTTTAATACAAAATTTCTTAAATTCATAACAATTAAAATAAATAGTAAATACAAAGATAAATTATTGTGTGATTAAATACGTGCAAATATACTATATATTATAAACGAATGTAATTAAATAAATACATTTTATAGGATGCGATTAACAGAGTGATATTGTCGTGATATCATCGTATGTATGGATCCGGGAGAAATTTTTATGCAGCCAAACTTGTGCTATATTAGTTAATAGTCATAATATCTTAGTACATATGGGTTAAAAACATATTATTATTGTATTTATTATTAAGAAGAAAGAAAAATCTTATGTTAGATTCTAACTTTGAAATTTCTAAAATTCGAGAATGTACTATAAAGTACTCTAAATATATGAATAAAATAAATATAAAATGAATAGAATATGATAAGGTATATAAAAACTGAGGCAGAAGAAAGAAATAAGCTTCAAACAAATAAAATCCTCGAGGAATAACGGAAGAGACTATTTAATATTTCTGACAATATATAAGAATGTATATAGGATTGCAAAAAATGTAATCAATTAAAGTTACAAGAGTAACAGAAAATTGCAACTCTTAGATAAAGTATGTATAATCTGTAAGAGATGGATGACACTTAAATTATAAGGAAGAAATACGATTGATTTAAAAGAAATTAGAAAAAATTAAAATTAAAAGAACTTTTCTTAACATATTCTTCTGCGCTAAAAATAAATGAGAAAATATCCAATTTGACAAAAGGGTGCAGGATGTTAATTTATTGCAAATTTAAAATCATTAAAGATAATAGATAGATCTCTAGTCATCATTTTTTTAAATGAAGACAAAGTGTACTATTTTTTTTTAAAGTTTGAATGTATATCTAGAAATCTTCAAAATAGTCTAAGGAAATTTTTAGTGAAGATTATAATTTTAAGTTATATATATATATACGTGTGTTTTCAAAAAAACTTATTTAAAATTTAAATTAATCATTATTAATAGTAATTATTAATAGTATCAATTTTATATCTAATTTTATATATATAAAAAATAAAAAAATAAAAAAAATCTATTATATCCGCATGAATAGATACTGATAAATATATAAATAGATAGAGAGATAATACTATAATTTCATGGAATAATAATTAATTCATTTATTGTTATCAACATTTTTTACTATTTTCATTTTGTTTCATCTCTCTCTCTCTCTCTCTCTCTCTCTCTCTCTCTCTCTCTCTCTCTGTGTGTGTGTATATATATATATATATATATATATATACATGTGTGTGCGTGTGCGTGCGTGTGTGTATGCGTGTGTGTGTGTGTGTGTGTGTGTGTTATAACGGAATGAAATACGCATACTGCATAGCTCCAAAGATGTAAAATAACGCGTTGCGCTCTTTAATGCTAGGTTATAAGCCAAATCAAGATTATGGTACTGCTATACAAGTTCTTGAAGCCTATTGTTTTTACGTGGCTTTAAAGTAATTCCAGGATATTTTACTTTACATTTTTTTAAATTGAATCGAATCAAATAAAATTAATTAAAACTTTAAATTTTAAAGTCTTAACCTGATTTCTCATTAATATTACTTCATTTTACCCATCTAAAAAATGCTAATGATATAACCACTTGCATTATATCTTTTAATTTTATTTTGTATCTTATTAAAAATGTTATTAAAAATGTTTGTAATGCATATATCGAATAGTATAGATTAAGTGTACTTGAAAAAGTTTTTTAATTAAAACAAATTTTTGAAAATTACAAATTCAATATAATTTTTTAATAAAAAAGTTCGAATATTAATAATGAAAGTTGTGCTTTACAATTATTTAAAATATTAAAAATTGCTAGCAGTATTTTTTATAATTTTATAATTTTGATTATTAAAATTATGTTAGATTCTAGTTACTAATTGTAAAATTTCTATTGAAATCTTATATATTTTAAGAATAATTAAATCAAATTATTTAAATTAATTTTACATATTCACTTTTTATAAAAGATTTTTATAAATATATAATTTAGATGATGATATATATGAATTCTTCCCTTAAATAAATAAACATTAATGAGCATATTTAGAAATAAAAAATTTGTATGTAAACTTATAAAAATATTTGTATTTTTAAGTAATTAAAATATATTACAGTTTTTTCAAAAATTTTTTTTCATATCTTTCATGATGTAATTATTTTTAAGCTATATTAAATTATAAAATGAGGAGGTGTTGTAAGTACCAATGAATCTTAATATTTTAATTTTTCGTACATTTACATCATTTACATTTTATATTTTACTTCTGATATATTATATTTTTTACTAATTATATACAATTTTTCTAAATAAAATAAAATTATAAAAATATTTTCTTTATATTCATCTTAGTTCAATTATAATTGTAGAAAAAATTAGAAGATAAAAATCTATAAATTTATTTTTATCGACTGTATAAATTTTTTATATATAAATATAAATAATATTCATTATAGTAAAGAAACACTATGAAAGAAAAACAGCACAAATTAACTTACGAATTAAAGAATCGATTCTTTTTCATGGTATCCATTATAAGGTTGATAGTTATTTACTTTTACAGTTCTATTAATAACTGATGTTTTATAAATAAAATGTTTCTTTTCTTCTATAACACAATAACACTGTGTAGATTTCTTTTATAAAAAATCAGCTCTTCTATCGGCACTTATACAGCAGGTCATGCTGTAAATTTCACGAAGTACAAATTCCATTCGAGGTCCATTATCAGTTCATCTTCTTTTAAAAAAATATCCAAAATGATTCGTCTCCTTAGTTTAAAATGGATATGTTGTCAATGTGTTTGTTTGTTAATGGAAACTAAACAAAATTTTACTCAATACGTAGTAAACGCAAATAATAACGATAGCGAATAGCCTATCGTTTCTTTCACTAGATAACATACCCGAACAACAGAAACAGCAAGATAAGTGTACGATGTACTTTATAATATTTTTATTACTACGATAAAATTATTAAAAATATATGTATGATAAAGAATAGAAATAGATTTGCGTGTGCAAAATCTTTTATATACAGACAAATATGTGAAATAAAACAGTGAAATAAATGGCTGGAGGGAGGGAAGAAAAAAATAGATATATAGAGAGAAATGTGAGTAAAGATCGATAAAAAAAGAAAGAAAAAGAAGAGAAGGGGAAAAGAGGAATAGATACGAGCAACGTCAAAGTCAAGAAGATGCTCGCAGAATGGAGCACTGTACCGTAATGACATGATCTAGAAGATGCCAGTCAGTTTTGTAATAAGTACCGGTAAAAAGTGAATTTTCCTAAGGTGGGGAAACATGTCTAGAACCAATGGAGATCGCGGTGGTACTCGCATGCCCCTATGTGACCAATCACGATATTGCGGCCTCTCTCTCTCTCTCTCCCTCTCTTTTTATCTTTTTTCTGTCTTTTATATGATAATTGTAGGGACATTTCTGTATTATAAAAAACACTTTTATTAATCAAATAATTTTTATTCTTTAACTTTTATTTTTTATAATAATTTAATAGATAGGTCTCAGTTTAAACAATACTTATTTCAACTCGTAATGGATAATAAATAAGTTTATTAAATTATATGTATTTATATATATAATGCAGGTACTGAAATATCAATATAGTCTTTAAAGTGTCAAATATAAAAATTACTCATCTACATATATGCCTATCTTCGCGTGCGTGCACACACACACACCCATACACACATATATATATATATATAATATTATTACTCTATACAATGTAATTATAAATAATAAATTATTATTATTAATATAAAAAATAATTGTAAATAATAAAAATTATACAAAATCTTTTAGGGGAAAATTGTTTTATTTAAAATATCAGTTCAATTGTAATAATTAGTTGAAAATTGATAATTAGTCTCAATATTATGTTTCTAAATGTATTTTAGCCAATTCAAAAATAAAAGTGAATTAGAATAAATCTATTATACAGAAATATTTTTAAGATATACCTTTATTCTTTAATGTAATTTGTCAGCTGATTATATGATAAAATGTTTATATATTCTATAGTAATATAATTAATAACCGTTCTGTTTTTTCGTATAAGAACATTCCACTAGTGTAGGATTTTTTGTTATAACGGAAAGTGCAGGGCAGATATAGCGTGTACAGCATTTTTTTACCATATATAATTTACCTGAAGAGAGGTTTCTAGATAGAAGCTCTAACAGATTTTTTAATTATAGTTGAAATCACAAATAACAAATTTTCCTTATTTATGTCGGTGAAGATCTCAATATTGTACAAAATTTAATAGCATTATCAAGTAAATACAGGAAATTTATTTAAATTAAATTGTTAAACAACAAAATAAAACATACATTAATTCATTATAAAAATCATCTATAATAATTATAAATATATATATATATTTTTGCATTTACATTTTGAAAGGGATAGAAAGCACAAGTTTACTCGGCTATTTTGTATTCTAATATATTCGAAGCTGTTTATTTTTTTTTCCAATTTACTACTTCACACTTCTTCATTTAATAGTTTTGAAGTTCAGTTGTTCTCATCTTTTATTTCTTTGGTTTGATATTTTTATATTTACATTTCTTTCCTTTATTTCATTTTGAATCTTTTTTTATTTAACAAAAATAATTTTAAAAATATATTATGAACAAACAATAAACTTAAAAATTAAAGTATATTAACATATTTAAAAAACATATTAAATTTTTAAGTAATAATATAAATATAAAATAAAGTTTAAATCGTTATAAAAATTTTTATTTTATTTTATTTCGATGGAATATTTATTGATTTGTAAAGTTTGTTTCTTTTTAAATTAAATTTTAAATAATCATTATATTAACTACAAATGTTTACTATTTATGTAAAATTTATTAAAAAATATCAATCCAAAATCTTATGATGTAAAAAAATAATTCCTATTGTTAATTGGTTAATTATTATTATCATAAGGATAATTGTTGATAAATAAGTATGATATTCAAGTAGAAATAAATGTAAAGATGGATTATTATATTCGACCACAATTTATTATGCGTATTAGTTTTCAATACCTTAACGAATAACAGGAAATCATGAAAAGATATATGTGAAACACATGTATTGAATATATTTTGTAAAGCAGACATTATAATTGACTTTTAGTATAATAATTATTTTATATATATTAATTACGTTACTTAATAATACTTGTATTTACCCATGTCATTTTTAACACAGTGCAACATAGATTATTAGAATAATAGATACGGTATCTTCTTCAATACTTTATTTCAATGTACTTGTCTTGATTCTAAATATATTTATTACTTTTATGTTGAATTTTTATAAAAATATAATAATTATTTTGTCTAAATAATGTTCTCTAATTCATTATAATACTTTCTCCATTTTATTTTTTTACTTTAATAACATCTTATTTATACCAAATTAAAGTTTAATTATATGATAAGTAAATTTAGTACAATTTTAGTGTAATGGGATCAAATATATATTTTACTAAGTATTTTCTTAAACGATTGAGCGTTTCAATTTGGTATATGATAGATTCTTTTGCAATAGTTTAAAATAATTATTCCTTTGTATCAATGAAAATAGACAGGAGCTAATATAAAACTAAAGAAGCAGGCAAAGAAGTAGTGTTCGGATTTAAAGGGGTTAGCTTTTGGCTCGAACTGCCAATTCAATAGTTCAGTGGATTAGTCTCTCGGCAGGATAATTTTTAAAGGAAATCAATAACGGACAAGGCTGAAAAATATAATATATTTATTTTAAAACAAGGTTTAATGAGTGTAAACAATTATAATAATATTGCACTGTTGTGTAGAAATAAATAATTCTGTTGGATTATTCAAAAGATGTGTTCTTGTGATTTTTCTGCCATAAAGGCTTCTTTGGATATTGCTGTTTTGCGTTGAGGTTATGTTGATGTTATCAATGTCAGCTGATGTCAGTCAATCATGCTTGTGAGGCAGCATGAGAAGATGGTAGTTGAATCAAGTATGCTTGATTGATGAATAGCTATACTTGATGAGTTGTTAGATCTTAAATGGAATTTATTATGTAATCAATTATGTCTTTAATTATGTAAAGGGGACAGCAGTAGAATCTAGTCACAGG